>NC_137878.1:5902852-6002852 GCF_963924005.1 Protomyctophum bolini
ACACACCTGCAGGATATCTGAGATATGGAAAGTTGTTGGTGCAATGCATTTTTCAACTGTCACCAACGTGCGCACGCACACACACACACACACACACACATGTACACACACACACACACACACAGACCGTGCGCTCGGAGCAGGGCCTCTGCGGTGAACAGGGGGGCTTGCAGCATGTCGGCCGTCTCCACTATCAGCATGTCCTTTAACCTGCGAAGGTCCTGCAGCTTAAGACCCTCGTATGGCTGAGAGACATAGAGAGACACACACACAGAGAGAGAGAGAGAGAGAGAGAGAGAGAGAGAGAGAGAGAGAGAGAGAGAGAGAGAAGAGAGAGAGAGAGAGAGAGAGAGAGAGAGAGAGAGAGAGAGAGAGAGAGAGAGAGACGAAGGGCAAAGTGCATTCCGTCTTTTATTTATCATTGGTCATTCATGAAGACCAATAATACCTACTGCATTTACAACTAGCAGCTGCACTCGTTAAGTGACTGCCGGACACTCTGCGATTGCATTCAACATATATTTTTTTTCCTATTTTTTATCCCACGATTTCGCGACCCATTTTTCACCCAGTGTCAATGATCTAATGATACGCGGAGGAGGGGAACACGTCCCCGGTGGGAATCGAACCCAGGACCTTTCTAGCTGTGAGGCGACAGCACTACCGACCCACTGTGTCCCCTTGACATCATTTTTAAGCACCATTTTTTTTTAACCTATTCTTATAATGAAAACGTGACTATTCGGGGCAAGTGGGCACGACCATTGGGGCCAGTATAGAACATGACCCATTATATTTGCCCCGGCGGGGGGGTAATTAATTAAGATGTCTCTAAAACCTTTATAGAGTCACCCCCCCCCCCCTGCAGTCATTTCTATACAGCTGTATAGCTTGTTGGAATATTAATTGTACCACTAGCAGGGCCTGCAAGACGTCCTGAACTGCACGGCACGCAATGCATTGTTTACAGTGAGATTAGCAACTTGAGACGTGAAGGATTAACTAGAGGTGACCGAGTTGTTCCACCAGTGGACAGCGTTACAACACCCCAGACAGAAAGGTGGTGTCCAACTATAGGCATGTGACGATCCACTCAACTCACCGTACGATTCGTATCACGATACGATTTTTCCACGATATTTTAAACAGAAAATATTTTCCAGATAAAATTACATTTTTTATATAAATTTTAATATAAATTATATAATTTATCCCCCCCCCAAAGTTTTTTGGGGGGGCCAAATAGGTTGCATGACTTTTGACAGTGCATAAACATAATTGCCTTCCTTGATTGTATTAATGCGCATCAACGACCCGACCACCATCACCCATGGGCATACAGTAACATATACACGCACAGCTCCCCTCTCACAGTGCTCTGCTGAAAGTGACTCGTTTCTCTCCAAAAATATGACGGAGAGCTCACATTTCACATCACACACACACACACCATAAATCACTAGCACCCCTAAAATAAATAATAAATAATAATAAAAGTAATAAATAAAAGTTTGGGGTTTTTTTTTATCGATTTTTTTATTTTATTAAATCGATTCATACCATGCCCAGGCGGTGGCGTAACCGTCTGGGCACCCGACTGGTGATCCAGTCGCAGTGTGCCGCGGGTTCGACTCCCGAGCCCGACACGGCCTTTACTGCATGTCTTCCCCCCCCCCATCTCTCTCTCCCGTTTCCTGTCAGCCTACTGTCTGTCCCTTCAAAAAAACCAATAAAAGGCGTAAAAAAATCTAAAAGAAAATCTATTCATACCGTCGGGATTAATATCGATCTATATATATCGATTTACGATACATCGTTACATGCCTAGTGTCCACCAGTGGACAGTGTTGCACCCAGTTAGAAGGTGGTCAGACAACAGTCATGGGTTTTGAACTTTCGGGGGAAATGCTGTTCCGTTCTCACACCCTGGCTACACGGCCCGCACTGCTACTCAATCAATCTATTGTTTATGTATTTTGATGTATTACCTTGTGTTGTTCTCGCTTATACTGTAAACCGCTCTGGATTAAGAGCATCTGCAAAAAATGTCTAAATTGTCTAAATTGTCAATCATTAATGGTCAAAATAACACAAATGGACTAAAAACACATTTCCGACACCGAACACAATCGCACCTGACCAATGAAACATCGTTAACCACCGGGGTCTCTATACTAACTACACGACGAACCCCTCGCTAAAAACATATTCGACCGTATAGCATGGATTCACAAGGTGAGGAAATGAGTACAAACTCTGCTATCAGTTAGACTGCAGCTGCACTCGCTGCCTGTGTGTGTGTGTGTGTGTGTGTGTGTGTGTGTGTGTGTGCGTGTGCGTGTGCGTGTGCATGTGCGTGTGTGCGCGCGCGTGTGTGTAATACTTCAAACGAGAGGTGAATAATGAGAAGTGATGTTTGGGTTCAAAGTGTCTCCACGTTATCTAACGGCGCTACACCTCCCTTGTAGTCTGGCTGCTCCCAGCATGAATGGCTGCGTTCAAATGGATTTGTTTTGTCACCGCGCTTACTCAGTCTAAATTCTGACAGTTTCCTGAAATACCTCGTGTTTCTATATCAGTGGTGCTCAATATTTCATGTCAAGGACCCGAAAAAAGTATATATGTAATTCGCCGCCGACCCCCGTCTGAAAATATTCGAGTTAAGATTTGAGTTAAAAACTCGCTTTCAGGCACATTTTCACGATTTTTTTTCTAAAATAGCAGACCTACAAGCTCGTAGCGCGCCACCGCCGCTTATATACGAGCTTGTAGATCTGCTATTTTTCAACGGCTAAAGCGTAACACAATGCTTTAAAACACCAAAAGGGGTTCCCGGCCCAAAATGGGTTAATTCAAATATCACTTTTTTTTCTTTTGTTTTGTTGTGATAACCCGCCATACTATAGAGTGTTGCTGACCATATAAGGAGCTGTCCCCAGCTAAAAACAAAGTAGGTTTCGTTTTTTGGCTATAGGTGGCCCACCCTTCATCCAATCAGGATAGAGAGGGGCCTTCCGCCAATCATGAACGAGCGGGGGCGGGCCTTGGTGTGGCGTACTGTTTAGTGGTGGGGAAAAAAATCGATTAGTCAATTAATCGCGATGCCATCATGGGCGATAATTCATCGATGCACAAATGTCAAACATCGATTATATAATGTATTTTTTTTACCGGAGAAAAAGGGCGGAACTAATCTGTGACTGCGTCTGCGTCGTCGTACCGGACCGTTTAGAGTGACGCACACAGCGCTCGCACACGCTTTAGCTTTCAACAACCAAAACAGAACGAGTTACCAACGCGGAGGGGAAGAGAAAAAAGATGACAGAATTGTATGAGGTTGAGGGGACACGAGAACTCGATAAAACTCACACCATCGACCGCCTGTGAAATGTGGCCGAGATGGGACGATGTAGTGTGGCTCCAAAGTGCTAACATGGCCCGGAATCCGTCGCTCCCCACGACCGAATGTGAACGTAAATCCTTTGCAATAAAAGTGCCGATGGACTCCGTAATTCTAGTCGCCTTTTCTGAGTGCATGGGCAGCTGTCCGTGTGTTCGGGATCGGGATGGTTGTCTTGACTGCATCTCTGGATGTCAGTGGGCAATATGGTCTTGTACACGTTGTGAGTTGTATCGAGTTCCCGTGTCCCCTCAACATCATAGAATCCAAAATGTTGCCATACACTTGTAAAATACTTTAAACCAAATGCTCCTTAATGTGTGCAAACAAACAGAAAGGTGCAACATAATAGTCTCAATAACTACCCCAAAGCTTCCTTAATGACACTTCAGTAACTGAAAATTAAACCCTGAATAAGGAAACAAAGAAAAGCACCTTTTTTGTCCTAACAAAGAATAAAGGCAATTTGACAGAGTGCTGCTGACCTCAACCGAAATCCTGCCCATGTATTTCTATGACATGACATCTTATGTCATTATTAATATATATTTATTGTATGCTTGTACAAACTCATTCTTTTTTTTTAAAGAAAGCTGCTTATTGCTGTTTTGTATTTGGCCACGGACACCCATCTGAAAATATTTTCTTCTATGGACCCCCCCAGAAGCAAAGATTTGAGTTAAAAACGTGCACTGTGAAAGAATATATATATATTCATAATCATTAGAAAGCACTTTGTTTATTAGTCACACAGTGACTGAGTGATTAACAGTGAGTGATTAATCATGATTAATCGGGATTAATCGAATCGTAACATAGCCCAATTAATCAGGATTAATCGGGATTAATCGAATCGTGACCCTCGGAAACGATGTGTAATCGCATCGCCAGGTACCTGGCGATATCCGCCACTACTGTTGGCCTGTCGCGTGTGTCGTGTCGTCGTCCCCCACTGTAGTCCTATCTTGTTACTGGGGCGGACCGGGGTAGGGGAGGGTTTCCAAATCACCCAATGCTCTTTTAATTGAGGCCACGTAGCCCAGATACTATGGGTGAACCGATAATTATCCAGTGCTTTTGCTCCATGTACGCCCACCGCCCACCCCTATGCGCTGCAGCAGGGCACTGTGTTAATGTGTGTGTGTGTGTGTGTGTGTGTGTGTGTGTGTGTGTGTGTGTGTGTGTGTGTGTGTGTGTGTGTGTGTGTGTGTTCATGGTCACCTCCTTGCGCTGCAGCAGGGCGCTGCTCTCCGCCTGGCTCTCGGGGCCAGAGGAGGAGAACACCATCTGGGACTCCAGGCTGAGAGCCAGCTCCGTGTGGTGCTGCCGCTCAGCGTGGTCACATGGTGTCAGTCTGTGTTCGTCCTCCATGAAGAGGTCTGCGTCGCTCTGGATCAACAGCTACAGAGAGAGAGAGAGAGAGAGAGAGAGAGAGACATAGATCAACAGGTAGAGAGAGAGAGACATGGTCACATGGAGTCAGTCTGTGTTCGTCCTCCATGAAGAGGTCTGCGTCGCTCTGGATCAACAGCTACAGAGAGAGAGAGAGAGAGAGAGAGAGAGAGAGAGAGAGAGACATAGATCAACAGGTAGAGAGAGAGAGACATGGTCACATGGAGTCAGTCTGTGTTCATCATAGATGGCGCAAGGCAGAGTCTTCTACAGTCTTAGATTGGTTCGTCTTGTACAGTCTTAGATTGGTTATCTTGTACAGTCTTAGTTTGGTTCTCTTGTACAGTCTTAGTTTGGTTCGTCTTGTACAGTCTTAGATTGGTTATCTTGTACAGTCTTAGTTTGGTTCTCTTGTACAGTCTTAGTTTGGTTCTTCTCTTGTACAGTCTTAGTTTGGTTCTCTTGTACAGTCTTAGTTTGGTTCTTCTTGCACAGTCTTAGTTTGGTACTTCTTGTACAGTCTTAGTTTGGTTCTCAGTTTGGTACTTCTTGTACAGTCTTAGTTTGGTTCTTCTCTTGTAAAGTCTTAGTTTGGTTCTTCTTGTACAGTCTTAGTTTGGTTCTTCTCTTGTACAGTCTTAGTTTGGTTCTTCTTGTACAGTCTTAGTTTGGTTCTTCTCTTGTACAGTCTTAGTTTGGTTCTTCTTGTACAGTGTTAGTTTGGTTCTTCTCTTGTACAGTCTTAGTTTGGTTCTTCTCTTGTACAGTCTTAGTTTGGTTGTACTTGTGATGCTGTTGGAGCTCCAGGTCTTTGTAAGTCTGATGAATGCACCTTTTGCTTTTCCTTTTATTTATTATCACACGATTTTGTAACCCATTTTTCACCCCTGTGTCAATTATCTAATGTGATCCTGGGCTCTACACACCCTCCACCAACCTAGTCCCCATATATGGGGGACATGGGGAGAGCAACGGACTTGAAATCATGCTTCCTTCATGCCTGAGTGTCCAAGTTGCTCCTTTACACCTGACAGGGGGGAGTTTCCCTGGTTGGACGTATAGCGCGTGGAAGGAACACGTTATTCCAACCAGCTCCTTTCCCCTCCATCAGGCGCCCCGGCTGGCCAGGGGGAGGCAGTTTAGAGACCAGGTTTACGGCATGTTTCTTTGTGAGGGTACCTACCCTAGGGGACACGGAGAGAACATGTGAGGGTACCTACCCTAGGGGACACGGGGAGAACATGTGAGGGTACCTACCTACCCTATAGGGGACACGAGGAGAACATGTGAGGGTACCTACCTACCCTATAGGGGACACGGGGAGAACATGTGAGGGTACCTACCTACCCTATAGGGGACACGAGGAGAACATGTGAGGGTACCTACCCTCGGGGACACGGGGAGAACATGTGAGGGTACCTACCTACCCTATAGGGGACACGAGGAGAACATGTGAGGGTACCTACCCTCGGGGACACGGGGAGAACATGTAAACTCCTCACACACAAAGGACCTTTTCCAAGTCTACAAAGTCCACCTATACTGTATACTATAGTGTTGCTTGCCACTCGTTAACTAACTCGTGTTCCCCAGCCCGTTCTGTAACCTAACCCGCTTGTTCCCGTCTCAGCCGGCAGTCAATTGCATTTCTTATGTGGTGCGACAATAGAATTTTGGTCAGGATTATTTTTATTGAAAAGGACAGCCCCTTGAGATGCGGCATCTTGTTTTAGAGGGGGGGTCCCATATACCACAGGGAAAACATTACATACAACACAGCCCCAACAAAAAAAATGTGTTTATTGTCGTGAGTTGTCATGATCCGAGTTGGCTTCGCCCGAGGCTTTGGGCCCGGGAACCCCTTTAGGTTGTTTTAACTAAGCATTATGTTATACTTTAGCTATTGAAAAATAGCAGGTCTACAAAGCTTGTAGGTGAGCTATTTTTGAAAAGTCGTGAAAATGCGGCACCAAATCTTTGAATATATATTATTTCGGAAGACTTTCTTTTTCTCGACGTAAGGCCTAAATGGGTTAAAGGTCTTTTTGGGGCGAAAAAAAACCCTTTAGGTGTTTTACCCCTTCAGGCCGGGAACCCATTTTTGGGGGTTCTGTACAGTATTCAAAAATTACAAAAAAAATTGATGCTGCCTGCTATATAAATATTTGAAGTTTTTCAGAAAACTTAGGTCAAGATTTAGATGGATTTTTTTCCGACGTCAGGCCTAAATGGGTTAAAGACAGACAGACAGACAGACAGACAGACAGAAAGACAGACAGACAGCAAGACAGACAGACAGACAGACAGACAGACAGACAGGCAGGCAGACAGACAGACAGACAGACAGACAGACAGACAGACAGACAGACAGACAGACAGACAGACAGACAGACAGGCAGACAGACAGACAGACAGACAGACAGACAGACAGACAGACAGACAGACAGACAGACAGACAGACAGACAGACGGGCGTCTCACCTCCACACAGCTCTTCATGCCGGCGGCGGCGGCGTGGTGCAGACAGGTGGAGTGACGGTTGTCCGTGGCGTTGACGTTGGCCCTCTCGTACTGACCTCTGTCCAACCTGGCGCCCGTCCAGCTGAGCATCATCTGGGCACGCACGCACGCGCACACACACACACACACACGCACGCACGCACGCCACAGAAATGATAAGTACATAATATCCTAACCACACTTAAAACACCTTAAACACCGCTACCATAGGAGTGTGTGTGTGTGTGTGTGGTGTGTGTGTGTGTGTGTGTGTGTGTGTGTGCGCGCGCGTGCCACCTGCAGGCAGTCGGCGCGCCTCTGCTCGTCCCTGTGCGGTCGGGCCAGGCGGGGCGACAGCGCCCCCTCTGGCAGCAGCAGGATCTGCGGGCCCTGGCACAGCACGTGCAGGCACGTCTCGTTGTGCACGTTGCGCTTGTTGGGGTTCCCCTCTTTACTGAACAGGAACGACCTGTAGGGGGCGACAGAGACACTCTTCACTGCAGTGGCTTTCAGTCGTTCACTCGCACTGAATATTATATTCAAAGATTTGCGCCACATTTTCACGATTGGAAAAAAAATAAATAGCAGATCTACAAGCTCGTAGCGCGGAACTCTGTGTCTGTGTCTATGAGCTTGTAGATCTGCTGTGTTTCACTAGCTAAAGTATAACATAATGCTTGACCCATTCTGACCTGAGATCAGATTCTAAAAATGTCTTCTACGTCCTGACAGTTTTCCATTCTGACCTGAGATCAGATTCTAAAAATGTCTTCCATGTCAGTCGCTCTTCGATTTTTCAAAAATAGCAGACCTACAAGCTCGTAGCGCGCCACTCGGTGGCGCGCTATGAGCTTGTAGATCTGCTATTTTTCAATAGCTAAAGCATAACATAATGCTAACACCAAAAGGGGTTCCGGCCCAGAATGGGTTAAGTAAGCATGCGATATGTTAAACTAGAGGGTTTTCATGATTCTGAATACGCTGCAAGCATTCGTTTTGCATACTCCTTGGGCTAAATTCGGCCATAGCCACTTGCCCAAATGTGCCCAAGTGCTGGTACCCCAACTTTGAGCAGCTGTCACAAGGTTTCCCAAGGGAGTTGGGTTGGAACAAATCTATATGTGATAGTAGACACCTTTATGAACACATTTGTGAAGAAAGCTAGTGGTAGGCATTTTTATTTGCAGATTTGCCACGCATTTAGCAAATTTTCCATTAAGGGACACATACTGTACTGCACATAGAATGCAGAGAGACAGTGTAGCGTCTCAGTAAACTATAGGATCACAGAATGCAGAGAGACAGTGCAGCGTCTCAGTAAACTATAGGATCACAGAATGCAGAGAGACAGCGTAGCGTCTCAGTAAACTATAGGATCATAGAATGCAGAGAGACAGTGTAGCGTCTCAGTAAACTATAGGATCACAGAATGCAGAGAGACAGTGCAGCGTCTCAGTAAACTATAGGATCACAGAATGCAGAGAGACAGCGTAGCGTCTCAGTAAACTATAGGATCACAGAATGCAGAGAGACAGTGTAGTGTCTCAGTAAACTATAGGATCACAGAATGCAGAGAGACAGCGTAGCGTCTCAGTAAACTATAGGATCACAGAATGCAGAGAGACAGTGTAGTGTCTCAGTAAACTATAGGATCACAGAATGCAGAGAGACAGCGTAGCGTCTCAGTAAACTATAGGATCACAGAATGCAGAGAGACAGTGTAGCGTCTCAGTAAACTATAGGATCATAGAAAGCAGAGAGACAGTGTAGCGTCTCAGTAAACTATAGGATCACAGAATGCAGAGAGACAGCGTAGCGTCTCAGTAAACTATAGGAATAGGATCCCATCGATAGATCACATAAGTGGTCAATATTCACTGTTTTTAGTGTGCATGCACACATGCACGGCGCTGCACGCACGCATGCGACCGCACACACACACACACACACACACACAGCGCTGATGAATGTGGCAGCTCAGCTGTGGCTGCACTTCTGTCCACCTCTCCATTTTACTGATTAGGTTCACATCCTCCTCCTCTTCTTCTATCTCTCCTCCTTCCCCTCCTGCTCTCCTCCTCCTCCTCCTCCTCTCTCCTATCCTTCCTCCTCCTCTCTCTCTCCTTATGCTATCCATCGTTTCCGTCTCCTCCTCTGGTCTAAAAATCACACCCGTGTGAAGTGAGGGGCGCCTCTTATCGTCGTACATCGTCATGACGTGACGTGTCTTTTTTTTGCTCAGACACATAATGACGTGCATTCTCCATGCATTGTCAATGGGGAATTTAATGTTTGTGTGTGTGTGAGACGAAAATATCCTCATCAGTCTCTCCCGCAAAATATGAACGCTTTTTTGGATCATAATATCGTATAAATTAAAATGATCCAGGATGTAAGGTGACTTTGTAAAGTCAACTTTTTTTAAGGAAAGTGTTTCAGAGTAAAAGCGATCAGACAACTCCGGCACCCCAGAGCTCCTATTTTGAAGCACTTCCGGCACTAAAAGTGTTAACTGATATAACTATACTACTAATAAAACTATGGCCGTTTCAGGATATAATAAGATCTAGCACAGCTGTGTCTGTGTGCGTGCGTGAATGCGTTGTGAGCTTGTAGAATGGTTATGGTGTGTGTGTGGTCTGTGTGTGTGTGTGTGTGTGTGTGTGTGTGTGTGTGTGTGTGTGGGGGTGGGGGGGTCCACTGTACGACCAAGGTCCATTCAGATTCAATCCCCCAGGCAGGACATGATCATAATTATTACTGCCAGCGTTCTGTATGCAGATGAATGATAATTACCGTGATCATCTCATCCCTAATAACAGGTGTGCAAACAGGATGTGACCCTTAAATATAGCAGCGATGAACTCTCTCTCTCTCTCTCTCTCTCTCTCTATTTCTCTCTCTCTCTCTCTCTCTCTCTCTCTCTCTCTCTCTCTATTCAATTCAATTCAACAGGCTTTATTGGCATGACGTTTTACAAGTGTTGCCAAAGCACAAACACAGATATGACAAACAACAACATGGGTCTCTCTCTCTGACACACAGTAGATTGTGGGTCTCTCTCTCTCTCTCTCTCTCTCTCTCTCTCTCTCTCTCTCTCTCTCTCTCTCTCTCTCTCTCTCTCTCTCTCTCTCTCTCTCTCTCTCACATAGATTGTGGGTCTCTCTTTCTCTCTCTCTCTCTCTCTCTCTCTCTCTCTCTCTCTCTCTCTCTCTCTCTCTCTCTCTCTCTCTCTCACACAGTAGATTGTGGGTCTCTCTCACTCTCTCTCTCTCTCTCTCTCAATCCTGACAGTATTTCTATGTCAGCGGTTCTCAAACATTTTCATGTCAAGGACCCCCCAAGATTATATATGTACTAATTGGCCCAAATCACACCAAATGGACCCTCCTCCTCCTTTGTGTTTATATTACCTGAGCAGGCGCGTCATGGCGTGCCGACAGGCGTAGTGCAGCGGCGTGTTGTGCTGGTACTGCTCGCCGTACGAGGCGTTGGGGTCCAGCCCCTCCCGGAACTGGGGGTTCCCCTCGTACAGCTGCCAGGCCAGCACCTCGTCCCCGCCCACCAGCGCCTTGCGGAACTTGGTGGCCGTGTTGCCCATGGTGGCGGCGGTCAAGAAGGGGCTCGAACCGGGGGCCCCGGGGGTTCGTGGTTATGGTGGTCCGGTGTGTCCACTCGACGCCCCCCCCCCCTCCCCCTGCTACCTATATGGGGAGAGAAAGAATATTCCAAGGTTTGTGCCCCATTTTCACGATTTTCCAAAAAAATAGCAGACCTACAAGCTCGTAGCGCGCCACCGAGCTTGTAGATCTGCTATTTTTCAATAGCTAAATTATAACATACTAGTTTAAAACACCAAAAGGGGTTCCCGTCCTGAATGGGTTAACCCATTCTGTCCGGGAACCCATTTTGGTGTTAGCACTATGTTATGCTTTAGCTATTGAAAAATAACAGATCTACAAGCTCATAGCGCGCCACCGAGTGGCGCACTACGAGCTTGTAGGTCTGCTATTTTTGAAAAATCGAAGAACGACTGACATTTTTAGAATCTGATCTCAGGTCAGAATGGGTTCATCAGACCAGTGTGTGTCCAGTGGAAACCTCGTATGAATCTGATCTCAGGTCAGAATGGGTTAAATGAGGTATATAGGAGCGTTTTAGATTCAGGTTCCTTGAAAAATTCACATTTTTGAAGACGTAGGGAAATGAAAAGTTAAGCGGTGTTATTATACACGAGAGGGTGTTTCTTTATCGTCTTTGATACAATCAAGTTCCTTCAAAATAGGAGCTTTGGGGTGCCGGGAAAACATGTCCGCTTTTACTCTGAAACCCTATACCGTGGTTTAAAACACGGCTAGAAAGCTGTTTCAACCAATCATAGATTGCTTCCGCAAAACGACCTGCATGTTGTATAATATGTTTTTCACACTTTTAGAGCATTATGTGTTGTTCATCATCATATGGGCATAGTGGCATTACCATAACAATCTAAGCCAGAACAATAGGAACATTTCCATTTTTGTGTATTTTCGCGGGGTATACCAAGCTTTTATTTTGTCCTATACACAAACATTATATTTAGTCCAGTAAATAAAAATCCTCTCAGGTTGGACAAAATTGGATTCTTTTGTTTCTCAACTGATTTCTCAATTTGGCCACTTGCCCAAATGTCCCCAAAATGTGCTGACCTCATCACATTTGCGATGACGGCTATGGGCGTGTTTTTTCTTTAGCCCAAGGAGTGTTTTTCATGCAAAACTAATGCTTGGAATGGATTCAGAAGCATGAAAACCCCCTAGTTTGACCCGTCACATTTAGGCCTGACATCGAAATAAAAAAAGTCTGCTAAATCCTGACGGTTTTCTTAAAATACCTATGTTTCTATATAGGCCTATATCACTCAATATTTCATGTCAAGGACTCCAAGAATTATATGTAATTGGCCGCCGACCCCCATCTCAAAATATGTTGTTCCAGGGGCACCGCCAGAAGCAAATATTTGATTTAAAATCGGTCGCTCTGAAAGAACATTCCAAGGTTTGTGCCCCGTTTTCACGATTTTTCAAAAACAGCAGACCTACAAGCTCGTAGCGCGCCACCGAGTGGCGCGCTACGAGCTTGTAGATCTGCTATTTTTCAACAGCTAAATTATAACATAACGTTTAAAACACCAAAAGGGGTTCCCGTGCTGAATGGAGTTAAAGCATAATGAATATTAGAAAACATTGCCTTGTAATAAGTTATCAATGGTGGCATCTTGGATTAAAGCAAAATGTAGGGTATTTGCAGTGAGCAGATTATAGGGTAGACTTTTTTTATCCTGGCTAGTAGACCTTATTGTCCTGTCAGAATCAGGTGAGAAACTAAATAATCCTATTTTGTCCAACCTCTGCCATTTAATTATTGGACTAATTCCCATTGACAACGAACAGAGAATCTTTAGGTCAAGGTGAGCCAATAGACAGTGTCTATTTTACGTCGTGATGAGGAGTACGACAATAAGAGCGCCACTCACTTCACACAGGTGTTTTCATTTATGACATGACGAGGCCCGCATGATTAAAACTGGATCTTGATTTCATTTGATTCCCACCGCTGCGCGCTCCCCCCCCCCCCCCCCCCGATTACAGAACTAGTGTACACTACAGTGTATTACTCATGTTGAACATAATGTAATGAGCACGCTAAAATATCTATCCGAAAACACTATAGGTTAGAAATAAGCCACGTGATAGCAAACATGCTGAGCTGGCCGTCAGGTCTGTAACTCTGAGTGTACATAATATGGAACCAAATGGACCCTTACAGGTCTGTAACTCTGAGTGTACATATGGAACCAAATGGACCCTTACAGGTCTGTAACTATGAGAGTGTAACACATGGAACCAAATGGACCCTTACAGGTCTGTAACTCTGAGTGTACATACGTATGGAACCAAATGGACCCTTAACAGGTCTGTAACTATGAGAGTGTAACACATGGAACCAAATGGACCCTTACAGGTCTGTAACTCTGAGTGTACATATGGAACCAAATGGACCCTTACAGGTCTGTAACTATGAGAGTGTAACACATGGAACCAAATGGACCCTTACAGGTCTGTAACTCTGAGTGTACATATGGAACCAAATGGACCCTTACAGGTCTGTAACTATGAGAGTGTAACACATGGAACCAAATGGACCCTTACAGGTCTGTAACTCTGAGTGTACATACGTATGGAACCAAATGGACCCTTAACAGGTCTGTAACTATGAGAGTGTAACACATGGAACCAAATGGACCCTTACAGGTCTGTAACTCTGAGTGTACATATGGAACCAAATGGACCCTTACAGGTCTGTAACTATGAGAGTGTAACACATGGAACCAAATGGACCCTTACAGGTCTGTAACTCTGAGTGTACATATGGAACCAAATGGACCCTTAACAGGTCTGTAACTATGAGAGTGTAACACATGGAACCAAATGGACCCTTACAGGTCTGTAACTCTGAGTGTACATATGGAACCAAATGGACCCTTAACAGGTCTGTGACTATGAGAGTGTAACACATGGAACCAAATGGACCCTTAACAGGTCTGTGACTCTGAGAGTGTAACACATGGAACCAAATGGACCCTTAACAGGTCTGTGACTCTGAGAGTGAAACACATGGAACCAAATGGACCCTTACAGGTCTGTGACTCTGAGAGTGTAACACATGGAACCAAATGGACCCTTAACAGGTCTGTGACTCTGAGAGTGTAACACATGGAACCAAATGGACCCTTACAGGTCTGTAACTCTGAGTGTAACACATGGAACCAAATGGACCCTTAACAGGTCTGTGACTCTGAGAGTGTAACACATGGAACCAAATGGACCCTTACAGGTCTGTAACTCTGAGAGTGTAACACATGGAACCAAATGGACCCTTAACAGGTCTGTGACTCTGAGAGTGTAACACATGGAACCAAATGGACCCTTAACAGGTCTGTGACTCTGAGAGTGAAACACATGGAACCAAATGGACCCTTAACAGGTCTGTGACTCTGAGAGTGAAACACATGGAACCAAATGGACCCTTAACAGGTCTGTGACTCTGAGAGTGAAACACATGGAACCAAATGGACCCTAAACAGGTCTGTGACTCTGAGAGTGAAACACATGGAACCAAATGGACCCTTAACAGGTCTGTGACTCTGAGAGTGAAACACATGGAACCAAACTCCAAAATGTAAAGCAACAGATTCCTGATCCTCGATGTCGTGATCCGGTTTCCCGGATCATAACTCCTAACCCACCTACGGGGAGCGGCGAGCGACCACTTCCTGCCTGCCGATGACCACTTCCTGCCTCCTCCTCCTCCTCCTCCTCCCGGGGTCACGGCAGGTCGTCCTTTACAGCTTCATGGCTCTCTGCATGCTGCTGCCCTGCAAGGTATAGAGACAACACGATTAGCCCTTCGCTGCTCCAATGCCAATCAAAATGGCAACCGTTGCTATCAGGGACGGAGCATTGGAGCTCGTTAATTATCGATAACGATCACCTTATCGAGCAGGCTTATAGAGCCCACTATGGAGCATTTGCTATTATTTTGTGGAAAGCTGGGAGACAAAACGTTCTGAACGGAACAGAACCAACTAAAAACATCCCTTGCACTACTATTTGACTATATAGGGTCTTGAAATGCAGTACTTTTCCACCAGAGTTAACTGATTTATGAAGATCTTGAAACCTCAAACATTGATCAGATTTGTGCACGTGAATAAATCTATTATATACAACAAATGAAGAATGAGAGGGTGACCAAGGAAGGAGTTAAAAGGAGACGTTGAGAGAGAGACAGAGAGAGAGAGAGAGAGAGAGAGAGAGGGAGAGAGAGAGAGAGAGAGAGACACAGAGAGAGGGGGAGAGAGACATTAAGAGACTATCAATCAGTCAACGGGTCCATACGTATGGATCAGCTGTGAGGGCGTTCTGTTCCGTCGAACCATATCTTATACAGGAAGGACAGGAGGGGGGGGGGGGGGGGGGGGGGGGGGGGGGGGCGAAAAAAAACAGAAAGACGAGAGTTAACCCATTCTGAACGGGGACCCCCTTTTGGTTGTTTTAATCATTAATGTTTATACTTTAGCTATTGAAAAATAGCAGTAGCTAGCGCTGTAGCTAGCGCTGTACGAGCTTGTATAGGTCTGCTGTTTTCGAAAAATCGTGAAAATGTGCCCTGAAATCTTTGAATATATATTGTTACAGAGTTTTTAAATCAAATATTTGCTTTGAACATATTTTCGGCCTAAATAATTCTAGGGGTCCTTGACGTGAAATATTGACCACCACCGATATATAGAAACATGAGGTATTTCAGAAAACTGTCGTGATTTAGAAGACTTTTATTTTTTAAATGTCGAGGCGTAAACGGGTTAATTAAAAACACACCCGAGAGAAGGAGAGCAGGGGGCGGGGCTAATGACATCCAAGCCATTGATTCGTCGGTCGGTTCATAAAAGATGGAAGATAGCGCTCGGTTTGATTATTCCATTTTTTCACACTTTGCAAAAAAATCACACCCATGTGACGCGAGGGGCGCTCTTATCGTCATACATCATCGTGACGTGACGTGTCCATTTGCTCGTCCACATTTGACGTATACATTCTCCGTTCATTGTCAATGGCACTCACTTTTTTTATCCTAAATACCGGCATGCACTTTGCTCGGCCAATCAAATCATCGCTATGGGGTGATCAGCCAATCAGCAGCCAACGTTTGTGTGACACAGAGCGGTTTCTGAAGCCCTCACAGCCCTCCCATGAGAGGGAGGGCTGCCACCGAGTGGCGCGCTACGAGCTTGTAGGTCTGCTATTTCAGAAAGATCATGAAAATGTGGCGCAAACGAACGTTTTTAACTCAAATCTTTGCTTCTGGGGGGTCTGGAACAACATCTTTTCAGATGGGGGTCGGAGGCCAATTATACATATCATTTTTGGGGTCCTTGAGCACCACTGATATAGAAACAGGTATTTCAGAAAACTGTCAGGATTAATTTCAATTAATTAAATGGGTTAAGTTACTTCTTCAACGTCCTAAGTTAGTTGCCATAAACACGGCCCTAGTTGCACTGTAGATATCCCAGACATGCGTGTGTGTGTGTCTGTCTATATCTGTGTGTGTGTGTGTGTCTGTCTAGATCTGTGCGTGCGTGCGTGCGTTGAGTCAAACCACGCGACACTAATCTGCCCAGACCAAGCCAGTTTTATTGTGTCTCTCTGAGGGAAAGAATCACAGCTCTAATGACTCCAGCTGTATAGCAGCCTGCCAGCATCTGGCCCCGTTAGTCTGTCTCTGTTTCACCGTGTGTATACTCTGTAGGGGAGTAACGATACATTCTAACAGCGATACGATACGCACCACGATACATGGTCGACGATACGACACATGGTCGACGATACGATACATGGGCGATATCGGTTCATTATGGAGATCCAGATACGACACGATTCAATGATTTGAAAAGCGATACAACTATACAGACATTATTTTAAACAAAGTAATTAAACCCCTCTTTGTAAGTGGTGAAAACCACTTCCTTAGGTGAGTATGTGTGCGTGTCCCTGCCTGGCTGGCTGGCTGGCTGGCTGGGTGGGTATAGTGTGAGCACGAAAACAGCATGGTTGTAACTCTGTCATTTCTCAACCGTTTCGGACGCGGTGGCGGCTGTGATTTTCTTTTTTCTTCAGGAAAATTGCTAAATGCCTTGGCACAAAAATGCATTATTGATATTTGCTTAGCAAAAAACGATTCGATATCGATTATCTGCGTTGCAAAACGATACGATGTTTTCATTTCGATATATACTTCGATTCTTGAAATTAAAATCGGTTAAAAAGGTTCAAACTAACCCGTGGCGGGTTGAAACTAACCCGTGACGGGTTAAAACTATAACCTGTGGCTGGTTAAAACTAACCCGTGACGGGTTAAAACTAACGTGTGGCTCCCGACATGCGTGTCGGGTTAAAACTAACCTGTGGGCGTGGCAGGTCAAAACGAACCTGTGGCTTCCCTGTGAGCTAAGGGGGGTAGGGAGGGCTAGAGTGTCGGGACTAATGCCTGTCGGCTGTCAGCACTTCTGTTCCACTGTGTCTGCTCTCTATGGCCTCACGCACACACACGCACACACACACACACACACACACACACACACACACACACACACACACACACACACACACACACACACACACACACACACACACACACACACACACACACACACACACACACACACACACACACACACACACACGTTTGTATTGTAGTGTGAGGAGCGAGCGAGGACCACCTAATTACTTCCGTGGCACGGTACATTAATCTCCCCCCCCCCCCCCACCACGCCCCCCCAAAAAACCCCAACTTCTCTTATCTGGAATCGTTGTGACGAGCAACACAGGCTCCGTCCGTCTGAATCAGCGTCTATACTTCAGACTGGCACGCACGCACACACACACACACACACACACACACACACACACACACACACACAGACAGACAAACACACACACTCCGTCTGTCTGAATCAGCGTCTATACTTCTGACTGACAGAGAGAGAGAGAGAGAGAGAGAGAGAGAGAGAGAGACCATTTGGTTTGTACGGCCAAGAGCGCACGCACTGCACAACACAATCACATCCTATAATGGGTGTAGCCTGGGCGCGCGCGCGTGTGTGTGCTGTGCGTGCGTGTGCGTGTGCGTGAGTGTGTGTTGTGCGTGCGTGTGTGCGTGCACAGAGAGGGTATCATTACAGTCTTCATTCTATGGCCATCTGTCTAGCCCTCTGCTCTGCACAATGACTCTCTTTTAGATACAGCTGGCTGCTGAGCAGGGCAGCTTTCTGTCTGTCTGTCTGTCTGTCCGTCTGTCTGTCTGTCTGTCTGTCTGTCCGTCAGTCAGACAGACAGAGGAGGCCTAGTACAGTCCCCTGGGGGACTCCCAAGCCAGTCGACTGAACTACAGTAAGTACAGTAGGGTGGTTACGTCCGTGGTTACAGACGTCTGCATTAATAGCAGACCTCGGGCCGTGTGTGTGTGTGTGTGTGTGTGTGAATGGGGGGGACGGGGACTTCAATTAGTGGGTCAGTACTTCCACATCACTACCTCTTTCTCTCTCTGTGTCACACAGTAGATGTGTGGGTCTCTCTCTCTCTCTCTCTCTCTCTCTCTCTCCAATTCAAATACATTTTATTGTTACATGACTGTCATATTGTCATATTGCCAAAGCATTACATACAGCATGATACAAAATAACATGACATGAGAAACGCCCGGGAATCGTAAAGCCTCCCGTCTCCCGTAGGTCTCCCGTGTGAAAAGCCAACATCTTTTTTAAACCCATTCTGACCTAAAAATGTCTATACATCCTGACAAGTTTTCTGAAAAGTCCTTCTTCGATTTTTCAAAAATAGCAGACCTACAAGCTCGTAGCGCGACACTCGGTGGCGCGCTATATGAGCTTGTATAGATCTGCTATTTTTCAATAGCTAAAGCATAACGTAATGCTATAACACCAAAAGGGGTTCCCACCCATTATTTCGGTGTTTTAACTAAGCATTATTAACCAATACGCCAAAGGGATGTCCCTGACTCATTAACAAGGGATATATCCCACTGTCGGGGGAGATAGATCCATAGACTTTTAGGCCATCAGTCTGTCTGTCTGTCTGTCTGTCTGTCTGCCTTGCACCGCCACCACTCAGAAATCATTTAATCGGCGTTAAGAAAAGCTTCAATCAAACAGTTTTAACAACTAATTGAAAATATTGACCAGAAGCTCATCTCGGTCCGTTGATTGACCGTCCGTCCTTTCATGGGGTCACTCTGATGTCAGAGAATATATAGATAGAGACGTATACATGAATCACCGAGGCACTCTGAACATGAATATTAACATTACCAACACATATCAGCGCTTTTCAACCAGTGGTCCGGGGACCACCGGTTGGTCCTTGGGGAGGGTTCCAGGTGGTCCCCAGATAAATTGAGTTGGTAACCACAGGGATGTCCCGATCAAGTTTTTCTTTTTTTTGTTTTGCCCCCGATCCGATTCCGACCATTTCATTTGGAGTATCTGCCCAATCTGCCGCATGCCGATACTGATTTTATATCCGATATAAGCCATATTTTAATATATCGTTGCAGTCGGGAGGAAACCTCATAACTCCATTTTTGTTAGGTTTTTGATTATTCTTTTTTTTTTTTGCATAAATCAGTGCTATTGAACACCCTTTGTTCTTTGTTGTTTCGCAAATATTGAACCAATGGAAAGTAGTAAAAAAGTGCTTTGGACAAAGCCTCTTAACTCCATTGGAGCCTCCAAAAGTCCGCTAAAGCAACTAACTCCACCACCTCTCCCCCTCTCATGGAAGTCATTGACAATATATAAAGTTACAACACCAACTTTGATGAGGCTGTATTGCTTTGTTTTAAAAAATATATAAGGTTTTCTTAATTTCCTGAAAAATGTATATTTTTCCATTTTCCTGCAAAATGAACATTTTGGAGTTACGCGGTTTCCTCCGGACAGCAGAGATATCACAATAGTATCACAGACAATATCCAGTCTAATATCATGATATGGATATAATATTGATATAGGGTCTATAGTACTACCGATCCGTTTGAAAATGACGTGATCGGCCCACGATCATGTGATCGGATCGGGACAACCCAATTGCTAAGCAAATGGACCCTTAGAGATCATTAACTCTTGAGAGCGTGGAATGAAACCAAATGGAGCCGCATAAGTTTGATTTCATGCTCGCAAGAGTTACATTATTGTTAAACATCTGCACTATACTTCATTCGCAAGAAGTGCACACAATTAGACAATGTAGAAGCATTGTTATTGTTGATCAACGTTTGCATGTTATCTCTCCTAATGGTGCCAACATCAATACAGCATAGGAGTAAGGAGTTCTCAGTTTATCGTCTACTTTTCTCAATCGAAATAAGTGTGCCGCTTCGCTTGGGATACTATTTACAATGCATTAGGAAGAGAGGAAATGAGAGAATTAGCACTAAAACCCAACGCCCCATTGAGGGCTTATGGTAGGGGAAATGCAGACGTAAACAACTACAAATAAAGGTAAAAAAGCCTTCTAGTCCGAAATTCTCCTTTAAACCGTACAAAGCATCATATTTGAAAACAAAGCTAACTAAGCAAGGAATAACTGTTGAATCTGTCAGGCATTGACATTAAGGCTTGTCCACCTGCCCCTGGCAGCTAAATAAAACACTAAGGGTTGCCCACCTGCCCCTGGCAGCTAAATAAAACACTAAGGGTTGCCCACCTGCCCCTGGCAGCTAAATAAAACACTAATGGTTGCCCACCTGCCCCTGGCAGCTAAATAAAACACTAAGGGTTGCCCACCTGCCCCTGGCAGCTAAATAAAACACTAAGGGTTGCCCACCTGCCCCTGGCAGCTAAATAAAACACTAAGGGTTGCCCACCTGCCCCTGGCAGCTAAATAAAACACTAATGGTTGCCCACCTGCCCCTGGCAGCTAAATAAAACACTAAGGGTTGCCCACCTGCCCCTGGCAGCTAAATAAAACACTAAGGGTTGCCCACCTGCCCCTGGCAGCTAAATAAAACACTAATGGTTGCCCACCTGCCCCTGGCAGCTAAATAAAACACTAAGGTTTGCCCACCTGCCCCTGGCAGCTAAATAAAACACTAAGGGTTGCCCACCTGCCCCTGGCAGCTAAATAAAACACTAAGGGTCGCCCACCTGCCCCTGGCAGCTAAATAAAACACTAATGGTTGCCCACCTGCCCCTGGCAGCTAAATAAAACACTAAGGGTTGCCCACCTGCGCCTGGCAGCTAAATAAAACACTAAGGGTTGCCCACCTGCCCCTGGCAGCTAAATAAAACACTAATGGTTGCCCACCTGCCCCTGGCAGCTAAATAAAACACTAAGGTTTGCCCACCTGCCCCTGGCAGCTAAATAAAACACTAAGGTTTGCCCACCTGCCCCTGGCAGCTATAGATAAAACACTAAGGGTTGCCCACCTGCCCCTGGCAGCTAAATAAAACACTAAGGGTCGCCCACCTGCCCCTGGCAGCTAAATAAAACACTAAGGTTTCCCACCTGCACCTGGCAGGTATACTGGTTGTCCACCTGCCCCTGGCAGCTAAATAAAACACTAAGGTTTCCCACCTGCACCTGGCAGGTATACTGGTTGTCCACCTGCCCCTGGCAGCTAAATAAAACATTCCACGTGACTAAAATGTGACTAAAACTAAATGAAAACTATTCAAGAGACTATGACTAAAACTAAAATTAAAATGTGCATGCCAAAAACAACACTGGTAGGTATTTGTCATAAACATGTACGTATGAGAACCAGAACCCTATGTGTTAAAATTAATCAGTTTATAAAGGTTTTGGACAACTGGTCTTGACCTTTGTATTAAAGTAGAACATGACCTGTATACAGTACTTGCTTGATGTGCATCCGAGACCTTAGTGTCAAGCTTGTCAACCCCCTGTATAGCCTACAAGGTCTCCTATATACTTTTGTCTGTTCAAAACATCTCGCACCTACCACGCATTGTGAGGCTCTCTCGACGGGCCATTATTTTGAAAAATGTAGAGAATGTCCGTCATGTGGAGAAAGAAATGCATGTAGAGAATGTTGTGCCCCTGCATGACAGGGCGAAACAGGTTGAAGTAAACACTATATTTGGTTCAGCAGCCCCCCCTTTTCCCCCTTTCCCCTCATGATTGTATACAGTGTTTTTATTCTTATGTGATAGATTTTTTTTAAATGTTTTACCTATGATGATATTGATTTATTTGCTGTTATTATTGTTCATCACGTGTATGAACTGATTGCATATTAGGGCCTAAATCAATGTAAACTGGTGCTATGCCTTTTGGACAGAGTGTCACATAGACTATATTCAATCAATCAATCAAAAGAAAAAAAGAAAACGGGATGCCTCAGGGCTCTGTGCTGGTATACTGAATTGTTTGTCTTCACTACCACAGAGAGTAAGAAAGTATACTTTTGTTTTTGCAGTCATTTATAGGCGTTTCCCCGCATAACTTCCAGGTATGACGCCGACGTCAGTCACGCGCATTATATGCCTATAGTCTATATATCTGTCCATTGGTATGTAATAATTATGACAGGCCTGAACTAGGCGTCAGCAACTACACACCACCACACAAAACACACGGCCTGTCTGTCAGGTCATCATGTGTCAAAACGAACGGACTCCTCAATGGACAGTCTACTGTCCACTCCACACAGACACTGCTCTTTGTCTGTCTGACCACAGCAGCACACTGACGGCCTGTTCACCCACTGGACACTCACTGGACACACACACACACACACACACACACACACACACACACTAGCTTCACACTGACTCACCAGTGGTGGAAAGACTGGGTGCATGTGTTTGGTCGGTCCGACGTACTAAAACACATGTAGAGAGAGCCACGGGTGAGTCTTAACCAGCCACGCATGTAGGGAGCCATAGGTGAGTCTTGACCAGCAAACGCATGTACGAAGCCACAGAAAAGTCCTATATCTGATTGACAGCCCATACATCTACGCAGAAAAGTCCTATCTGATCGACACTGACAGCCCATACATCCACACAGAAAAGTCCTATCTGATTGACACTGACAGCCCATACATCCACACAGAAAAGTCCTATCTGATTGACACCGACAGCCCATAAATCCAAACAGAAAAGTCCTATATCTGATTGACAGCCCATACATCCAAACAGAAAAGTCCTATATCTGATTGACAGCCCCATACATCCAAACAGAAAAGTCCTATATCTGATTGACAGCCCATACATCAAAACAGAAAAGTCCTATATCTGATTGACAGCCCATACATCCAAACAGAAAAGTCCTATCTGATTGACAGCACCATACATCCAAACAGAAAAGTCCTATATCTGATTGACAGCCCATACATCCAAACAGAAAAGTCCTATATCTGATTGACAGCCCATACATCCAAACAGAAAAGTCCTATATCTGATTGACAGCCCATACATCCAAACAGAAAAGTCCTATCTCTGATTGACATCCCATACATCCACACAGAAAAGTCCTATATCTGATTGACAGCCCATACATCCAAACAGAAAAGTCCTATATCTGATTGACAGCCCATACATCCAAACAGAAAAGTCCTATCTGATTGACAGCACCATACATCCAAACAGAAAAGTCCTATATCTGATTGACATCCCATACATCCAAACAGAAAAGTCCTATATCTGATTGACAGCCCATACATCCAAACAGAAAAGTCCTATATCTGATTGACAGCCCATACATCCAAACAGAAAAGTCCTATGTTAGACATATATTCTATATCCTATATTAAACCACATTAAACTCACTTCCTGCATGCTGCATATAGCCTCTATTGCTGTTGTATTGTTTGTCTCACATCAATGTTGGACCACAAACGGAAATAAGTCTCAACCACTCAAGTTTGTTGTGTCTGTATCCTTGACGACGGTTTCTCTGATAAACACGTAGCATGGTTTTTTTTTTCTTTTTCTCTTTTAGGACAGAGAGTCTAATGAATCAAATAAAATAAAAACATCTTCTGTGTTTCCTCTTGGGATTGTTTTTTATAAACTTATAAGGACGTTCTGTTTCATCCAGAACCTTCTCGAACACAGTGGAGTTCAACCCTTGGCCTTTTCATTATCAAGGTCCATTATTTATTCTGCATTTGAGCCACGGAACCTGCGCCATTGGATGACATTTAGCCTCTCAGACCCCAAAACTAAATATTTTGTCCACAATTCCGTGCTGTATAGAACCCCTTTTGGTGTTAGCATTATGTTATGCTTTAGCTATTGAAAAATAGCAGATCTACAAGCTCATAGCGTGCCACCGAGTGGCACGCTACGAGCTTGTAGGTCTGCTTATTTTTTTTAAAAGCGAAGAACCACTGACATAGAAACATAGGCTTTTTCAGAAAACTGTCAGGATGCAGAAGACATTTTTAGAATCTGATCCCAGGTCAAATTGGGTTAAGTAATGCAGATGTATGACAATAATTTAACTCTGGAGAGCGTACAATGAAACCAAATGGACCCGGACGGACTGCAAGGGTCCATTTGGTTTAATGTATTGTGTGCTCTCGGGAGTTAAAGATATATAATATCATCTATAAACTGTTTAGTAGCCATAAACGTCAAGACGTCTAATTGACGTCTTTGTAATGCCACGGGCGTCAAGACGTCTCTCCTTTGGGATTTTCTTTTTTCTTACTTTCTTTATTTTTAATTTTTTTATCCATATTTTGAAAGTTCCTCTAATCTGGTGTACAGGTGATGACATGCACATTACATGCATAATATAATTACAAATACTTTCTTTCTTTATAATGGGAGAATTGGCACTCTGAAGGAGTTTTAAGGGTCCATTTGGTTAACAACAACTCTCCGTCATGGGCTTAGCCAATCAATTCATCCATTTTCAACCCATCTTTCCCACCAGTTGTCATTCTGTCTACTCAAGGACTATTCATTTCATAGTCTGGATTTTCGGTGGTGAGGATGACCACCGCTCCAGTGGTGAGAGGTGACCACCGGAGCTGTAATAATAACGGTGGCGAGTAAAAACAGAGAGAAGGGCTGGTGGTTCAGTGACGTCATGTTGTAGTTCGGTGGTCGTCACCTCACCAGCGAGAATATTATGAATATGACTATGAACGACGCTTCACTCTGCTCCACCTTCCCACCAGGGTCGTTCTGCCCAAAGTATTGCCATGAAGTGTGAACCAAAGTGGGCGCGTCACAATTTACAATTTGGGCATTTAGCAGACGCTCTTAATCCAGAGCGACTTACATTAAGTCACTATTCTACTAGCCTCGGAAACCCAGACGTTTTTATTTCCAGGGAGAAAAAAAAAGTCTGGGTCTGAGTCCACTTCAATTCGGCATAGAGTAGCGCAAACATTGCTCACTCACTGCTGATTTCTGATTGTCTGCACCTTTGTAAAATTGACATACACATGCACACATGTACACACACACGCTCCTCTCTCTGGCGCTCTAAGTAATTAGTCTCATGTCGCGCAGCTGCTTACCGGTATATATTCTCCCGGCGGATCCTGCCGGGAGCTGCCTATGCCATAAAACGCATAGGTGAGTTCCAGGCTACTATTCTACAGGTAGCACGATGCAGGTGTGATGTAAACAATGGCAAAAAAAAGCACGTGAAAAATCATCATTTAAAAACAGAAAAGAACATAAAAAAAACTATAACTGCCATTAATGGCTGAATTCCCCCCCCGGAAAATGGACACTTATTTGACGGGTCATATTCGGAAACATTCCTGGCCACAGGCCTAGAATCGACCCGGGGCCCAACTGTTACAATGAGGCTTTATTAAAGTGGTGCGGAAACGCAAGACGCTCCACGGCTTGTTCTGTGAAAGCGCCACGGTTCCAAGAATCTAGACCGGAACTATAACGTGGCGTCACCAGGCTTTTCCACCGAGTGGTCTGTGTTCCTAAATCACTGTGTGATCCGGTCTAGACCGGATGCTAAAGTAAAATAAATAAATACAAAACTCTTATTCCCGTTTTGAGGTTTCACTTTGTTTTGGTTGTTTTTAGTTTGCTTTGTTTTTCGTCTCGCCGGTCGCTACGAGATGGAAATAAAATGTGGATATAACCAAACAAGCTATTCCAAGACATACTTGAAGAAACGTGTCGGATTAATACACCGCATCAAGGCTTTAATTGGGTAGGCGCTAAAATTACAATGCCCCTTGATCACAGGGACATTTGGTTTCCTGCCTGATGACTATAAACCAGTGACTACAACATGACATAAGTTACCGTCCTGACTACAAACCAGTGACTACAACATGACGTAAGTTACCATCCTGACTACAAACCAGTGACTACAACATGACGTAAGTTACCATCCTGATGACTACAAACCAGTGACTACAACATGGCGTAAGTTACCATCCTAATGACTACAAACCAGTGACTACAACATGACGTAAGTTACCATCCTGATGATGACTACAAAACAGTGACTACAACTTGAAGTAAGTCCATCTCGCCCCACTACTCTACCTAGCTGTAAATAACAAACATAATTCATGTTGGTGATTAAATAAAAGGTATTATCATATTAATTTATCATTGTTAAGGTCGCTCTGTATATATCCACAGGTTTTGTAATAGCATGATGATGCCATTACAAAACATGGGCTACATGGAAGAAATGTGTTTAATAAAACGAAATGAACTGCTAGAAGGTCCTAAATGAACTTAATTAAGCAGTCACCGTCTCTGTGTCATGTTATTCTTTCTTAATTTTTACAGAGTATAGAGATCGACTACTGTACAATCAAATAAATCTGTATACAAGATCATTTCAGTTTTCAGAGGGGGGGGGGGGAATACTAAATTAACTGTTAACTACATTAAAACATTCCGCGGGGGCGAGTTGGTAAAGGGGCGAGTCGTTTGGTATTCATGCTGCCCAGGCTAGAACGGAACCAGTTCTAGAACCAACAATTATTTTGGTGAAAACGGCGGGCCTCTGGGTCTCAGAGGAATTGAGGCTGTGGACAGTTCAGAAACCCGCCTACCAGTGACATCATCATCATCATCGATGGGAAATCCCAAGCTAATAGCAACAACAACCAGGCTTTCTATTCCTGGTTAGTTAGCGTGTTAGAATAGAAGCCATTGTTCTCGCAAAAAATGTAAAAAGTTACAAAAAAGAATATGAAATCTTTGAAAATAATAATAATAATAATGGTGTCACTGGTAGGCTAGGCATCATTTAAGTATATGCTGTGCAGTATGTACAGTCACACAATAATAGTATATACAGTAGTATGCACTGCAGTACTATCATCATTTACTATGTCATATACTGTACACATTAAGTAGAACAGAACTATATACTTAACTGTAGTATATGTACAATACTATAGTGATTAAGTAGGCCATAAATATGTAGTGTACACTGTGCAGTCATCAAGTACAATAGTATGTAGTATGTGTACAGTGATTAAGTAGGATAGTACAGTACACATGATGATATACACATCTAATAATAATTATAGATTGTATGTACTCATAATGTACATGTAGTCAATATAACTATAGTATCCATTACAGTAGCATTATTACATGTTTTGTCCATCCTGCCTCTCTGTCTGTCTGTATACACGTTATGAACGTTAGCCTGTAGCCTTTAGCCTGTCAGTGACAGCAGCAAATCCCAGCCGTTCATATTCATAACATTATATTATATATTTATATGTGTGTATATATATACTCACACAGCGGAGGGTTTTTTTATTTTGTATTCGGTGACTCTAGCAGCGGCAGGACGTCCATTATGAACCCACTGTCATTGTTATCCTGGTATAGGTGTTGTTGGTAGAGAAAGATCCAGTGAGAGGCTCCACGCTGCCCAGACAGCCCGCTGTAGGCGTGCTGTTCCCCCGCAGAGATGCTGCTGTCTGCCCGCTGAGCTGAGCTGACTGGAGGCGGGCTGGAGAGGACTGAGGAGAGAGCTGCACTGACTGACTGGGCTGCCAGGCGCCGTGCGAGAAACAAGCAAACCAGTGGTTTGTTTAAATAAGTGTTATGCTCTATACTGTGATAGTATGCATTGTTGTATAGTCTCTCAAGACAGACTGTTGATATTATATAATGTTACATACCCGCAAAAAAGGAATGTACTGTACAAAATCAACAATACAAATATTAGGAATCACCAAAAAGGCTATAGAATAATAAAGCAGTAATCTTTCTCTACCTTTTAAATGAAATGTTTTCAAACGGCAGCCAACAAAACAAAAACAATGTGTGGGCTTCACTTCAAATGACCGGAATGAAATGGTTAATGTATGTTTTTTTGTTTCTTCAATATCTTGAAAATGTGGAATATATTTTTATTTACAAGATTTTTTTATAACAAGCAGACATGGCAACACTGCCTGAAGGAGGCGACTATCCCATAGGCCGGAGGGGCACGCTCTCCTCTCTCCGCTGTGATTGGTTCAGCTGGTTGCCTGGGAAGCGAGCAGCTGCTGCTTTGAGGCCGCGATTGGTTGGTTAATGTATGGGTGCGCTTGTTTTCCTTCCTTTCTAGGAGTGTGAATGACAGTGGAGCAGTGGATCTGCCGGCCTGTTGTTCTCACTATTCGAGCATCCACATGAATGAGCACAATACAGTTTGTCTTAAAACTAACATTTATTAACAAATATAAAAGTGTATGGCACCAACACCTAGCAAACATTTTGGAATAAAACAATATTTAATACAACATCTTGGTTAGAGAAGCCAATAATAATCAATATTTTAAACCATTCTACACACAACCCTGAGCACACAGTACAAATGGAATTCTGGGAAACTGTCCATAAGACCCAAGTAAATTAATTCATCAATTAAACAATTTATTGGCTATTCTTTCTTTCTATCGTTCTTTCTTTCTCGCACACATACCCACACACACAGTCACACACACACACACACACACACACACACACACACACACACACACACGTACAAGTTGATCGCATATATCGATCATCGAGAGAGAGAGAGAGAGAGAGAGAGAGAGAGAGAGAGAGAGAGTGAGCGACTCGGGCTGTCGGTCTTTCATTACGCACGGCGCGCGCCCCTTCCCTCTTTAGTTTTATGAATCCATTGCAAAATATTGCATCGATTGCAAAAATCTAACATTCCAAATCATCAGTAGCCTAACAGGTATAGGCTCTCAATGCGCACCCAGGGATTTGATCTTTCACAGGAGAACTGAATGTGAGGATTGGGAAGCTTTCATATAGAGATTAATGTCCGGCTTTCAGAATAACCATATGGGTTTTACCTATGCGCATGCTGACGCCCCTGCCTGGGCCAAAATAGAGGTCTCTTCTCCTAATTCAAAACAAATCTCTAATTTCATAATCAGGGAACCTCCTAATAGTGCCATTTTCACCAGGTCACTTTAAAGGTCTCTGAGATTGGGATGACTTTTTGTCTTTCTTCTTAAATTCATTTGGCATAAGGGAGGAGACAAAAATAATGTTAAACTGTTTAATTTCGTTTCAGCACCGAGCTTGAAATGCAAGTTATATGATAGATAGATGGATTGAATATAAATTAACTTAATATCAGATACAGTAGCAAATAGCTGACTATAGTATATATTGTCAATTTGCAGGTGCTGTGGCAGCTATAGATCTCTCTCCCAACTCCCAAATTCATGGCTTTAACGGCAACACAGTTCTCATTGATTAATTCGATTCAAGAGTGTTTCCTTATTGCTGAATTCAATTGCAATATAGGCTATATGATTCTCTCCTAATTCCCCACAAATCTCTACGATTTCAAATTGTAGGCCTACTATAATCAGAAGAAGTGAGGGTATCAACTCCATTGGCTCTTGCATGGACAGAGAGGGCATGAGATTGCACTGGTGATAATGTCTTGCGCATGCAGTCTTTAGGCCTACGCACAGATCCTGTAGAAGAAATTACTTTTACGCATATCACCTGTGTAGGGGCTAGTATAAAAGCACATGCACCCCATGGTATTTCTTTCTTTCCAAAATAGCCGTGGCAGCCATACAGCCTCCTAGTCATTAAAATAGATAGCAAACATGCAGACGGGGACCTGGCCGGGTGGCAGAGTGCTGATCATAGCATGACGAATACCGTTACCGGGAGAAGAGGCTGCCACGCCCACGTCTATGTGACGGTATAAGACAACTCACCCTTTTCGCCCAACCGAGTGAGTTGTCCGGACAATTCAGCTGAGCTGTCTTCACTTTCGGCCACTTTCGGGGTGAGTTGTCTTCACTTTCAGGGTGAGTTGTCTGACTGAATATGTATACCCAGGGGGCAGCGGTGGCCGAACGGTTTGCGGAGCGGTCTTGATATCGGAAGGTCGCTAGTTCGTATCCCCGGACCGGCACGTTAAAATTACCAAGTGCCCTTGGACAAGGCATTGAACCCCCTACCATGAAATGTTCTATGAGCAGGGCCTGGCTGTATAAACAAGTTCTTGAGCTTAGTCCAGTTACCCTGGGTAAACATATACCTTTCCTTTCCTTACCCTTTGAGCTCTTTTATATACTTTACTGAATATTTCCCTGAATATTTCCCATTTATCCAACTCGTGTGTGTGTGTGTGTGTGTGTGTGAGAAACTTCTGAAGAAACTGTGTTGGCAATTTGGCCATAGATGTTAATATTACCTGGACCCCTCCCAATTTGTTTACTCAAGATGGCTGAATGGTTATATAAGGTCACTTGCTTACTTTATCACATGCTTATATAGTAGTATCCATCATCATCATCATCATCATCATGAACACCTTCTTTCTTCAACCACAGTGAGTACGGAAGCTAGAGGTGACCACGATTTTCCTGTAGCTTCGTGATCTCTCACACAACCCTCAGCATGTAGAACGAATACAAAGTGAAGTGAAAGTGAAATGATAATCAATAACATATTTTAAACAAATTATGTGTGAATGCATGCATGCTAGAGTTTAAAATGTTGGCTCGGGCCGGTCCGGCTCCAATTTGTTATGTATTTGTCGGGCTTCGGGTCGGGCCGGGCTAGTCATTTTATATATGATATTATTCATATTATTATTATATATATGTTTTTTAATAAAGACAGTTGGACATGGGTACAATGACTGATGTTCTTAACACATTATTAAGATTTGATGAGAAAAACGGCTGCCTGCAGCAATTAAGCTTGTTTAGAATAAATGTCGGGTTTCGGGCCGGGTCGGTCTCACATTGTCAATTATGTAAACGGGCTTCGGGCCGGGCCCGGGCTGAACTTCTGTCGGGCCGGGTCGGGTCGGGCTCAACATTTTAGGCCCGATTAAAGCTCTAATGCATGCATGCGTACGTGTGTGTGTGTGTTCAGTCACAGGCAACTAGAGCAGTGGTCAATCTACAAGCAATCTACAAGCTTGCATCGTAATGTGTAAAGCTTGTAGATCTGCTATGTTCACTATACTTCTTAAAAGTAATTTCTAATGTTTTCTTTAAATGTACGAGTTATTTTTGGAAGATCTTTTCTTTTATTTCATTTTTTTGGGCGGTGGGGGTCTCGACCCACTTTTTGGGAACCAGATACCACCACCTGCAGTGGTATTTACAGCAGTATTTTTAATCTCAGTAATCTTACCAGACTGCAGTATCTTCGGTAGATCTTCTTGCTTCTTCTGCTTCCTGGTCTTGGTCCGTAGATCTTCATAGACTGCAGTGCATCGTCTATCTTTTGCAGATCAAGACTCTCATAATGTCCTTCTTCAGACATTTCTACATTAGTTCTTCTTGCAGTGACGGTGGTTTCATTCTCGTAATTTGTATCGTCTTGGTCTTCATCCTGGACCTCAATGTTCTCACAATGCCTAGCTACAGCCATTTGTACCTTTATGACTTCATTCTTCCTGCAGGTATTTGACCTCTCTTCACAACACACTAGGGGACACGGGGAGAACATGAAAACTCCACACAGAAGGCCCTTTTGCTAACCCCGCCTCTGGTATGGGTATCTTATTAGTAATTTATTGTAATATTATTATTAATTATTGAAGTACAATGACACTTCCAATTCCTGCAGGTATTTTACCTCTTCACAACACACTAGATATACTGTATCCTCACTACCCTAAATGTAGACGGCACTTTCATATCACAGAACAGATCACTCTGTACCAATGAAAATAAACCACCCACCCCCACCCCCATCATCATCGTTGTTGGGGGGGTGTCAATAGCTTTGCTATTCAGTCAGTATTGTATTCAGTATGTAGGCCTATAAGAACTCTGTTCGTTGGGAGTGCAGTCTAATTAGCAACTTTGTACAGCTTTTACGGTTAAATAAATAAATACATAATTAGCGTGCGACTGCGCACGTCTGTATGAACCGATAGTTAGATCCGAAATTGAATTACTGTAATGGGTGCCACGGAGAAGTACAGACAACTCACGCCGCAATGTCAGAAAGTGAAGACAACTCACCGGGGTGAGTCGTCAGGACTTTCGGGGTGAGCTGTCCGTCCTTTCTCGCCCAACTTGCCCCAGCGGAAAGTACAGAAAACTCACCTGCCGTCTCAGAAAGTGACCATAAAAGCCTTTGATGTTGAGGCGGCTGGACGAACCCCAAATCAGGATCATCATCAACAGACCTGGCCAACATACACGTCTCTTCTCTCCCATCTATGACCAGCCAGGTATAATGACATTTTATGCATAGCATAATTAACAATGCTTGTCAAACTTAATTCTGCAAGTCAATATGAACCAAAACATAACCCTGGAATTTGTTATTACATCAGATTCCTGGCCCATGAGGCACGCAAGCCGGAGAGGAGACGGGCCAGCCTCATGCCCCCCACCACCCAGGCACATACCCTCCGAGACGCGGCCGTTGTCGGAGAATTTCAGGAAGTTTGCCCACTGCCCAGTTTCGCCATACAGGTTAGAACCCCCTCCGTCATGAAACGTTGTGTTATCAGTCACAAGGTTAATGGAAATATTAGACTAATTCTTCCATTGATAGGCCCCATCCAGATTAATTTGACATACATTTGTTAGTACAATGGATAACCTAAGGCCTTCCATCATTCCCTGGTCTCATTTTCAAAGGCCTAGTCTGTAGGTTAGTCTAAACAGAGAAGAAAATGTGATCGAATATTTGCTTTATCAAGAAAAAAGGCCCTAAATTGCAGCATATTAAAAAAAAAATATATATATATATATATATATATATAAAGAGACAAATGCAAAAACCAACACTACCCAGGATAACAGGACAGGTGTATAGTCAGGAACATAAAGAGTAAAACGTATTTGTTTGGCTTCCTTACAGACAATGCAACAGCATATATAGCATAATATTCTAAACTGGTTAAATGGACATTGATGATGAGACAGTTTCATACTGATGCAATTTAATTTTGGTGAAGCATATGAAAACCGCAGGAATGTACGACACAAATATATACAATAAACATTAGTCAAAATACAATAAAGTCATTAAAGACACGAGAGACTTTGGGCCTCAATTTGATGCAGAGCTTCCCTTATGCTTCTAGTACTTGGCACTGTATCCTTGTCAAAGACCTCATCACATTCTCCAGCGCTTTTCCAGCTTCGCGCAAACATAGTGTTGCCTACTTCAATCACAGCTGAGCTCGCCTCACTGATAGAAAGTCCCTTTCCTGAGAGATTGGCTATAGTTGTATAGAACTCATCCCGGGCCTGTGCCCTCTTGCTCTTCATCACTGCTGGAGCTGGCTGCTCCAGCTTCGATCAACACATCTGTGATCTGGTCTAGAGTTTGGTATTGGAACTGCTTATCTCTCTTCCTCTGGTATTCTTCGCTCCTCTCCCTCAACCTTTGGGTTCGCATCATGCTATGGTACCAGACAGGGTCTACACCTTTGGAGCAGGACATCTTCCGCTCTGTCTTCTGGTCCTCATAGTATTTGTGCTCCATCTCAGTCATGCCTACTCCCCACTCTTTCTCCAGTGATAGCCGCCGTAATGGGTCATGGGCAAATACATCAAAGAGCTCAGACTTCCTATGAAATAACTCTTTGTATTGTTTGACAGCCAGTGAGTTTTCTTTCCCCGTCTGTCCATACCTCTTTCTGCCCTCAGTGAACTCTTTCCAGACCCCTTCAACCCTCCTCAGGATGGTGCTCAAGGAAACACAAAACACAGTGTCGTGGTAGTACTTGGCGTAGACCTGTTTTGCCACTTCCCGTGCTGCCATGTTTGTCGTCACTCTCCCATTGCCCATCTCCAGGTGGTACCGTATCATTCTTATGACACTCTGCAGTGTGGGGAGTTTTGTGGGTGGCTGGAAGTCCTTGGAATGAGGAAAGTCAGTATCTGCATCATAAATGTTTCCGGAAGATCTAGTCTTGGGGCTTGGCTCTGCCATGTTTGATGATGCATGTCATCAGACTGATGTGACTCCTCTGAAAGAGATATTCTAAATTAGATGAGGTTACAAGTACGAGAAAAAATCTGACACAAACCAGGCTAAATTATCATATTTTGTTAAAAGGTGGAAAAAACAAATGCTTAAATGCTTGGCTGATGTGTTGAATTGGATATCTGCTGGGGGATTTCTCCTGTTTGCTTGCAGTCAACCAGGAGCCAAAATGCATTATGTAAATGTACCTTAATACAATAGAACTTTGGAATATCTGACAGGTGAACCAAAGTCCTCTCCAAGATTTAATTATTTTTTGTAATGAAAGAAAATGTGAAAAAGTGGTAAATTAACATGTCCAATTTAGTTTTTTGGGTGGGGTGGGGGGGTTTATAGTTTATTTCATGCTAGGTACCAACTCCCAATACAAAATATCTCCCAAATGACCCAATGCACCATCCCTGAAATGGGCATAATCATTTTCCAATATTTTAATTTTTAGGCCATTTATCCCCCCTCCCTAATTAAACATAGTTTACTAGCCAAAAGTAAGCTTCAACTTGGCAACATACAAAAGCATACTTAACCATTGTAAGCCATCTTGTAACTATAAAATTACATTAGACAAATGAAAATCAACCCCAAAAAAGCCAAAAACACATATTGTATTCATTGTAGTATGGCATTCATTTAAAGTGTTTACATTAGAGCAATATAAACGATATTTTTAACTATAGGCTACTTAATATAAACACACACTCTTGTCTTGGCAGTTGGCACTATGAAATCTCCATCTCACAAACCTCATTCCGCCTTCCAAGGGGTGTTAAAACATGAATTAAACGTATTTATCTCTGACTAAGGTTCGTCGAGAACTGGCTGACGCCATCTTGGTTTTAAAATGACCTTTCAACTCTCCCACAACGTCACTTTGTAAAGACTGAATGCCTAGAAAGACTGGGGCAACTCTGCCACCTAGTGGACATGTTTTAGACCACCTAAACTGCTCAAAAATAGAAACCACATTAAGCCATGGCATATCACAATGCAATGACTTTCTTTGGTTGGTGGTCATTTACAAAAAAACAAAACAAAAGCAAGCACAGCAAACAAAGGGACAGAGAGTGCAAGAAAGTGCAATCAAAGAGTAAAAATAAATAAATAAAATAACATGTAAATGCTTTCCCTGTAGTAGAAAAGTTAGGTAAACTTTTTGTGGACAGCTTCACAGTAGCAGAAAGGGATAGCATTAAAAAAAATCCTTGCACGCCTTTGCCCCTTACCTAAAGGAAACTATACCCGTGTGGCCGCTGTGCACAGTGAAATAACACTGCTAAATTGACGCACTTTAGGCACCCTGCACACACAGGGAAAAAGTTCTCCATACAAAGCATTATTACATGCCCCTGCAGACTGGCATATGTCGGTAAAACCACCCGAAAATTTTAATAACTCATGAGTGAGCACACGAGCTCAATCCGCAGGAACAACAGAGAATATCCCGTCGCTGTTCATTTTAATGATTTAATTTATTTAAAGCATGACATATCCTCTTACATTTCAGGGGATAGAACAAGTCCAAATGCCACCCAGAGGTGGCGACCTTGACCTCATGCTAAAAAGAAGAGAAACATTCTGGATCTTTACATTGCAAACCCTGGCCCCTAAGGGTCTTGAATTCACACTTAACATTATGCTGTGATTTGTCATGCGTTGATTAGATGGACTGCCTTTATATATTTGTGCTTTTACTTTGCTTCTCTATAATATTGTATTCTCACTGTGTGTTTTTAAACTTTTGGGTCCACTAATATGACTTCTTGTCTTTTAGATATTGAAGACCTGGATGACTTACACTGTCATATGATCCTTTGTCCTTTAGTGATGCCCTGACCCTGATAAATTGTTGTATTTTGTTTTATGGGATTGCATACATCTTTTTCTTTATTTAGGGGTGGGTCTAATATGGTTTTGAGGGGAGTGTCTTAAGGGTTCTGGTTATCTGTGCAGCCAATGACCTGCATCTCCATGACCTTCTCCATGCCAACCACTGTGATGCCAGATGTAATAAAGACCTGCTTGCCCTCTGACCAGACAGTCGATGCAATCTTCTCAGAGAGAAAGGAAAAGAGTTCCTGCTTGTTTATAGGATCACGCAGGAAATCTGACCAATTCCCCGGCAGCTTGTTCTGACCAGCCACCTTCCGTCGGATCCCTTTGCCTCGCCTCTCTCTTGTTGACTCTTTTATGCTGGTGGTGATGTAAGTATTCCAGACCACATCCAGGGTACTGTACTGTACTGTACTGTACTGTACATTACACAGACTACAGTACAGTACAGTAAGGAAAGGTACTATGTTTACCCAGGGTAACTGGACTAAGCATCAGATACTTGTTTACAGCCAGGCCCTGCTCATAGAACATCTCATGGTAGTGGTTCAATGCCTTGTCCAAAGGGCACTTCAGCGGTGGAAAATGTTAACGTGTTGGACCGCTGATTCGAACTGGCGAGGTACCACCACTCAGCCTGTGTTTTGGGGAAGGTCATGTATGTCCATGGAGGTAACAAGGATCTGACTAGACGCGCTAATGACACATACAAGCTGGACACCAACACAATGGCGTGGTCTTTAATTGACACCAAAGGCACTCCTTCATCACTCCACTGCCACCATCATCGGGACAAAGATCTTTGTATTTGGGGGCAACAACATACTCAGAGTGTTTGACACAGAGACCAACCTCTGGCTGCTATTCTAAGACTTTGACAATCAATACTTTTTCTTGGGTTCACTCCTTTTCGCATCCACACTTGATTTTAGAGGGAAGATAGCAGTAAAATCATAACAAATAGACAGTAATTAAAACACTCGATCTCCACATCATTCAGATCACATACATTGTATGTCCTATTCTCTTCTGATGATGCGTATTGTATTGTATTGTATTGTATTGTATTGTATTGTATTGTATTGTATTGTATTACTGATTGAGTACAATGGAAACTAGAACTGCACTCTGTCGAGTGCCTACTTGCACGTTGCACACTAGTAGGCCAAATATGGCCATTTATGGCCTACTAGCAAGCAGAGCACGTAATTACGGTCGACCGCTACGAACTTTCAAATATCAGCCTCTCTGTAAAACATTGAAATGAAATACTAAAGTCGGGTTATAACTGGCCGTCAATGGTGACGTAATTACATACAATTATATGTTTCAATTCAGACGATTAAAAATGTAATCGCCATTAATCGCATGATTTGTGTAGTTAATTGCGCGATTAATCGCAAATAATCGCAAAACCTTTTTTGCTCTAAATTCAATGATGAACTGAAATAAAACGGTGTATTGTAGAGATGCTCCGATCAGGTTTTTTGGGGCCGATCACCGATCACTGGAAGCAGTAACTGCCGATACCGATCACAGTGTCGTGAAATCACACACTTTTCTGACACAGTAAACCAGGGATACTCAAATAGCTGAACATGTGGGCCACATTATGAAAATGGCAAGGGGCCAGGGGCCGGTTGATTAAATGACAACATTAATGTTACTTTTTTTATTTACCTTTTTTCCACATGATGTATGAAAAGACAAGTGCAATGTGCATTATTTTATGGCTTGCCCATTTTCTCTCATTTGAATAATTCTGTGCAATTAGCACATTCAACACAAACAACTGTTTCCATAAAACAAACTACCGGTAACATAGGCTACTTCATTCTACAAAAGGAGAAGAGAGAGAGCAATGTGTTTGTGGCTCAAACTTTGTTTAATATTGTTTTAGAGCAGTGGTTCTCAAACATTTTCATGCCAAGAGCAAAGGACCCCCAATATTTTTTCAATCTACAAAAATAATCCCAAAATCACTTTTTTGGCAACACTGGCCAGAAACGACCAGTGTTGCTTCTTTTTGTCTTATTTTGTATAGACCTAGGTGGCTTGTTTCTGCCATTGAGATATACTGGCAACACCTCTGGCTTCTAGCTTCTAGCTGGCTTGGATATGTGCTGCTCGTCGACTCGTCTCTGTGTGTGTCAGTCCCAGCTCCGTGACTGGGAGATGGGACTGTAGATAGTCTGGATAGAACTTTCTGTTACAGTTAAATCCATATCAAATTACCAACAAATGAAACCGACACCCACGACTGTGACCGCAAGTTAGAAACGTGTGTGGCTATACGAGGCACAGCTGTTTACAATGCGATGCAAAATTAACAGCGGGGGGTTTTGCTTTTGGTCTGGTTAGATGAATTGCAAACGTTTCTCAAGGGCTTTTTTGGACTGGAACGTATACGACACGAGCAAAACTTTTGTGAAATGTAAATGGAAGGCTGTTACTCCACTTAAAACATCCTAACAAGGGGTCTGGGAAGGGAGAGTGCATTGCAGGAACCAGTATTCCTCAAACCGCCTGCCAATCGCTGTGAAAAATCGAAGACAAATTAGTTCCGTTAATAAGGTGTTGCGTTAACACATTAATAACGCGTTAACTTTGACAGCACTAGTTTCAATATTGGTTAGCTAACAGGTAACGTATGTATGTAATGTAGCCTATATGTATATAAGTTGTAGGCTAAGTTGAAAAGTAGTAGGCTATATTGTGGTCACTTTGGTGGTTTTATGCGTATGCACGACCACAATACTTGCGCGCTCTGCTTGCGCAAGTAACAAGCCCCTGCATGTGGATTTTTGTGTTATCCTTTTAGCATGCAGAACTGTTACTACTACTGCACCGTCCAAACAAGAACACCATCTTTGTTAGAAGCCCCAGTCAGTTGCGCGCCTCTTTCATTAGCCCCTCACTGGGTACGCTCTGTTAACCCATTCTGACCTGAGATCAGATTCTAAAAATGTCTTCTATACATCCTGACAGTTTTCCATTCTGACCTGAGATCAGATTCTAAAAATGTCTTTATACATCCTGACAGTTTTCCATTCTGACCTGAGATCAGATTCTAAAAATGTCTTTATACATCCTGACAGTTTTCCATTCTGACCTGAGATCAGATTAAAAAAAATGCCTTCTATGTCAGTCGCTCCTCGATTTTTCAAAAATAGAAGACCTACAAGCTCGTAGCACGCCACTCGGTGGCGCGCTATGAGCTTGTAGATCTGCTATTTTTCAATAGCTAAAGCATAACATAGTGGTTCCCGCCCAGAATGGGTTAAAAACGCCCCTGGGCCCCCCCGTGTATCCAGGATTCTACGAAAACAATGACCAATTTAATGTAATAAAAACAATGACTAATGTAATGTAATATGGTTCCACGTGAAGGCCAACAACGGGGTATTTTGCTGTGGGATGTGCACATGTTTCATATTATAACCCATTGAGGCCTGACGTTTTTTTTTTTTCTGGAAAAACCTTATTTTTTTGTATCAGTGGTTCTCAATATTTCATGCCAAAAAAAATACATGTAATATGCCTCCGCCCCCCCCCCCCATCTGAAAATATGTTGTTCCAGTGACCCCCCCAGAAGCAAAGATTTGAGTTAAAATGTTCACTCTCTTCATAATATATATTCAAAGATTTGAGGCACATTTTCACGATTAAAAATAAATAAAACAGCAGACCTACAAGTCAGTGCCGCGCTATGTGAGCTTGTAGATCTGTAGATTGTTCAATAGCTAAAGTATAACGTAATGCTTTAAAAACACCAAAAGGGGGTGTTTCCTCCGTCCAGAATGAGATAATGGAAGCCAGCTGTGAAGATTTGGCAGTGGGTTGTCCTTCATGTCTGTCTGACATCAACATGAGTTGGTTTCTGAACTGAACATCGACATGAGTTGGTTTCTGAACTGAACATCGACATGAGTTGGTTTAGAGTTAGGGTCAGGGTTATAGGGTCACGGTCAGGGTCAGGGTTATAGGGTCACGGTCAGGGTCAGGGTTAGGGTCAGGGTCAGGGTTAACCCATTCTGACCTGAGATCAGATTCATACGAGGTTTCCACTGGACACACACTGGTCTGATTAACCCATTCTGACCTGAGATCAGATTCTAAAAATGATAATCGTTCTTCGATTTTTCGAAAAATAGCAGACCTACAAGCTCGTACGAGCTTGTAGATCTGCTATTTTTCAATAGCTAAAGCATAACATGATGCGAACACCAAAATGGGTTCCCGTTCAGAATGGGTTAAGGCCCTAACCATGACATCAACATGAGTTTATTGGTTTCTGGACTGAAAGATCCTGCATTCCTGCGTTGTTGTTGTTTTTCTTCTTCTCCTCTGTTAACTCTGCCTTGAGAAGAGATTATGTAAGAATTCCAGAGACGGTCAAAACGAATATAGGAAATCACTGGAACAACATCTTTTCAGATGGGGGTCGGCGGCCAATTATATAGAGATTTTTGAGGACCTTGACATGAAAAAGGTTGAGCACCACTGACGTAAAAACACTGACGTAAAAACACTGACGTAAAAACACTGACGTAAAAACACTGACGTAAAAACACCGACGTAAAAACACCGACGTAAAAACACCGACGTAAAAACACCGACGTAAAAACACCGACGTAAAAACACCGACGTAAAAACACTGACGTAAAAACAGGTTTTTCTGAAAACTGTCAGGATTCAGAAGGCATCTTTTTAGAATCATCCTCAGTTCTAAATGGGTTAAATTGTCCTCCTTTTGAAAGTGAGTCAGCCAAATTGCAAGGCAAAATGAAGTGCACTTAACCGTTTTCTTTCTTACATTTTATTAGTTTTTCATGAACAGAAATAGACAAGGACATATACAGAAAGCAAAAAGACAAACAATTGCAGTATGTGTTGCCAACTCAGTAAATAAAAAGTAAAAACAGTAGATAAATGCTATAATTGTAGGAGATCACACACAGACAGGATAAAAATGCAAACAATATGTGAGCATATGCGCGCGCGCACACACACACACACACACACACACACACACACACACACACACACACACACACACACACACTCACACTCCCACGCATACACCCCCACACACTCTCACAGTCATACACCCACCCACACACACAATAATATTGGACAGCACACTTAACCGTTTCAATATGAATCTTTGCCCAAGACTGATTTTTAATGCTATGTTTTTTTTGTTTCGTTTTTTTGTTGTTTGCTATTAACAAAATGTTAAGCACTGCAGGTGTATCATGTATATTGTTGTATTGTGTACAGTGTGCTGGTCATAACAAATACAGTATAAGGGCTAGTATTGATGAACATCACGCAAATCCTTTCATCATAAAAAAAATCACACCTGTGTGAACCGAGTGGTGCAACTCCCCTCTCTCCCCCCTCCTCTCTCTCTCTCTTTCTGCTCCGTCAGATTAGCTTTATTATGGATATCAATCCGCGTCGCTGAGAACTATTTTTTCATTATTATTTTTGCTCTGCCTCTCCTTCTTTAGCGAACCTAGACAGGCAGATGTTGGATTTGCGTCCAGCAGGTGGCAGCCATGTCACATACTTCTGTCGTTCCAATTTCACGCATGCGCACACCACTCGTGCTCATTGACGTACACAAACAGGTACACGGACATTGCTGGTTGTAGGAGTGGTTGCACCACTCAAAAATGTCAGTGGGATACATTATTTCACTTCTTTTGGTTAAAGATGTATAGTTAAAACTTTTTTTTTTTTTTTACTTGATATCCTGTTGATATATTAATAATGTACCACTTACTTCAATGCTGTGTGTCATGCACTGTTGAAATAATAAAATGTAGATTTGTTTTAACAGGTGGTCTTGGTTATGGTTGCGTCAGTCTGGTGGTCAGACTGAAGATGAGAGATGAGGCTGAATTGAAAACAGATTCATTGTTAACTGAGAAAATATATCAATGAGCAGATGATTAGAGAGGAAGGGCGCGCGCGCGCGTTTGTGTGCGCGCGCATGCACAAACACTCCCACATGTGCAGGAGAGGTTATTAATTATTATTAGTATTAGTACAGTGAGTACAGTAGGCTATAATGCTGTTGCATGTTTGTACTATATCCTCACTCTCAGGTGGAAAACAATTAACTTTATGGAGGAAAAAAAAACCCGTTTTATTGGTTCTTAACTTAAACAACTTCACTTAAGAAGAGCTAGCAAAGATAGCAGATCTACATCCTAGATGAATTAATGATTAATTGAATACATATAGTCTAACACAGGGGTGCCCAAAAGGTATAGACCGTGATCTATACCAGTAGATCACACATGGCTGTGCAGGTAGACCACATGACATGCCCCTAAAATATAATTAAAATTATTTAAAAATATATATTTTTGACATCTGCCACTTGAATTAAGGTGACTTTCCTGACCGTGCACCCGGTAAATAAAAGGTCCCAGGAGACTGTGAGATAGCTGGAGTTCGTTGCGTGCTTCTTCCTTTTACAAAATGTTCGCTTGATTAATATAGACGTCAAAAAGGGAAGCTCAAAACCCCAAAAATGCAATACTTTGTTTTCAAGTTTCGCACAAACATCAGTATTACAAAGTTATACAAAAAACACCCTATATCAATTCCATTTCCGCCCTCTATTTCCCCTAATGTAACTATTTTCAGTAAATGGGATAATATTTTTGGTGGTGGGTGGATCTGGTTGAGCTAGCTGGTCATTTTGAAAGTATCTCTCGAGTCTAAAAAGTGTGGGCACCCCTGGACTCTAACACTATACATGTATTATAGATTAACTAATGATTAATTTAAACCTCCACACAGACACTGTTCTGCACTGGCAGGAAAACATAGAGATTAAAAGGATGTCAAATGTACTGTAACCTGGTGGCACAGTCGGTAGTGCTGTCGCCTCACAGCTAGAAGGTCCTAGCTGGTCTCTAAACTGCCTCCCCCTGGCCAGCCGGGGCGCCTGATGGAGGGCAAAGGAACTGGGTGGAATAACGTGTTCCTTCCACGCGCTACGTCCAACCAGGGAAACTCCCCCCCCTGTCAGGTGTAAAGGAGCAACTTGGACACTCAGGCATGAAGGAAGCATGAGTTCAAGTCCGTTGCTCTCCCCTTGTCCCCCATATATGGGGACTAGGTTGGTCTCCCCTTGTCCCCCATATATGGGGGACTAGGTTGGCGGAGGGTGTGTAGAGCCCAGGATCACATTAGATGATTGACACAGGGGTGAAAAATGGGTTACAAAATCGTGGGATAAAAAAAAAATATATATTAAAAAAAGTCCTCTAACCGACCCAACGAGAGATATGTGAGTCCTCCTGTATAAATGTATTCTAACCGACCCAGAGACAGATATGTGAGTCATCCTGTATAAATGTCCTACATTGACTCACTGTCGCGGACAGTATATGGTTCAAACAAGGAAGTGAGTTGATCAAATAGAATCCATTTTACGGCTTCGTCTGTATATTTCTCGCTCAAATGTTTTCAAAAACATGTTTGAGAGCAATGTTTAGCTGTAAATGACATTGTCTGTCACTTGTGCGTGTGTGTGTGTGTGTGTGTGTGTGTGTGTGTGTGTGTGTGTGTGTGTGTGTGTGTGTGTGTGTGTGTTGACATCATGGCTGTCATGTTGGAAACAGCAGTAGGCTAAATCAAAGCGGGGCGCGGCCTCGCAGCTGGTGCTCAGAGGGTTTGATGCTGGTGCTCAGAGGGTTTGATGCTGGTGCTCAGAGGGTTTGATGCTGGTGCTCAGAGGGTTTGATGCTGGTGCTCAGAGGGTTTGATGCTGGTGCTCAGAGGGTTTGATGCTGGTGCTCAGAGGGTTTGATGCTGGTGCTCAGAGGGTTTGATGCTGGTGCTCAGAGGGTTTGATGCTGGTGCTCAGAGGGTTTGATTAGGCAGAGGTCCGTTGTAGAGCGGAGCGCTCATTATGATGAGATAACTCACCGCTGAATTAAGCCAATGACCAATCAGAATCAAGCATTCAACCAAGCCATGTAATAAGTATAGTTTATAGTATAGTATATGTATAGTTTATATGTATAGTTTCACTATATATAGATATTCCACTGTTACGTTCTTATAGCTTACGCATGTTTCATGATAACTACTTTTTATGTATGTGATGTATTGTATTGACATGCTTTTGTTCTTGCTTAAATGTAAATCGCTCTGGATTAAGAGCGTCTGATAAATGCCTAAATTGTAATTGTAAATTGTCTCAATATGTCCACTGTATGTGTCCGTGGCAAAGACTAGGCCTTGTCTGTGGCACATTATAGACTTTACAGTTATTATGTTGATCATAAGACCCAAGTACTGAATGTCAGGTCTCCAGGTTCCAATCAAATCATCACTATGGGGTGATCAGCCAATCAAATCATCACTATGGGGTGATCAGCCAATCAAATCATCACTATGGGGTGATCAGCCAATCAAATCATCACTATGGGGTGATCAGCCAATCACAAGACAATGTTTGGGCGGCAGTGGATCAGCGGTAGAGTGACCGGATGTTCCCGGTTCGATCCCTGTGGGCTCCCCCAGAGTTAGTGTCAAAGTGTCCTTGAGCAAGACTCTGAACCCTTAATTGCTCCTGATGTGCCGGTTGGTGCCTTGCATGGTTTCCGCCACCGCCTGTCTGTCTGTCTGTGTGTGTGTGTGTGTGTGTGTGTGTGTGTGTGTGTGAATGTAATATCTATGTAAAGCATGTTTGTGTTCACACAAACCCGGAAAGCTCCCTCTCTCTCTCCCTCCCTCTCTATCTATCTCTCTCTCTCTCTATCTCTCTTTCTCTCTCCCTCTCTCTTGAGTCTGGCTTATTAGACAGGCTACTCTCAACCCACCCCTCTCTCTCCCGCTCCCTCCTTAACCCCCCTCCTCTCCTCTCCCCTCCCCTCTCTCTCTCTCTCTCTCTCTCTCTCTCTCTCTCTCTCTCTCTCTCTCTCTCTCTCATGAATGTCCACCCCTGGTATTCTACACCAGGACTTCACTCTGATCCAGACCAGGACTTCACTCTGATCCAGACCAGGACTTCACTCTGATCCAGACCAGGACTTCACTCTGATCCAGACCAGGACTTCACTCTGATCCAGATCAGGACACTGAGGACAGGACAATGGACGTTCTCTTCAATCTGCTGATGCTGCTCTGCCTCTGTTCTGCTCTCGCTGACGCAGAGGACGGAACCTTCAACGAGGAGGTAAAGAATCAACTGACACCAAAGAGAGAGAGATATTTACTTCCAAAATGAGACAGAAAACTTTCTGTCTGCCTGGGGGGAGGGGGGTTAGGGTTAGCCGTGTGTGTGTGTGTGTGTACTGTGTGGGGTCTGCACTTTGCTCCAGATGGCTCGATCATGTGTGCGTGCGTTTGTTTCACAAATGCAGAATGTTGGGTTAAATTATTGTAGACAGGATTGTTCTTATTTTCGAGAGGCGCTAGCCCCTCCTATGCCCAGCTTTGTGTGGCTGACGCACGCACGCACACACACACACACACACACACACACACACACACGCGCACACGCACACGCGTTGTGCAGCCAGCCGTCGGCCTGGTGGAGACAATGATCTGTCGATCAACTGTAAAGTGGCTGCAACGTTCTGCACTCTACAGGTTACTGTAATAGATTAGAGTGGTGTTCGGGTGCCACCTTGTGGCTTTAACAAGCAATTGCAGCGGTGGAATGTCCAGCTGATTGTAAATGAAATCTGTAGAGGACTATTAACTTTGAACTTTGAACAGGCATGGCTCACCGTTTGACCGTCGGCAATAAACGTTTTATACGCACATGTGACTCCTCATGCCGAACAACTTCCATCTTCTGACTTTTTGCCTCTGGCCTTTAGATCTCTCACCAATTTGAATTATATGAAAAACATTTAAATCAATTCTACTCCCGGGTTTTTGGGGCAATTTGCTCAGAACTTTCTACACACAAACTTTGGACCAATATCTAAAACCCAGTAGGCCTATAATTGAGCATTTATGAGCCAATGAAAATTGCAGTTTTATGAAAATTCTTCTTCTGCCCTATGCATACATGCAGAGTCACATGTTTATGACATGTCATCGTATGGTAGAGGGTCATGTCAAATAGCGCTGAAACCAGTCTCACTCCAATTGGCCAATATAGGATATTACTATCACATTGAGTCTCACTCCAATTGGCCAATATAGGATATTACTATCACATTGAGTCTCACTCCAATTGGCCAATAGGATATTACTATCACATTGAGCCTCACTCCAATTGGCCAATAGGATATTACTATCACATTGAGTCTCACTCTAATTGGCCAATAGGATATTACTATCACATTGAGTCTCACTCCAATTGGCCAATATAGGATATTACTATCACATTGAGTCTCACTCCAATTGGCCAATATAGGATATTACTATCACATTGAGTCTCACTCCAATTGGCCAATAGGATCTTACTATCACATTGAGTCTCACTCCAATTGGCCAATATAGGATATTACTATCACATTGAGTCTCACTCCAATTGGCCAATATAGGATATTACTATCACATTGAGTCTCACTCCAATTGGCCAATATAGGATATTACTATCACATTGAGTCTCACTCCAATTGGCCAATATAGGATATTACTATCACATTGAGTCTCACTCCAATTGGCCAATATAGGATATTACTATCACATTGAGCCTCACTCCAATTGGCCAATATAGGATATTACTATCACATTGAGTCTCACTCCAATTGGCCAATATAGGATATTACTATCACATTGAGTCTCACTCCAATTGCAGGAGAACAGCCGACTGATGCAGGAGAACACCCGACTGATGCAGGAGAACAGCCGACTGATGCAGGAGAACACCCGACTGATGCAGGAGATGAGGGAGAGGACGCCGACAGCACCACCAGGTGAGAGATATTCAATATTGTGTATTATTACTATTTCTATTTTATCTTTTATCAGGGATTTAGAGGTAGAAAATCTGACTAAGATCATCACTGCTATAATAATTTAAAATAAATAATAATTATAATTATAATAATGGTATTTGAACTGGGGACCCCCCCCCCCCCCCAAATAATGGTATTTGAACTGATGACCCCCCCCCCCCCCTCAAATATTGGTATTTTAACTGGAGACAACCCAAAATCCCCAAAAATAATATTTGAACTGGGGACCCCCAAAAATAATATTTGAACTGGAGACCCCCCACCCTGACAACCACTTCAATATAACATATAGGCCTATTTGGAAAAGGCTTTGGGCTAGGGGGTGTAATTCATGCAGTGAGTATTGTGAAACTTTTGCCAGTCATTTATGTCACATTTTAGTTTTATTGAAAAGATTACACAGTATATCAGTATCTATCCTGCAGTACAAAACAAACATAATTTTAGTTACTAACAATTGTTACAATGATTGAATATTCTGCAGTACACACACACACACACACACACACACACACACACACACACACACACACACACACACACACACACGCGCACACACACACACACACACACATTCAATGTGAAGTTGATGAAAGATGAACTGAAATGAAATTGAACTGAATCAAATGGATTTCTTGGAAATAATAAATACCGTATACATACAAAACTATAAAGAACTGAATAATGTGGAACCTTTGGTTTCAATCCTGTTGTTACCTTGCGCAACCATCAGAGGGTGATGTTCGACTACTTGTGCATGTGTGTTTGTGTGTGTGTGTGTGTATGGTGTGTGCATGCGTGTTCAGTTCAGTAACAAATATGATTAAATAAAAAGAAACACGAGTAAAAAAAAAGGAAAAAAAAAACTAATATTCAAGGACGGCAAGCTATACCCTTAGCTTCGCCTCTGTTCTGTTCCATTGGAACTTGTTCTCTGCTGCTGTCGTTGTCACGTCGTGCTGAATGTATATTGATCTATGTCGTCACCATGGCTGCCAGTTCCCACCTGAGGTCCCGTGGGAGTCCAGACTGCTCCAGGTGGCCCTGAATGACCGTCAGCTTGCACAGCGTCTTCAGGCTGGGACTCAGGTCTAAGATGGACAGGTAGGTCGTCTCCGTGTCGCCCCCTTCCTCGCGTCGCCCCCCCGGGTCCTCGGCCTCCGCCCGGATGTTGGTCCTGTACCCTCCGAAGAGGACCACGCGCTCTCCCACCAGGCAGCAGCACACGCCGGTCTCCCGCAGACACGGCAGCGCGGCGCTTCCCCCCCTGGGCTCCACCCTCCTCCAGGAGGAGGAGGAGGTCGTCGGCTCCCCCGGGGCGAATCTCCACAGGTCGTCGAACACGCGCTTCAGGTTGTCGCCGCCCACGACGTACAGCTCTCCGTTGTACGCGAAGGCCGTGTGGCAGGCGCGTCTCTCTGGACCAATCGGCTGCGCGGGAGAGGAGGAGGAGGAGGAAGGCGGCGGCGGCGGCGGCGTGCTCAGCCAGAGGTCGGTCTCCATGTCAAAGACTCTGACGCGGTCGTGGTGCTCCTCGTCCCGGTCCCCCTGGCCCCCGAACACGAACATCCTGGCCCCGATGGCGGTGGCGGAGTGGCACTGCAGAGCGGGCGGCGGCGCGGGCGACGCGCCCCCGACCAGAGCCCAGACCATGGCGGCCGTGTCCAGCCGGTGGACGCGGTCGGAGCACCCGTTCCCCCCGTCGACGTATCCCCCGAAGACATACATGTGCCTCCGGTGGACGCAGGCCGAGTGGCCGGCCCGCGGCTCCGGCGCGCTCCCCGAGACCTCGGGCCTCCGGAGCCAGGCGCGCGCCTCCGCGTCGAACGCGTACAGCGCCCCGCAGTACTCCCCCGTGTCGAAGTCGCGCCCGCCCCAGACGTAGACGACGTCGGCGTCGTCGACGACCAGCGCGGCCGTGTGGCTCTCGCGCCTCGAGGGAACGTCGAGGCGGCGTGCCCTCGAGGCGCCTACTCGCCCGGCCGGCGGCGGGCGCAGCTTGGTCCAGCGCAGAGACACCGTGTTGAAGACGTGCACTGCCACGTGGTGGCGCTCCCGGTCGCAGTTCCCGAACGAGTACACCACGTGACCCACCGCTACAGCGGCGTGGTCGTAGTCCTTCTGCGGACCTCCGCTCAGACGCACCGTCCAGCACGACAGCATTCTAATCTATACGCACGGCCGAGAAGAGGAGCTCGCTCGCGGGTCCGAGCGTCGCATCATCCCGTCGATGAGAATGGAAGTGCCGCTGCTGCTGCTGCTATACCGCTTATATTGGAACGCTGTGGCATCAATGTCACGCGACGCTTTATTGGCCGCCGAAGGGGCTGGCCAATCGGGAGAAGCCGATGGGACCTGGACCTGGGGGCTCGGCAGCGCTGTCGCCTCACAGCTAGGTTTCCGGGGACCCCCTGGAACCCCACAAAAGCTGCAGTTTTCTGGGGACCCCCCTGGAAAGACACGCTGAAACAACAGAGATTCCTAATACGGCACAGTTAAGAAGCAGACGTCAAACTATTGATCTGGTGTCCGTGAGGTCAGATGTATAGATTTGCTGGCCGGCTCCATATATGCAGATCTAGGTGATGATCCAGTCTTCTCCATGACACACGCCATACATGGAGCGTGCCTTGAGTGTACAGGGTTTGTTGACTGAGGTTCAGATCAACATATGGAATTAATTCTGTACTGGCCATATATGGAGCGTGTCTTGAGTGTACATGGGTTTGATGAGGTAAGATCAACATATGGAATTGATTCTGTACTGGCCATATATGGAGCGTGCCTTGAGTGTACAGGGTTTGATGACTGAGGTCAGATCAACATATGGAATTAATTCTGTACTGGCCATATATGGCCATAAAAAAACTATAATGAGGCTGAGTGTGACCGGTGACGTCAGACGCCGGTTTGACAGCTGTCAGCGAGCGTGTGTATCGAAAAAGGTGCTCAGAAACACGGGAAGAAAATGTAATATCTTAAGTCAATAAGTGAACAACTTTGGCAAAAAATCTGTCAGACGTCTCTACTAATATGACTGATAAAACGAGCCGCGCCACGCGGCTAAGGGAGAAGGAGGAAGAAAGAAAAGAAAACGAGAACACAAACAGTGACTTCAGTGCTATCATGGCAGAACTCAAGCAGCACCGGGAGGAGTTTAAAACACTCCTAAAGTCTCAGAGTGCCTCGCTCAAGTCACAGATTGACGAGGTGGATAATTCACTTGAGAATCTTTTTTTTTCTAATATATTTTTTATCCCACGATTTTGTAACCCATTTTTCACCCCTGTGCCAATCATCTGCTGTGATCCTGGGCTCTACACACCCTCCGCCAACCTGGGGAGAGCAACGGACTTAACTCATGCTCCCTTCATGCCTGAGTGTCCAAGTTGCTCCTTTACACCTGACAGGGGGGAGTTTCCCTGGTTGGACGTAGCGCGTGGAAGGAACACGTTATTCCAACCAGTTCCTTTCCCCTCCATCAGGCGCCCCGGCTGGCCAGGGGGAGGCAGTTTAGAGACCAGGATTACTGCATGTTTTTGTGAGGGTATCTACCCTACTTGAGAATCTTCTTGATGTAAAAGTGAAACACTTGAGCGCCTTATTGCAGAAAACCGAGACGAGTTGAAATCTGAGCTGGACACGAAGGTAACAATATTGCAGCAAAACCTTGACATTGACATTGGGCAAGTCTCTGCTAGACTGTCCTGTCCTGTACTGTTAATAAAGAGTTTAATCTTTCTTACCATAAACGGTTCGTGCTTTGCCCAACTGTCTCTCTCTCTCAATCCACTGCTTCAGCGAGTTGGTGACGCCACCGAGGTTTGACACCACATAGAGAACCTAGTCCTGAGCGCGGGCATAACCCCGGCAGGCCATCACGGAATCATACGTCTTCAGGGAGGGTCCGTCTGAAATGATAGAAAACTAAAATTACTATTTCAGGTTATTTCTAGCTAAACTAAAATGCCCTTTATCCCCATTTTAAGATTTATATGTGGGTGTGCTTAATTTATTCCAAACAATACAAATGTTGAGGTGCGCTAGCCCCTCCAACATCAGGCTTTTGAAATGACGTCATATAGCAGCCAAGTCTATGGACTTTTAATGCTTGTTTAAAGGAGTTAGGTCATTCTTGCTCACTCTGAATTAAGAGTGTCTGCTAAATGTCTACAGTACATTGTAAATGAATGGATAGAAAGCCAGCGACATTCTTAAAGGTTACAAAAAGAATCACACCCGTGTGAAGTGAGGGGTGCTCTTATCATTATACATCATCATACATCATCTCATGAACAACTGAATTTAAGTGATTTGTTAGCCGCTTTGCTTGTCTACATACTGTACAGTATGACGTAAAATGTCCCTTCTTTGTCAATGGCATTTAATGTTTGAGTTTATATACAATGTCATAATAATAATCTCAAATGTATAAAAATATTTAAAACATTTAACTAAACAATACTAAAGCAGTCTGTAACAAGCTAAAAACCAGCAAGTTTTATTGAAACTGTTCTTCTGAAACTGTGTTGCCTTATTGTAAACTTGCTTGCATGCTGTGGTGGTTATTCATATTTATTGTCATATTTATTGTCACTTATTGGTGTTTGTGAATCACCTGCCCAGTCATTGTCAGTCACGTGATGTGACGACTTGTATAAAAGGGAGGTATCACATATTGGCTATGTACTGACTAGCCACTATGGACTGAAGCCCCATGAAGTGAACAGAGTTTTCGTAACTCTGTCTTACTCTAGCTGGGGCGGACCCAGCTGGCCTTTTAAGGATGAAGTCTGACTGATGAGTTTCATTGCCCCTTTATTCGAAATTCAACGTAGAACTGGGACAGAAATCAAAATACAATATGGTCAAACATTTAAAATCTCAGGCACATGATACATTTCCCATACATCACTAAAGTAAAGTCACTAAATTACACAATACATAAAACAGCCTTCTGCAATCTGTCTACAATATTTTGCAACAATAATATCAACAGTTCAAGCAAATCAGTAAAATACCTATCTTCTGTGTGTGTGTTCCATGGTTAACACACTTCAGCCACACCATTTGTGTGCTGTCTGTTTCAAGCCTTCTCTGTACTGACTGAGGCAGCATTTCCTTGATTTTAACCCCAGTGCCACAGCTGAGTCAGCTCATCAGCTGCATCAGTTGTTGGCACAATCTCTTCAGATGAATGGACTTCTGTCCAATAAATGCCTCACAATAAACAACAATAAAATAAAAGTATTACCTGTGATTCCGTTACAGACTGGCCACCCTCTGCTATTGGCACTTTGAGGCCAAGTCTGTGACGTCAGTCTTGAATGACTGTCGACATTTGTAATGTCACAACACTGACATCAGATTGGGTATAGTGACATCACACATATTGTATATAAGTACAACGACTGCTGTTGTTCTGTCACACGCGGGGAATCTTTCAACACGCTTATATCGTTGCTGAACTAATCCTATTGAATGTTTTACTGAATCTAATCGATTTCCCACAACATCGAGCAACATCGAGTCCAGAGTCAACAAACATGAAGGGGACATTCAAAGAGGAGCATTCCCTGGAGCACCGGCGCAAAGAGTCAGCCAAGATGCGTCAGAAGTGCCCCGACAGGGTCCCGGTTATTATGGAGAAGGTGTCACGGACGGTGGACATTGACCTCGATAAGAGGAAGTACCTGGTTCCCCCTGACATCACCGTGGCTCAGTTCATCGTCATATTCAGAGAACGCATCCGGCTGTCCCCCGAGACGGCCATATACCTGTTTGTTAACCAGACTGTGCCTCCGTCGAGCATTACGATGGCAGAACTGTACGAGAACGAGAAGGACGAGGACAACTTCTTATATGTGGCGTTCAGCGGCGAGAACACCTTTGGTCTTTAACCCATTCTGACCTGAGATCAGATTCATACGAGGTTTCCACTGGACACACACTGGTCTGATTAACCCATTCTGACCTGAGATCAGATTCTAAAAATGTCAGTCGTTCTTCGATTTTTCAAAAATAGCAGACCTACAAGCTCGTAGCGCGCCACTCGGTGGCGCGCTATGAGCTTGTAGATCTGCTATTTTTCAATAGCTAAAGCATAACATGATGCTAACACCAAAACGGGTTCCCGTTCAGAATGGGTTATTTATCACCATCGAATAACACCATTGCATGAGTTGGGCAAGCATAAAAAGTCCACAAAAAGACCGACCTGGCTTGCACATCACACACACAAAAGCCAGGGGTTGGAGGGGCTATAGTGCCCCCCAAAAAGTAAATAAATATTTGATTTGATATAAGGTTCCTAAATGAACCCTTAATTCCTATAGCCAATAACACAAATCACACTTGTGTGAAGTGAGAGGGCGCATCACCTCTTTATACAAACATTGTACTATGTTTGTTTAAAAAGTCCATACACTTTGTTTTACGTCATTAAAAGTCCACAGACTTGGATGCCATATGATGTTACTGCAGAAAGCCAGACGTTGGAGGGGATAGTGCCCCTCAAAAAAGATTAGACACGGCAACAACATCATAACCGACGGTCCGTTGCAAACATGCACCTATCGATGCTTGTATTTCAGATTTGACCTTTATTTCATTTAATTGATTGACTGATTACCAGCAGTTATCTCCAAATTTGGGCATGTTTCCAGCCTGTTTATCTTTTTATCTATTATTACAAATCTTCCCATCCAAAGCCCTTCGCGTGAATAGAAGGATGGAGAATCATTACAAGGATGGAGGATGAAGGATATCAATGGTTGAAACCTCTTCAACCTGCGAGGGCACTCTCTCTCTCTAGCCTGGTAAAACCACTCCCCCTGCTGGACAACATTTATCTGGCGATGGGGGAGGGGTTTACCCAGGCTACTGTCTCTCTGGTCTCAGAACGAGTGGTGGAAATGTTTTGGGTACTTGACTTTACTTGAGCATTTCCATTTTTTCAATACTTTATACTGAGGCAAATATGATACTTTTGACTCCAATTTAGTTACTATAGTTACTTTGTGTATTCCGAATATTATTACAAAATAGGTCCTTTTGTTATTCAGGCCTGAATATAAGACTACCTTTTACTTCCAATGGAAATATTAAAAAAAAACACTGAGTTGTATTATAAATCTAAACTATTTGACATTCAACGTTCTTTTTCCACAAAAACATTGCTTGAAAAATGGGGTTCGTCTTATAATCAGAGTCGTCTCATATTCGGGACATGATAGTTAAGATATTTTTGTTCCTTTTTGAATACCAGCCTTTTACTTAACAGTATTTTACTAGAGTATTGCTACTTTTACTCGAGTGACAGAATGGATCTCATGAGTGCCGTAGCATCCTAGCCTGCAGGTTCCAGCCTTATTCGCTGTGTTCCGTGACCCACGGAACGCAGCGAATCATGCTGGAACCCAGGCTAGTAGCAGCCAATCAGCATAATGGTGGCTGTGGTGTTGTACTAACTTGGGTAGTGACATCACAATCATAATGTATATTAGCGAAAGCCCACCTGTAACTATAGCTATTCACTGTATGTTGTAAGCAGGAAACAAGTGGAAGTATCTGACAGACAGAATGCTTCAACCGGACATGGCAACATCACAGCACACATCCATGGCTGATGCAGGTCCCAGGCATGCCCCTGCGGTGATGAAGGACATGAGGACATTTACACCGTCCTCCTCCGCAGACATGTCTGATCTTATGAAGTGGGCCAACGCGCAGGCCAAACGTGACAACGAGATCCTGAAGGAGGTGGAGGTGCTCGTGGCGAAAATGATACCACACGTCTCCGATCTTAAAGGTCAGGCCATTGTCGAGGCCGACAAGGAAAAACAGCGCCTGCAGCAACTGGACGAGGACCTGAACGAGAGCAACGCCAAACTCACGGCTCAGCTGGCGTCGAAACGGAAGAACATGCTCATCCTGGACGAGGACTTGAAGGAGGCCAAGGCAAAGGCGGCGCTCCTCCTCTCGAACCAACAGCTGCTGGAGGACAAATGCGCCCTGATGAAACAAGAAAGGGCCGCCATAGAGATCGTCTGGGCGACCGAGCGGAAGCTGATGCAAGACGACTTCGAGAAAGACGCCGCGGCGAAAGAGCAGAGCTTCAATGAATACGTGAAAACGGTCAAAAGCAAGTTCAAGGCGAAGGAAGAGGCCCTCCTGTTGCGCACGAAGTCCCTGGAGACGGAGATGGAGAGTTTGATAGATCTGGAAGAGAACCTGAGGAGAGACATGGCCGCCAGAGAGCAGAGCTTGAACGAACAACTGCGGTCCCAGAGTGACGAGTTTGCAGCCAAGGAGCACGCCTGGGAGAAGGAGAGGGAGGAACTGGCTTCTCAGCTGGCATTAAAAGAGATACAGGAAAACAACATGGAGCTCATCGCGGAGCAGTACGACACGATGGATCCGACGGATCAAAAGATACTGCAGGCCGAGGAAGAGCACGGAAGAAGTCTGTGGAGAAGATGTAAGGCTGCGATCGATCTGCCGCGACTGTTAAGTTACGTCAAGTCAATGTTATTTAAAAAAACCCAACCACAACAACTACAACAAAGCCAAAGTCCTGTATAAAAATATAACAAGTCCTGTATAAAAATATAACAAAACTAAAAAAACGTCGCAAGGATGCAACTGGGACGTATCCTCAGTGATGTATCCCAAGGTCATCAGGGTTTCGGGGTCTACCAACATCATACCCCTCACTCGGTGTGACCCAGCCGGGGTTGATCAAGTCCCGACTTACGTCCCACCAGTAGCTACCCTCGATCAGTCCCATCAGGGAAAAACCATGGGACAGACACACAATCCACTGCTCCAGATACCCTGCCGTTACCGGGCGGGCCATCCGACGGGTACCGGGAAGGCCACCTGGCGCGTGGAGGGACTATATAGGCACTGTGGGTTGACTCCTGGCCGGGCATCTCCTACGTCTCATCAAGGTTCACCTGCAGGACCTGTGCGTCGATCGCACCAGATTCCCGGCACCAGACCCTTCATTCGGGAGTGGTGGATTCCGCAGGCTCCACCAACAGGGTAACGGTGGCGCGGCACTTGCGGCCTCACCACCACTTGCGGCCTCCTAAAGCCCTCACGTGTGGGGTTTTTTGGGGCAACAACAACTACAACTACAACAAAGCCAAAGTCTTCTATAAAATAAAAATATAAAATATAACATACTGTATAACCATCCACTGCGCCTATATATACACCTATATATAGGGCTGTGTAAGTCATGGGTTGCAGATGCCATGACCTGAGGAAGCTGTGGGTGGGAGAAATGGCATTTCTATACAACGTAACGAACGGCTCAACCTTTTGAATGTTGATGTCCACATTTGTCTCGTTTGTGGTGCCTCATGGGTCTGAGTTAAATCCATTTGGCCGGCACTCGGATGTCACAGGGGTAAAGAAGCCGCCACTGTGGAGTGTATAGGCCGGGGCACGTCGAAATAAAATAAGTCTTCCGAAAGAATATATATTCAAAGATTTGCACTGCATTTAAAAAAAATACATCTAAAGTTGCAGACCTACAAGCTCATATAGCGCTATCAGCTTGTAGATCTGCTATTTTTCAATAGCTAAAGAATAACATAATGCTTAGCTAAAACACCAAAAGGGGTTCCCGTCCAGAATGGGTTAAAGGAGCATTCAGTGATTTGGAAACCCCCCCCGGTCCGCCCCGGTAACAAGATGTGCACATGCACTACAGTGGGGAGGGACACGCAACAGGCCAACAGCACGCGCACCAAGGCCCACCCCCGCTCGATCATGATTGGCAGAAGGCCCCTCTCTATCCTGGTTGGACGAAGGCTGGGCCACCTATAGACCACCCCAGGGGTTAACTGGAGACAGGGAGGAACTCCTTATATGGTCAGCACACTCTATACTATAGTATATAGGGTGGGTTATCACAACAAAACAAACAAAAAAGTGAAACCACTGAATATACCTTTTAAATACACCATAGTGCATCTCTGGTTTGACGTATATGAGTCGGCCTTGTGGTTTTGTGTCCTCCCTGGGACTGGGAGGCTGGGGTTCGATCCCCGGCCGGGTCATACCAAAGACTGTAAAAAAAATGGGACCCAGTGCCTCCCTGCTTGACACTCCGCATACATACAAGGGTTGGATTGGGGGGTAAGTAAGTCCCTGCGACATATTAGCGTCATGTCCAGGGGGTATACTTGTACATCAAGCTGCCTCACGCTACAGAAACAGGAGATATAGGCTCCTGCCCCTATGGGCCTCATGGTTCTACTGTACGTTCTACTTAATATGTTTGTACGTAGAATTTTGAATTCAGACGTTGCACTTTAACGTAACAGAGCACATCTACATTTGCGGTATCGGTACTTTAGCTTAACCCAATTCAGCACGGGAATCCTTTTGGTGTTTTAAGCATTACCTATGTTATACTTTATAGCTATATTGAAAATATATATTTTTCCAGTACTCTATATGGGCTGGGGTTGGTGCTCGTCAGTGAAGAATATACAGTAGACCTCAGAGCCTTGGATATAGACAGAGTTACGCAAACTGCGTTCACTTCATGGGGCTTCATGGCGGCTCTCCTACAAAGACTTCTATTGAGAATGGGGACAACCAACTGGGACAAGTCCTGGACTGGAAGTAGGCAGAAATGCATTGGACTCACAGGGCAACAGCCCAGCTTTAATGATCTTAAATCCCTTCATTTTAGATTGTTTTGTAGCAATAGTACAACACAGACATTAAAGAGACTTTAATGTTTATGTTAAAGTTTATTATTGTTTATGACAACCCACACATGCTTAAAAAAAAGCTCTTGTATGCGCCGCCCTCGTTGAAAACAATGTATTTCCAACTCCAGCTTGTCTCAGTTCAGGCTGCATGAACAGCGCTCGAGCGCTCGGTTTCTGCCCCCCCTCAGTATCGTAACTCTTCTATTAGATGGCTCTGGGTTGTACTGTACTCTATGGTGCCTGTCAGTGAAGCATGTACAGTACTGGGATGGAAGTGTGTTTCACAACAACGGCAGTGGCCCAAGGGTAGAGCGGTCTCTTGGGAACCGGAAGGTTCCCAGTTCGATCCCCGTTGGGCTCCCCCAGAGTTAGTGTCGAAGTGTCCTTGAGCAAGACTGCAGGACCCCTAATTGCTTCCGATGAGCAGGTTGGTGCCTTAATTGCATGGTTTCATCTGCCATCGTTCCATCGTTGTATGAATGAATGTGTGTGTGTGTGTGTGTGTGTGTGTGTGTGTGTGTGTGTGTGTGTGTGTGTGCCCTCCCCAGCCCCACCTGTGGATTGGATGTGCGGCTCATGCATCGGCCTCCACAGCCAAGTGGCACCAGCGGCAACATAGCATTCATACCCCCCCCTTCCCCTCCCTGGAGCAAACATAATTATCTTACACACACACACACACACACACACACACACACACACACACACACACACACACACACACACTGATATTTAGAAAGGAACAAATTGAAGCATTTATCAGATATTGTCACAAATAGATGATCTAGCTCACAGCGTGTTGCATCATAGTGTGAGCTTGTAGATCTGCTATTATTTCTCTATTTAATAACTAATACTCAAATAAAGTACAGATACTGTACTCCGGAAATACCCAAGTGAATGTACTATAGTACATAATAAACTTACCAAGTTCCAAAGAACATTTGTCTTACGTGCCAACTTTCTCATTTTCTAAAGACCAAGTTGGCACATGTATGGGTATGAACAATGTCCACTGTTCGTAATAAAGCAATGCATCAAGATTAGTCCAGTGTCTCTGGGCCAGGGATCAACTTATTTCCGGGTTTGACACTGAATAGTTTTTTTCACCTGTCGTTGATTTCAAAATCTTTACAATGAAAGCTTATGACAATAACATGTGCGTCTTGTAAATGACTTAAAGGGATAGTTGGGGTAACTGGGTCGTGGGGGTAACAGTTGTAAATGACTTAAAGGGATAGTTTGGGTAACTGGGTCGTGGGGGTAACAGTTCTAAATTACTTAAAGGGATAGTTGGGGTAACTGGGTCGTGGGGGTAACAGTTGTAAATGACTTAAAGGGATAGTTGGGGTAACTGGGTCGTGGGGGTAACAGTTCTAAATGACTTAAAGGGATAGTTGGGGTAACTGGGTCGTGGGGCTATAACAGTTCTAAATGACTTAAAGGGATAGTTGGGGTAACTGGGTCACGGGGGTAACAGTTCCAACAGAGATTTCCAGTCTTCCCTTTCGGGAGCAACATTAGCAAATAGCAACTTCCGCCTGGGGGATCCCGAGGCGTTCCAAGGCCAGTGGAAATATAATCCCCCCCAGCTGGACCTTGGTCTTCAACGGGGTCTGTTCCCAGTGGAACGAGCAGCAAGGACCTGCCTATTGGAGACGCACAGGAGGCATCCGTACTATAGATGCCCGAACCACCTAAGCTGGCTCCTTTCCAAGTCAGGGAGCAGCGGTTCTACTCTGATGAGTTCATCAGAGCCACCCATCTGAAAAAACGTAACTGGCCTGCCACCACTTGTATCCGCAATCGTATTATTGTGGTCTAGAGACTCACACTTCAAACAATAGGTGTATAGTTTCAAAGTACACATTATAATAATAACAATTATTATTGTTATTGTTATTGATATTATTTTACCTACTGATGATAGCTTCTTACTATTTCTATGCATTTGATGTATTTTCAATAGCTAAAGTATAACATAAAGTTTAAAACACCAAAAGGGGTTCCCGTCCTGAATGTGTTAATGAAGTTGTACTATTACACTATACCTTTAATGAGTCACCTTTTCCCCAGGTATGTGTTATGCTTTGGCACATGATGATGATTAAGCTGCAAACATGATATTACTTTAATATGAATGCATACTATAAATTAATGCAGATAAAAACATACATCTAAAAAAATAAACCCAGTAAAAAACCCAAAGGTCTACGTCCACACACAGACGTTTGAAAAGATATCACTGAAGTCGTCAAAAAGTTTACCGTACAGCCTACACTTTAATGAGAAGCAATCTACGTGTCCACACTACAACGACCAAAACAGCAACCACACCCTGAAGGCGCCTGTAGTATCTATGGCCAGTCTGTAGGTGGTGCTGTAGCACAATAGAGTATGTGGAGCACTAGCTGGCACAAAGCCCCAATACAAAGAGAGAAGACATGGTGCCAGTGTTGTCATGTCTGCTTATTAAATGTACATCATTTTTGTTTTGATTGTATTGCTGTATTGTTGTATTGTTCTTTCTGCTTTGGCAATGTAAACGTATGTTTTCTCATGCCAATAAAGCCCTTTCAATTGAATTGATTGTCTGCTTATTATAAGCAACTTTGTTGGCTTGTTTCTAAAGTGTATAGTTGATAATTTGGTCTTGTTTCCTATGATTTGATTTGATTTAACATGTTATACAAACTAAATAATGAAACGTACAAAAATACAGAAAAGTGCTAGGATAGAGGCTACAATGGGACACTCCAGCATTCTCTTTTCTATCACAAGACCACCTAAAAGGAAGTATGATACATCACAGTATTGTCTTGGTACAGGGCAGCCAGGGGACACAACAAATGTTCATGTGCAGACCTCTTATCTTCCATTCCAATGCCAAGTCACTGCTATTAATTATTGCCTTGTTCTATGAGTCATGTGTTGTTATATGACCCCCGCAGAGACTTATAAATCCCAGCACTGTCTTATGTGGCAGGTATAAACATGACATCCATGGACAATGATTTTAGGTCACTGTAGGACCTAAAGTTACCTAAAATGCGCTCACACGTCTTCGTCCCGTTTCGCTATGAAATGGAACACAGACGATTCCTAATATCAAAACCAAGTCCAACTAGAAGGGGTGTGTGTGTGTGTGTGTGTGTGTGTGTGTGTGTGTGTGTGTGTGTGTGTGTGTGTGTGTGATTCAAGTACTCTGGTTTATAATAAATACATTTTATCATTATTATTATTATTATTATTATTATTAGCAGCAGTGGCTCAAAAAGACAAAGACAGAGTTGTACTGGTCGACCCCAGTCATGATGGTGGTGACAGTGAGGAGGTGGTTGACTTGGAGGAGGAGGAGGTGGTCTTGGATGAGGAGGAGAACGGTGCAGCATTTGTATTATATTGCTTTCTTTTTGTTATTGTGTTAGAATGTAGCACAATGTTACTTGCAGTACAGTATCCAAGTGTGAACTGTGCAAAAAGTGCACCACCTTAAGATGGAGTGTGCCTTAGTGATTTTCCCATGTTTGATCAGACTGGACTTTGTGTCGTGAGCTACTAAAAAAATCCCTTTCGTGAAAAACATAGCAGCACTGTCTTCTGTGGTAGGTATAAACATGACATCCATGGACAATGATTTTAGGTCACTGTAGGACCTAAAGTTAACTAAAATTATGATACGAAGTATGATACCTCACAGTGTTGTCTCGGTACAGGGCAGCCAGGGGACACATCAAATATGTTCATGGGCACGTTACCTGCACATCTCTTATCTTCCATTCCAATGCCAAGTCACTGCTATTAATTATTGCCATGTGAGTCGCGTGAATTGTTACAGTATATGACCCCCGCAGAGACATATAAATTCTCAAACACCACCTCTGATGGTAAGAGGGAAGCATCAGTCAATCAATCTTTCTGGTCCTAAAAAAGGTAAGTGTTGATTTCCAGGTGTGGTGAATTTCTGGAGTGGTGCTTTTTAGGAGTGGGCCCAGTGGCATACAATTAACACTAGAGACAGTTATGAAATGTACAGACTGTGTTTTTATACATTTATTTCTATGATTTGTGGCTTTTGTGTTGACGAAAGAACTGTTCAAATCAATGCAGCATCATTATGCCTGACAAATAACAAACAAAACAATGGAAATGAAAAAAAAAAAATGCATGGGTGTACCTGCTCTTAGCATGAATTTTAGATTGTGGGCCAAGCACATATTTTCCATGAAGTGTACAGTGCCTTCGTGATTTTCCCATGGTTGTCTCATCACTTGGTTTGATCAATGCAGCACTGTCTTATGTGGCAGGTATAAACATGACATCCATGGACAATGATTTTAGGTCACTGTAGGACCTAAAGTTACCTAAAATGCGCTCACGCGTCTTCGTCCCGTTTCGCTATGAAACGGAACACAGACGATTCCTAATATCAAAACCACGTCCAAGTAGAAGGTGTGTGTGTGTGTGTGTGTGTGTGTGTGTGTGTGTGTGTGTGTGTGTGTGCGTGTGTGTGTGTGTGTGTGTGTGTGTTAAGGCTGTACCCTAGCCCTTATTTTACAGCCTCGAACTTCGGCAGGAACTTTCGATCAGTCAATCAAGTTGGTCTTAGAGAAGATTTTAACCTCTGGTCTTTCACCTTTAACCTCCAAAGAGGTAAAGACAGAAAACCAGATATCAACACGTGTTCGTTTGCATGATTATTTCCCATAAAATGGTACCAACCTCTGGAATAAATACACAGCAAAGAGTTATAATTATCTATACGTTTTAATAATCAAAGCCCTAATAAAATAGTGTACAATAATGTTTGGCCCTATAGTCTACAACAATATAATATGAGCCTATACAATCATAAGAACAAATATGGTTACCGACAGAAGTCAAACGAATTAGCCACCGGTAGACCTCTGGACTCTCCATTCCGTCCGTGACCTTGGTGTCACATCATTTCTAGAGAGTGGATATTCCATGGGATCGAGAGATATTTAATAGTTCCAAGTTGTGAATATAGTCCAATCAGAATAGTTTATTTCTTCAGGGGGTGCTCTTGGCCATCCTCCCAATTTGAAGTGTCGCGTTGGTCCTTTATTCCGGACTCTGCTCCCTATGTGTGGGTGTATGTGACATGTGTTGTGTTCAATTAAATGTCAGTCATTATGAGATCATCTTTCGTATGTGTGTGTATGTGCAGATTTATTTTATTTGAACATTTTCATACCGGCATTGATTCATCTTTTAGGATGTTTCTATTTATTTTTTCCTGACTTTCCGGCTATAGGCTACTAATGCCTATAAGAGCCATCTAAGGATACGATGTTTTTGACATACCAGTCGCGCTGGGGGATTGAGAGTCGAGGGTCGCCATCTCGACCACTCCCGTATACCTTGCTGATTTGTGAACTATAGAGACTTGTGTGAAATAGCCTTCTTAAAGTCCAGTGTTGAGTGAACACATTTCTCTAGCTCACGCTTTGACGGCCCTCCCTCCATTTTGACTGTGACATGCGCTGTCTGAGATGTGTGTGAGAATTGTTTATCATTATTCACTGTGGTAACGGATTGGTTGAATATCTCCTGTCTATATACTGTAGTTTACAGAGAGGCCTAACCTGTCACGCGGATTTGTGAACTTTTGCCACGCAGGTGTGCCATTTCAGTGCAATGAGCCATAAAGTGCTATGTTCCCTGCTATGAAACCATCTATTTTGAGCCATAAAGTGCTATGGGCTAGTTTATCGAGAAGTTTGTGAGGGTTGTCTGCTTTTCCTCTGTGAGGAATACCCTTTTATGACTTTTGTGAATGTCAAATTATAACCGGTGCAAATATTAGTTTAAATTTATCATTTAATAGTAATTTTTTTGCCCCTATTTAACTTGTCACACCAATTTGTTGTAGGGTTCCTATATGGAATTCTGCCTGCCGAGCTACACAGTAAAACCTCAAGTATTGTATCACTCATATTTTTATTTTATTTTTTTTGGCACCAACCACACTCACTCGTTCAGTTGTCCTTGTCATTGTCTTTGTTCTTTCATTTTCTGATTTTCTTTTGTTTTGATGTTTTGAGAACACTTGCTTCTTTGTTATAGAAACAGCTATCTTATCACTATCCCAGTGCATTCCAATAAGGAACGCAGCCTGCCCAACTTCAAGGTTAAAGTTAGTCCATTCATGACACTCAAGGTTAAGGTTATACCATTTTTGACACTCTCAGTTTTAGGGTGTTTTTCCATTTGTTACCTTGGACATCAACTGTTTCTTCCACTGTAAAAGTAAAAAGTAATTTGTTATTACTGTTATTGATTTGATATTAATATTGGGCCTTGGCCAAAGTATTTCTTTCTCCTTTCTATTTTCTCTCTGATATTCATATCACAGGTCAGTAGTCAAAGAAGTCAGAACCCCACATCTGCTGCAGGCATTCCATTGCCATTATCACATAGTTAAGTTACCATTCTGAATTAAATAATTATTACACATATCTCCCAGTTCATATCTCTAAAACTTGTTTAAATTTTTCCCTTTCATTCTCTGTTCATCCATGCTCCAGGAACTGGTGTATGCCTGCCCATTAGGACCGATGAGGACTCAGGAAGTATTGAATTGAGGGAATGAGGAATACCATCTCATGTGAGTTTTGTCTAAATTATTTTGTAGGATACATGTACATAGATTCCTATGGACTTGTATCCAGGCCGGATGGCTATGAGAACTCACCTTTGTGGGTGATAATATTAGTAAGGTTTCCACAGGACCCAGAATGAAAATCTTGACTTCTCACTAACTTCTCCTGTCATACGGATAGCCTCTCTTAAGTTTACTGTTGTTTGCTATTTGAGAGCCCTGAAATGTGACTCACTGAGTGATCTGAAGGAATGTGATTGGTGCACCTGGCTGACAAAGCCCAATGGTGGTCCTGTGGTCCATTTGACCTTTTGCTCCAAATTTTAGGGTGTTTTGGTCATTCATTTTATAAAGACCCATTTTCTGGGTGGAACATATGACATGGTATTCTCTGTTTACCTTAAACTTCAATGCCCCTTACCTCAATATAGATATTTAGATATATATTTGGCCATCTGTTCAACACCATATCCAATTTTTAGCTGTGATCTCATACATCTCTTTCTCCTCCTCTACATCTTTCCTGTTTTCTTAATCATTCTCATTTTTCAGATCCACCATTCAATCAATAATCAGTTCTATTGTTGTGGTATAGGGAAAGTCATTTGAGGTTTTCTACAATACAACACCTTGTTCAATTAATTAGGTACATTTATATAATTATTTGTGTTGCTAGTTGCTTAGCTTATGCTTCCATGTTATTATTTTTCATATAAAAAAAGGTTTTAATTTTATTTTTACATTTTGGACATCCTAAATTCCATCAATTATAACTCACCATTTCCCATTTTAATTAGGTTTATTTTGTTGACAACTTGACATTGTTTGTAAAAAGGGCGGAGTTGACAGATAAAATGGGTCTTATCTGTTTACAAACTAATGTCCAGTGGTCAATGTCTCATATTCTCATATTCTCCTGAACTTTGACCCAGGCCGGATCATTCATATTGTCACCTTATGCTCCAGATCATCGTTTTACTCTTAGCCTACGGCCTGTTTATACAGCGTTGTTCCTAATCATCCTAAATGTCATGTCATTCAGGTTTATGGCCAAAATATGTTTTCATCTGTCCCATTTAATATCTTGTTGACTCCTTATTCAGTCTCCATGTTGTCTGCCACCAGCCACAAACGTGCAATAATGAAGTGTCTATTGGTTTGAGTCTACATGCATATGACCTTGGCCGAGTGAGATAGCTGCTCACTGAGTCAGGGAGTGTTCTTTCTCTGCCGAAAGTACAGTGCAGGGAAAGTTATCTACAGGTTGCCTGGCAACGCCTGCCTAGGCACTCTCCAGGCTTCAATGGGCATCAATGACTGAACCAAGGAAGATGAACTCTGCGTCGCTACGCCATCCTCATCATCTAGGCCAACACTGGTTTTGTCATCTGACATTGCGGACATGAAACATCTACAGCCAATGAACATTATATCAACAAATCTGACGTGATCTGCAGTATTTAGGCTGGAACAAATACTGTGAAGAGGAGTTCAGGTCCGGAGTTCAGTTCGGAAGTTCAGTTCAGCTTCGGGTTCTTTTGGAATCAACAATTGATTATTCTAAATTATATTGATGTAAATACTATTATCTGAACCATTCTCTATGTAAATTTACTTTATACCTACTAAAATAATGGTTAAACCTTAAACTCTCTCCGATCTCTATTTCATCTGCCTCCAAATCATTTTTTAAGGTATGTTTCTATTTTTGGTACAGTGAGGGTCATTTAAAGGGCTACTCACTTATTTTTAAGGTAAATACAGCATAGTATTTAATTGGGCTCCCTGCTGAGCTATTGAAGTTATAGATATTTACAATGTTTTCTTAATTATACAGTCCTTTCAAAGCTATCGTCATTAAAAGATGGATTATATTTTTATATCCATCAGTGACAGTAGATCAACTAGTGTGTATGTGTGTGTGTGTGTGTGTGTGTGTGTGTGTGTGTGTGTGTGTGTGTGTGGACCCTGGACGGTCCCTCCATTTGTTTGCACAGTCCGGTCGAGCTAGGCCGGGCTGACCTGTTTTGGGGACCTGAGAGAGAGAGTGTGTGTGCATGTGCACGGGCGTGCACATGCACGTGTAGAAGCTGCATGTGTACTTTACATTTAGTGAGGCCTGGTCAATATGTATTAGTTGTCCTATATGAATACATATAATTTTCTCATTATGATTACCTTTTTATTCCCTATATATAAGGTAAATACTTTAATAATAGCTTGATGGTAAATATACCTTGGTAATACTACTTAGAGTGGTCTTTATACCTTAAATATTTTAATAATTTCCGCCAGTTACTTTCTGGTCCTAAAAAAGATTTTCAGGTGTGGTGAATTTCTGGAGTGGTCCTTTTTAGGAGTGGCCGAGTGGCATACAATTAAGTAACATTTTCTATACATTTAACGGGGCATTTGCATTGAGACGGGGATGGTCGATTTTGTTACGATGTTGTATTCTGCCTAAAGAAGATTGTTTGTGTATTTTAAACAGGTTGGTGTCAGATCAGCCTGCAGGATGTGGACGATGGTGAGAGTGTTACCTGTTCTGTTGCTTCTGTTCGCACAGAATGAAAAACTCAACGCAGGTAAACTACTTCTACTGTCTCTAATTATTAACATAAATATTAGATGGGTGTCCTCCTGGTTGGTATGCCTACCACAAAAGATATATATATATATATATATATATATATATATATATATATATATATATATATATATATATATATTCAGACAATATATACTTTTTGTCAATGTTTCAAGTGTGTCTCAAGTGTGTTTGACATTCAATTTGTCGTTTACCACTTTTTATACAAAATAATGTTTTTCTTCATTGTTTTTTTAATTAATATTAGTTATAGCATACTTACTTAAAAATATGTTGTACTAGTACTGTATAGTAGCCTACTTTATCGGTAAAAAAATAAGCCGAATTTTACAACCCATTAAGGAAAAACTCTCACATTGAAGCAATACATAAAAACTCAAACCCCAATCCAGCATATGTGACAATAACTTTAGAGATTATCCTTACTTTTCATATTTTAATTTAACTTTTTTATATTCATTCTCTATGGCCAGACTCATGTGTTGGTGACAGGCTGGGTGGGCTCCGTCATCCCAGCCAATTGACCAGATATATATCTTTACTATCTGCTATATAACATAAATTGCCCAGTTTGAGACATATCATTAAACTTGACCTTGACCCTGACCAGTGAAACAGACAGGCTTCCATACTTACTTCCATGTGACCACAGACAGCTTGCCATGTCTTTGTTGCAATATTGTGGTAGTTAGTGGGGATGACTGATTTACAGCATCCTTTAGATGCTATTCTTATCTATTTACATATACTGTAAATAGGTCAACTCATTGGCCAGTGGGGCCGCAGCCCGCAGGTCAACACTGCCCCTATATTAGCTATGTTATACAGGGCAGCTTCTCATTACACCACTGTATGAAATATGACTCTACCTGAGACAAATTTTATTTGTTTTATTTTTTTCATAACCATTACTGTTGATGTCTAGAAGTAGGTGTTTTCGTATGAAAATCCACATTTGTAATTGAACAAAGTACCCAATATCATAATTTGACACTTTACATCTTTTAACAGATCAGTGTCCTGGGGCGGCAGCAGACATTGCATTTTTAATGGATGGCTCTGGCAGTGTTTCCTCTGGTGATTTCATCAGAATGAAGACTTTTGTTAAAAGTATGATTCGCTCACTACTGGGCGCGGGACAAATGACACAGGTAGGTGTAGCATAAACGGTCAAGTCAAATTATAAGTTAGAAAGGATTTCGGTTTCTTCCAAACTGGGCCATTTTCTATGCTGCTGAAGTGAAATCTAAGCTGATTAAAAAAGCACTGTAGCACATACTATTATCAAATGTTAGATGTGATGTCTGATGTGACATTGCATCATCAATGATGGGATTTATTTTGTTGTATTTTTGTTCACATAATAGGAGTGATTACAATAACCTGCCATGCATTGCTGGGCAGGCTAATTAAAGCATCTACTATTGTACCATTCAGGAAGGCGTTTCTTAATGGTGCATGCCTCTATGGAATGAACTGCAGCTGCTAAATACAGTTTGACATATATCCAGGCCAAATTAAGGCCTACAATATGTATTTTCAACACCATGCTTCATTGCTTATGCAGACGTTTGCTTGACGAAATAGAAAAGGGCCCAGTTTGAGGGAGAAAAATTGGAATTTAATACAATGAATGATTGATGACATTTAAAGTAGAACTGATTATACGAGACTACAGCCTTTTTTACGGCTTGAATATCAACCATCACATTCTCTATAATTGCAGAATACTGTATATTTCAGTAAGATCAATGTTTTTCTGTGTGTTTACAGTTTGCAGTTGCCCAATACGCATCGCACACCATCATCCACTATTATTTTGATGAATTTGCCACCTCAGCATCTTGGGAATCTCCAATTGATCGTATTAGTCAACTAAATGGATTGACTTATACAGCTGGAGCAATTCGAGATGTTGTGTAAGTGTCTTTATCTTGGCAACACCACAAATGTCAAACATTTAATGACAAGAGTTTGCAAGTACATTTCTCTCTCTTTTATTCCAACAGCCAAGATGTATTTGTAGGAAATCGAGGAGCGAGACCAAATGTGAACAAGTTCCTGATAGTCATCACTGATGGATCGTCTAATGATCGACATGACATACCTGATGCTGATTCCCTAGCTGCAAGGGAGGGCATTATTCGATTTGCCATTGGGGTAAGTTGTCAGATTCACTCATCATTTTGGAAAATGAAAAAACCATAAATGAATTATAGGCTACTGTATTTCTTTCACATTATCTGTGTGTGTGTGTGTGTGTGTGTGTGTGTGTGTGTGTGTGTGTGTGTGTGTGTGTGTGCGTGTGCGTGCGTGCGTGCGTGCGTGCGCGTGTGTGCGTGCGTGCCTGCGTTTTTTACGAATACTATATTTAATGCTACAATTACTCTAAGATTTAAAATAAAGTCACCTCGACCTTGAGGATTATATAACCATGACAATTTTTTTAATGTAGGCTACAATTTTACACCAATAATTTATGCTGTATATCGGTATCCTTAGGTTGGAAGTGCTTTTAATAATGCTCGAACAAAAGTAGAGTTGATGATGATTGCTACCGATCCATCGAAGCATGTGTTTCAAGTGACCGACTTTGGAGCTCTTGATGAAATCCGGGAAACTCTGGAGGACCACGTCTGTTCATATGGAGGTATAATTCAAAATATACCTGGACACAAAGCGTTGGTTTATTTTGCATTAACATCTCCTGAACTTCACACTAAATTCCACTAGATTTTACTCGGTTAATAAACATAGCAGGAGGCGAAATGAGAGTTTTGGGATCTGGCTAATGAAGGCTATATGCCCCCGCCTGCTTGGACCAGGCCTACCGGTGTATGTACATGTTTCGTACAGGGAGCTTACTGGAGAAACAAGCATTTGTGAATTATGGGCATCACTTCCGGTTGTCATTCATTCCATTAATTTGAGTGATCTGTGTAAGTCAACAAAAATGTGGGAAAGAATTAACAGAAATCAAGGAGTCTCCTTACTTATGCGCTACAGGATCTCCACAGCTGATTCAAATTAATGTAATGACTGACAACAGGAAGTGATGCCCATCATTCACACTAGGCCTCATGGGACATTGGAAACTCCTAGGTGGACTTACGGGGCAGCAGAGTTTTGCACATACTGTAGTTTTCTTGAAAACTTTGGAGGTGGCACCGTATAGCAGGCTTATTGCAGTAATGCAGGAGTCAGGATGTGATGAAGGCATGGATGAGTGTCTCAGTGCAGCAGTTTGGGATAGTGTTTGACGGAGGCAGGCAGTAGCGTGCACGACACTAGAGGGTGGCAATGTGCCCTTTTGGAGAAAAGGTGTACATTGAGGCTTCCTAGAGTTATTGCACTCCTTTGAGTTTATCCAACATGTTGTTGGGCCTACTCATAAACATGGGCACACTCTGGACCTGATAATTTCTAAAGGACTGCACATCATTGTGGAAACGATTACTGAAAGGCCTGAGTTATCAGACCACTATTTGCTGTGTTTTAATATGACTGTCTCTGAGCTAGAGAAAAACATCACTGAATATACCATAAAAAAGCGTTTTTTTAGCCCTTCTGCAGCCGACGAGTTTTCTCGTCATCTGGGCCCCCCCCCTGCCCGATACCCCCCCAGTGAATGATATGGTTCAAATTTTTAATCTTAAACTAGAGTCAGCTCTTGATATAGTGGCTCCCTTTAAAAAAAAAAAAACTTAACACCAGAATAACACCTTGAATAAATGAGCATACCCGCTCACTGAAGCAAGAGTGTCGTAGAGCCGAGCGAGCCTGGAGAAAAAGCAAACTCACCAGCCAACTAGAGATTCTTAAAAAATCAACAGCCGCCTATAACAAAACCTTGCGTCTAGCAAGACAGGCATATTTCTCTGGCATTATAAATGAGAACAAGAAAAATGCCAGAGTCCTTTTCTCTACCATTGAACGGCTTATAACCCCCCCCCCCCCCCCCCAGTCCTACAAGCAGTCATTCCCGGCCTCTAAAGCTAAGTGTAATGAGTTTGCATGCTTTTTTGATAACAACATTTTTAACATTAGAGCTGATATTATGAATGGTGCTGCTGCTAGCACAAACCTTCAAACAGCAGTTAATGGTCCCAGGGTAGATCTCCCCAGGGGGAGCCTATTAACGTTCTGCGAAATTGATGAAGACGAACTCCGCAAAATCATATCACAGATGACATCATCCTCCTGTTCATTGGATACAATTCCCACCACCTTTCTCAAAGAGGTATTGGACAGTGTGATTGGAAGACTGCTGTAGTTAGGCCCCTACTCAAGAAACACAATCTTGATCCCTCCGTTTTGGGTAACTATCGACCAATTTCAAATCTACCCTTTCTGGGCAAGGTTTTAGAAAAATGCATTTTTCTTCAATTGGATATGTTTCTACAGAATAATAATGTGCACAACAAATTCCAATCTGGCTTTAGGAAAGGCCACAGCACAGAAACAGCACTTGTAAAAGTAATGAATGATCTTAGGATGTCTGCCGACAAGAAACATGTATCTATTCTCTTACTTCTAGATTTAACGGCTGCATTTGACACGATTGATCATTCAATTTTAATACAGCGTCTGGAGCACTGGATAGGCCTGTCTGGTACGGCCCTGTCCTGGTTTTCCTCCTACCTATCAAACAGAAGTTACTTTGTCAATCTAGCCGAGTTTGACTCAGACAACCACGACATCAGCTCTGGTATTCCACAGGGCTCGATTCTTGGCCCCTTGCTTTTCTCCTTGTACATACTGCCATTGGGCGAACTCATTTCCAATCACGGAGTCAATTTTCATTTCTATGCTGATGATACCCAACTTTATCTTTCTGTTGCTCCAGATGATCCCTGTGCTTTAGACCCGCTGTTGACCTGTTTGTCTAGCATTAAATGTTGGATGAGTGAGAACTTTCTCAAGCTAAATGAGGATAAGACAGAAGTTCTCATAATCGGTTCTAGTGAGCAGAAACAATCAATAATAAGCAGACTTGGTAACCTGACTGTAGAAAGTAACAGTACAGTAATGAACCTGGGGGTTATTATTGATTCTGAACTGAATTTTAATTCTCACATTAATCATGTTACCAAGATTGCCTTTTTTCACCTTAGAAATATTGCACGAATCAGAGCCCATCTGTCCTTGGACGATGCAAAAACGCTAATCCACGCCTTTGTTTTCTCTCGGCTGGACTACTGCAATGCACTTTATTCAGGACTGCCTAAGAAAACAACTGACAGATTACAACTCGTCCAAAATGCAGCAGCCAGAATTTTAACTAGAACTAAGATGAGAGAACATATTACTCCGGTTTTGGCATCACTGCACTGGCTTCCGGTTGTTTTTAGGATTGATTTTAAAATTATTTTACTTGTCTATAAAGCTCTCAATGGCCTCGCACCTTCCTACCTAAATGACTGCCTCCCTAAATATGTCCCAAACCGCCCCCTAAGGTCTTCCACTGCTGGCCTGCTCGCGTTGCCAAAAAAAATGGCAACTAAAAAATACGGGGAAGCAGCTTTTTGCTTCTATGGGCCGTCTGCATGGAACAAACTCCCACTGTACCTTCGTCAGGCAGCCTCTGTAGACATTTTTAAAGCTCAGCTCAAGACCAACTTCTACAACATTGCTTTTAATTGAGTTTTAATTTGCACGTTCCCACCCTGCCCTGACTGATTTGCTGCATGTGGTGTTTTTATTATTATTTTATTATTATTTTATTTGTTTTTATTTATTTTATGTTCTTACATTCAATGTTGTTCTTTGCCATTGTTTTATCATTTTTACTACTTATGATTTATTGTATTCTATTTTTGCCCTGTGAAGCACTTTGCGCTACATTTATGTATGAAAGGTGCTATACAAATAAAGTTTATTATTATTATTATTATTTAGTGCCCACTAAGTCCACTGAAATCACCCATATGTAATGTAATAATACAATTTAAGAGATTAAATTGTGACTTAACTTTGTCCTGATCTGACTTTCAGAGTTAACGCGAAGTGAAATAATGGAGAACTCCTGCACGTGTGAAGCTCAGGTTGCATTCCAGAAAAAAGTCATGTCAACTATACAAGAACTGACCAGGAAACATATCCTTTTGTCTCTGCTACATGGGCAAAGATAACACATTTTCATAATTCCATTAATCTGCAGCCTTAATTAACAAAAATGATTAGAGTATTAAATTAAAGTTATAATGTGTTATGATGATGCGTGGTGGCTATAAACATTTAAATGTATACCACGATGTGGTTTGAGTTCACATTTTGTTCACATCTCTAGCATGGATTTCCTTGACTATCCGTCCACTTCGTGACATCTCAAACAGAATTAGCCGGATGGAAGGTCGGCGGCAACACGATCCACCTGTTTATCCAGAAAGAATTAGCCAGATGGAAGGCCAGAAGCAACAGGATCCAGCTGTGGTTATAGATACGGGTCATCAAGAAGACCAGTGAAATTACAACAAATCAGTAACCTTTCAGATGTCACCTTGTATCTATTTTGCACCACTGGAATTTAATCTTGTATGTGATTAGCGTATGTACACTGTACAGTACACTAGTAATAACAAGCAAAGCTGGTTAACGTGAGGGAATATATAAATTAATTGTGTTAAACTGTAACTTGTTTGATGACCAAACCTCTGTAATACCAAGAATATTCTTAAATCAAAGGAGAGACTGGGTGCTACTTTTTATAATAAAATTGTCACAGATTTTCCATGGGAGAGTTTTGCACATTCTTTTTTTACACTTTATTTCAAGGGGAACTATTTAAATATAAATATAAATAAATTAAATATATATTTTTGCCCTGTGAAGCACTTTGAGCTACATTTATGTATGAAAGGTGCTATACAAATAAAGTGTATTATTATTATTATTGTACAGTATGTGGACCATAGTGACATTGATCAATTATTGATAAAAAAGCTTATATTATTTAGGCCCCAAAATATATAAACCTGTACAAGGTTTTCTTTTTCACTTGAGCACCTGCCCCTCTAAATATCTGTACTGGAGGCAGGCGATTGAAAAAAGCTGTTTTATACAGCTGCTTGTGGTCATATGCAGACATTCAGTAGCCTTAGTTACATTTTTGGCAGTACACAGTAGTCATTCACATCATACTGTAATTATTGTGGTTTGTTAGTGTTGTTTTCCACTACAGTAACAAGCCGCTGAAGGTAAACATGAAAAGCCTAAAGGCTATTCTTATTCCCCCTTACTTGTAACTGTGCCATTATGTTACCATTTGATTTTAGAATTTCACCTCAAAATGTCTGCCTATAATCTAAACACAACGCTATAAAGGTATAGTGCATTTGTGGCTATTAATTAGTATTCTGGCATTATACAGTGACTTTCCTTCTTTATTGTATATTTCAGTATTTCACAACATAAGTACACTCATGGAAAGTAATATTTACAAGAATATTGTTTACTGAATGTATTCTCCTCAAGCTATCCTTGTTCTGTTTCATATCCTTCAACCTCTCCTCTTTAATCTACCTTCCAGGTTCGGGACTAATTTGTGGTCAGAGTCAAATCCAAATTGGCCTGAGTCTAGTTATGCTGCAATCCTCTGGTCTGAATGGAACGTCTGGTCACCTGGCCGACGCACAGTGCTCATCCTTCACACAGCTTAATGGATCAATGTGGTACCAAGTGGAACGTCAGGCTGACACCTGTGGGAACATATTGACGGTGAGGATTTGTCTGATAACTTGTTGCTGTTGTTACATAATTTATTGTCTTTGTTGGATGTGAAGCATTTTTTTCCCCTCACAAAAAGGTTAATATCCTGTCCTCTTCTCCTATGAGTCAAATACAATGCATGCATTGTGTTTTTTGTCCTGCTTGCAACAAGGTTGTAATGATAGCAGTCATAGAACTGGAACACTGTTTGCAGCTGTTGGAGTCATGCACCTCCTTCTGGCTTTTTGATAGAATGCAGCACACACTTCAGCATTGGCACTGACTGAATGACCCCACAACCTCTCTTCTAGTGCCATTGTACAGGCCTAGGGGGTGCCAAGATACACAACAAAAAATAGAATTTATGAACTAAACAAAAATAGTAAATGTAAGGAATAAATCATGATTGAACAGATGAAGTGTGGAGATCAGTAGTCAGTGGTGTAGTGCGTGTATGCATGAGTGAAATGTATGTGTGTGCGTGTTGTATGGATTAACAGAAATGTTGAGAAGTGTGCGTGGTGGCATGCAGGAGGCAAATGAAAGGCACATATCTGGGGAAGGACTGGGGAAGGCAACGTGTTAAGTTTCTGGTCTATAGGGGTGGGTCGCGGCTGAGATTTGCGCACACCCTGATTGGATCTCACCGATCTGTCCGTCAGCCCTGGACACTCCTCTCCCACCTAGTGAAGCGCTACGTCACATAATTTGGAGCGACACCCACCCGGAAGCGTTGACTCCCACTTCTAGACCAAGGCAGCCAATGCGTTCCTCCAGGCTTTCATTTTTCGCGCGGACGAAATGAAAGCCTGGGTATCGAGGCTACTATAGGGCAAACAGTAAACACAATGACAACATATACCTAAACCAGACAACCCAAGAGTAATATATATATAACACACAATATAGCGAACCGTCACAATATCAATATTGAATAGTTATGGTAGTTAGGTAGTTGAACTGCTATGGTATTAATACAATGGAATGCAAGTGTGGCTTTTAGGTTCTTACTATATTATTGTATTAATGGATGTAACCTTCTGATGTGCAGCATGACTGTATGTGTTGTATAGTCTTTATTTCCAGCTGACTAGATGGATCCGCTGACTATTCAATTAACCTCTGTCTTTCAGACCAACAACACCCATGCCGTCTACTCCAACAATTTGTTTATCTATCATGCAAATTACACCTCACTTCCTGAGAGGTTTCCCTTCTCCTGTGTCTATCCTCTGGAGGCGGAGACCAGCCTAGATGTGGCCATCAGACCATACCTCGAGTGAGTAACCGATTTTCAATGTAGCTAGATTATGTACATGAAAACACACACACACACACACACACACGCACGCACGCACGCACGCACGCACACGCACACACACACACACACACACACACACACACACACACACACTCCAAATTGTGCAGAATTGTCTAACATCAAAGTGTGTCTCATCATTGTTGTAATGGCCAGTTGCTCCAAGGTTCGATTCCCAACCCCGGCTATAATATGTCCTTGTTGAGCAAGACTCTTAACTCTTAACTGTTAGACAGATGTTGTTGAACCTTTAATTGCTTCCCTGACAGCGTTGAAGGTGCCATCATAGGTGTGGGTTCACCAGCCAGTGCCTCCATGTCCTTGTTCCAAAACTCCAACACAGAGCCTTACCCAGCAGGCCCAGTCACCCTGCCAGTGGGCTCTGCCCTGTATGTAGGAGTATCTGTAGAGGAAACAGATGTGCTACGCCACTCACTCCTCCAGCCCTGATGACCTCATGCGACACTTCCTCATTCAAAACAAGTATGTTTCACTCTTCAGCCTCAGCTGATGGTTTGTGTCATCACAATATACAGTACAAGAAATGAAACAGAATGTTGGGTGGGAGCAGGGTATGGGTTTGTGTGGTCAACAACCAATATGAATAGTTTATTAGTCCAGTGTCTTTTTAAAAAGAAAAGGAGAATGAGGGATGAAATAGTGATGTCATCATGGGCCTACAACCTGACCCTTCCTTTCTCCAGGTGTTCTACCAACCGTCGTCAGGTGTCAGTGGTTGAGAGCGGCTCTTCCCTCCAGGCTCGTTTCTCTGCCCTGCTCTTCCTGTTCCATGGAGACTACAGAGATGTCTACCTTCACTGCAGCCTCCACCTGTGTGACCAGAGAGCCTCCTCATGTTCTCCTGTGAGTTTCACACTTTCTTTCCACACTCTGCTGTTTCACACACCAGACAGACAGTTACAGTAAAGTCAGTAGAACTGCAGTGGTCACGAAGTCCTGTGAATGTACTGTGTTTTGAAGATCTGTTGTGAACTTGTGAGAATCCTATTCGCTTAACTGTGTGCTTACTGCTATTCACCATTTTCACCATTTTACAGGTTTGCTCAGGGAGGCGTCATCGCTCCGTTTCCAGCCCTGGCCCTGCACCCTTCAAACCCATGACCATTGGGCCAATCACCTGTGAGTATTGAAAACAAAACCATTTTAAGAATCTGAAATACTGACATTTCAGAGTTGAACTAAATGTGGTTTCTCTTTTTTGCTTTGGAACTTCAGGGGACGCTTTGTCAGTGTGAACCAGTGGACCTCAAAATGTTCCATCTGTTAATTGATATTATTACTGTATGACTTCAGGTGTCTTTTCAGTATGTCTACAAAGGATAAGGCAGAGTATTCCAGATATGTATGTTTTATAAGATTGCTACTATATAATATTCACTTACTTACTTTTTGAGTATTTTCTGGCATTTATTATTAAATATATAAGTTATGTGGTAAAATAACCTTTTTTCTTAAATGTACCTTTACTTTGATACCATTTCTGTACTTTGGATTCAATAAATCATGTGGTAACTATTTGAACAATTAAATAAAGTAAAATACATCTTAACATCTGCACCTGCAAGTGTAACTTGAGTGTACAGGCCCAGGGTTTGATGAGGTCAGGTCAGCTCCATATATGGAGATCTATAAGGGTGACAGCGGGGGGCAGTGTCTTGAGTGTTCAGGGTTTGATGAGAGCCCAGGTATAGGGCCGGGCGGCCGGGCCTTAATTTTCGGGCCTGTTGATAACTCTAATAACTTTGGGGCAGGCCCGTCTAGAGTTTAATTGGACAGGTACTTTGGATTCAATAAATCATGTAACTATTTGAACAATTAAATAAAGTAAAATTCATCTTAACATCTTAAAGGGAGACATTGAAGAGGAAGGATGGATGGGGAAGGATCAACATTATGGAATGTCAGAACAGGTTCTGACATTCCATATATGGAGATCTAAGGGTTTGAGGTCTGAGGTCAGATGTAGAGTTGCTGGCCGCAATATTGATGACATCAGGGATATCCATATATGGGCTTAATTGTGACAGCACGATGCATTTACTATGACTATCAGGGATCTCCGATGTCACGTGATGTCACGAGACCTTGGGACCTGGACCATATACAGTATATGGGGGCTTTCCCCATGTATGGGGATTTTGAGTGATAAAACTGACTGATGGACAAAAATGTACGATTTCATAGTAAATGCGACTTGCAGTCGCAATTATATCCATATAATGATATTAGATTGGATATTGTCTGTGATTTGGGATATTGTACTATTGTGTTATGGCATAAGTGTTCTATAAAAATTCAGCAGATACTCAAAATCAAATGATCGGAATCGGATCGGGAGCAAAACAAATCGGGACATGTGTTGTGTGATGATTGGTGGACGTCAAAAGTCAAGAAGAAAGACATTTTACACATTTATACCGATATAAAAGTGTGTATGTACCCTAATAATTTCTAATCTGCAGTGTTGTACTATGACAACATACAGTATAACCTGTAACTGGCTGGATATGCCATTGAATTTGTTGTGCACATTATCAGTATGTTCCCCAGAGGATATAAACCCAAATAGTTTTCATGTGGAACGTTTGGAATACTTTTGAAGCATTTTAACAACACAAATCTTGGTATGGGGTCCCTGGCAGGAACATTTTCAGATGGAGGTCAAATGCATATTAATTTGACATGAACATACTATATGAACATGCTACATGAACATGTTCTAAAGGGGTGTCCAACCGAGGTGTCCTGACCAAGCACCAGTATGTGACAAGTTGGCATGCAGTGAGAATGTGTTGTCCACTGCAAAACTAATTCAATTCTGACAATATTAAAGGTATTAAAATGGAAGCGAGTGATTTGTTTCCCCATGGAGACAGTTGCCTGCAGGGACTGGGACTTTAATGACGTTAATTGAACGAATGATGTTAATTGTTTGACCTTTTGTTTTCTTGTCTGAGGAATCTGCATCTACAGCAATTTCACTGTCTGAATTATGTATACACATGCAGCACATATATCTCCAACCGACCCCACAAGAGTCACAAGAAGTATATGTGATCATTTGAAAAGGACATTCAGCCTTTCACTCACAGGTAAATCATTCACCTGTGACTCAACCACCATTTACCGTAAATGGGATTGTCACAAACACGAGTACCAATCATGTAACAAAGGACAAAGGAACAATGAGAACACAAATGAAAGCAAGACGACTTCTTACTTAATTTGCTTATAAATCAATATATTTATTTGCATAACATTAATGAGTGTCAGATCTCTCAATGGCACTATACATCACACCTCTGGTTTGTGATATAAATATTAAAATTTTCAAAAATAGCAGACCTACAAGCTCGTAGCGCAGCACTCGGTGAGCTTGTAGATCTGCTATTTTTCAATAGCTAAAGTATAACATAAAGTTTAAAACACCAAAAGGGGTTCCCGTCCTGAATGTGTTAATGAAGTTGTACTATTACACTATACCTTTTAATGAGTCACCTTTTCCCCAGGTATGTGTTATGCTTTGGCACATGATGATGATTAAGCTGCAAACATGATATTACTTTAATATGAATGCATATATAAATTAATGCAGATAAAAACATACATCTAAAAAGATAAACCCAGTAAAAAACCCAAAGGTCTACGTCCACACACAGACGTTTGAAAAGATATCACTGAAGACTGAAGTCGAAAGTCAAAAAGTTTACCGTACAGCCTACACTGAATGAGAAGCAAACTACGTGTCCACACTACAACGACCAAAACAGCACCCACACCCTGAAGGCGCCTGTAGTATCTATGGCCAGTCTGTAGGTGGTGCTGTAGCACCATAGAGTATGTGGAGCACTAGCTGGCACAAAGCCCCAATACAAAGAGAGAAGACATGGTGCCAGTGTTGCCATGTCTGCTTATTAAATGTACATCATTTTTGTTTTGATTGTATTGCTGTATTGTTGTATTGTTCTTTCTGCTTTGGCAATGTAAACGTATGTTTTCTCATGCCAATAAAGCCCTTTCAATTGAATTGATTGTCTGCTTATTATAAGCAACTTTGTTGGCTTGTTTCTAAAGTGTATAGTTGATAATTTGGTCTTGTTTCCTATGATTTGATTTGATTTAACATGTTATACAAACTAAATAATGAAACGTACAAAAATACAGAAAAGTGCTAGGATGAGGCAAGTAGCCCAATGGGCTACCTAGAGGCTACAATATAACATTTAGGACATGAATGTATAGATTTTCCAAAATACATGTTTGGACAATATCAAAATAAAATACAAGATATGTAGCCTGTGCCCTGTGACTGCGCTCTGCGTGTTGAGTGGATGCATATGCTGCACTGTCATGGATGAGAGTGGATCAAAGGTTGGCTTGTAGCCTTGTGACATTTCTGTTTAACCCGTTTTGGGCGGGAACCCATTTTGGTGTTAGCATTATGTTATGTTTTAGCTATTGAAAAATAGCAGAGCGCGCAACAAGCTTGTAGGTCTGCTCTTTTTGACAAATCGAAGAGTGACTGGCATAGAAGACATTTTTTTAATCTGATCTCAGGTCAGAATGGAAAACTGTCAGAATGTAGCCTGGGCACCATTTCATTTCGGTATATGATCCGGGCTGGAGCCGGATGATATGCTTACGTCATGTTTTAGGCAATGGTTTGCCGCTTCCTGTTTGAATAAAAGCAACAAAAGCTCTCGTATAAGCGAGAGCTTTTATTGAGTGGGAAAAGGAAGTTGTCGCCGCCTGTTCATCCTGTCTGGCGACTACAAAACAATACTACAACATGGCGTAACCACATCATCCGGCCCCAGCTCGGATCATACGGACTTTTGAAACAGAGACCGAGGCGAGGTTAGTCAGGATGTAGAAGACATTTTTAGAATCTGATCTCAGGTCAGAATGGAAAACTGTCAGGATGTAGCCTGGGCACCATTTCATTTCGGTATATGATCCGGGCTGGAGCCGGATGATATGCTTACGTCATGTTGTAGGCAATGGTTTGTTTGTTGCTTCCTGTTTGAATAAAAGCAATAAAAGCTCTCGTATAAGCGAGAGCTTTTATTGAGTGGGAAAAGGAAGTTGTCGCCGCCTGTTCATCCTGTCTGGCGACTACAAAACAATACTACAACATGGCGTAACCACATCCAGCCCAGCTCGGATCATACGGACTTTTGAAACAGAGACCGAGGCGAGGTTAGTCAGGATGTAGAAGACATTTTTAGAATCTGATCTCAGGTCAGCCTATACACAGTTGTTTCTACAGATACAGCCCACGAATACTAGACATGCCACCAGACTGAAGGCTATTTGTCGTCACTTTACTCCAACTTTAACACCTAGAACAAATGCACTTACGAGAACGGTAATGTTATGTAGGCTGTATAGAGCAGGAGCACATTGGAATGAGCTCCCGCCACATATAATAAACAGAGAATAAATCAAGCTTTTAAAAGAAATTGAAGGCAGCGGTGATTAGGAAAGAAATCATGTTTAGTTATAGATTGGTGAGTGTTTGATTTAAATTATTAGTAATAGGATATAGTTTAGTTTGTAAATTAGTTGTAATGTAATATATTTTCGAGAATGCATGATGATTGAATGATTGAAGCTTTCAATGAATGATTGAAAGCTTCAATTATGTTTTCATTTGATTGTATGAGTTTGTTTGGACCCCAGGAAGAGTAGGCTTCACTGTAGTGAGGACTAATTGTGATCCGTAATAAACAATAAACAATAAACTGCCTGTCTATAGTGTTGTATTTGTGTAGCCTATTTGAGAATTTGTTGAAAGTACTTACTTAAAAGGCTTGGGAATGGAGTCGGGGGTATATTCAGCTATATAAATTTGCAAATTTGATAGGTGTTTATCTGAAAAACAGTAAGTAATTTTAGCTTTTTGAAAAGTGGAGCAGTGAGTTGAAAAGCAATAGTTCTAACAAACCTCTTCTGGAGGAAATAAACGCTGTGGATGTATGAGACATACGGTGCTGGCTCAGACCTAGCTCTGGTCCATAGCTCTAATGCGTTGCATTTAATAATAATAATAATAATAATAATAATAATAAAACTTTATTTGTATAGCACCTTTCATGACATGGAATGCAGCTCAAAGTGCTTTACAGAGCAATGGAGAAAAAAAGAAAAGCAAGGCATAAACATTAAAAAACAGTAAAGCAGTAATGCAATACAGTGAGGACATGAATAACAAAAAATAAAAGATAAATTAAAAGCAAGGGTGTAGAAGTGGGTCTTGAGCTGTCTACAGAGGCTGCCTGTCGAAGGTACAGTGCAGGGAGTTTGTTCCATGCCGTCGGCCCGTAGAAGCAAAAAGCTCCTCCCCCGTATTTTAGTTGCCATTTTTTTAGGCAAAGCGAGCAGGCCAGCAGTGGAAGACCTTAGGGGGGGGCGGTTTGGGACATAATTAGGCAGGCAGTCATATAGGTAGGAAGGTGCGAGACCATTGAGAGCTTTATACACAAGTAAAATAATTTAAAAATCAATCCTAAAATCAACCGGAAGCCAGAGCTATGTTACCGATGACTTCCGGGGCTCGCATGAATCATGAATGCAGACCAGCCTCGCGTCTTTAGTGTGCCTTCTTACATGAGCCCCTTGCACCACAACTACTTTTACAACTGCACTTTATCTATGGCGTCAAAAGCCTGCAATGAACTGGTAGAGTGCTCCACACAGGAAGCCAGACCTGGTTGTCGACATCCAATGTCCATCCTCATCCTTCTGGACTGGGTGTTGACTGCATGGGCCAGATCAGACGTGGCCCAGATCCCAGACAGTGCATCTTGCGTTGGTGGAATGTGTTCCATCGTTTTGTTCTTCTGGCAGAACAATTCTCACCGTGCTTCATTGACACTCACTAGTTTTCACTTGTTTCGTCATACATGATGACTATAAAGTGCTCAAGAAGCTGAAAGTGGCATGGAGTGGCTGGTGTCTGTGCCAACCACTGTGATGCCATGATGTAATAAAGACCTGCTTGCCCTCTGACCAGACAGTGGATGCAATCTTCTCAGAGAGAAAGGAAGAGTTCCTGCTTGTTTATAGGATCACGCAGGAAATCTGACCAATTCCCCGGCAGCTTGTTCTGACCAGACACCTTCCGTCACTAGATGACCGTTGACCGAGTGGGACATTAAAACACACTCACAGGTAACCCAGACAAACACTAACATCTGGACGACAAACAATAACATTTGGACAAAAAAAACACTTCATTACCATCAAGAGGATCTTTATTTTGTTTATCATTGACTGAACTCACAAAGACCGGTTTTGTTGGCTTTCCAAGGAGTGGTGAATTTAACCCCATTTGTACACAAGAGTTTCAGTTGAACATTTATTGAAAATATCATTTTGGGGGTTTTCATGATTTGTTGCTTTTCGTTATATGAATATTGAATGCCATTTCCCGCTTTTGTTGTTTTATTTAAAAGTATACAATGTTGTAACCTAACCCATAACCCCTGGTTTCAATATAAATCCTGTTCTAATCCATCACATTTAAGGATTCCTTATATTTTATTTGAGTCCTTTGTCAGTTTCCTTGAAACCACCTGGCTACATAAAAAAAGGAGAGGCTAAGTCCTCTCTGGTAGGTACACACCTGCCTGGCACCCCAAGCTACTGTAGGAAACCGTTACAATACCTTTGTCCGTTCTTAAACTTCACCAATTAAAGGACGCGCAGAGATAGCGTGCTCCAAGAGGGGTTTTCTAAAGTATCTCACTGCACAATTTGTTTGTTGTTATCAAGAGCCTTTCTCCAACAGCGCAGTTTCAGCTCGATGACGTCAAACAACATAGTCAGGTTTTAAGAAACATCATCATCTGACATATTTTACCGTGTTTGTTTACATGCTAGTATCACTCGTTGACTGTGTTTGTTTGGTTAGCAACCGGGTTAGCCACAATGATTGACGACGACGTCATCTGCTACTATTTTGATTGGTTGGTGTGAACCATTCGCCGAAGACTGCCGAGTCTCTTTTACAAGTCATTTTATTTCTGCCTCTTGGCCAGAAGAGGCAGAAATAAAATGACTTACTGTACCTCAAGAAACCTATAGGCCTATAAAGTATACAACAACTCTCCAGCAATGGTAAACTAGGGGCCGATTCATACTCCTATTTTACCTCTGTTTCGGCACTGTAGTGCCGAAATTATTTTGGCTCGTCAGAAATTTTCAGTAGCACCGAAGAGCCGACTTTAGGACGGTACCCGCCCCCCCGATCCTCAAATGACGTCAAATTGTAGGCTCTACAGAGCCAAACCGACTTTTATTCGGCTCTAAAATAGGAGTATGAATCGGCCCTAACAATGACCGGGCGCAAGAAATTGTACACAGAGTATATACACACTGTACACACACTGTAATTAAATTAATATAAGGGCCTATGCAAAGGCTAGTGGCCTACACGTCCGAACATGTGCAGGTGTTGAAACTTCCTGTCACTGCACAAACAGTACTTAGATGGGGCCTGCTAACAATACACACACACACACACACACACACACACACTCACACCCAGTTGATTTGATGTTGTTGAAATGTTTTGTAGCTTGAAGATTGGCACTTCTTTTCCACCCTAAAACATGATAATCAGGTCTTATTGTTATATAAGGAGTTTTTTCAAAAAACGTATGCCTGGTTTGCCTGGTGATGGGTGGTGATCCACACAAAAATTATTTGGTATTTTATTGATCTTATAATTGACATGAATTGAGTTATATCACTGCAGTATGATTGACCATAAATTACCAATTTTATTGTTGTACAAACGTGTGATGAAGTGACAAATTTACTGCACAGCTTTTATTAGTGAAACTATAAAATGATTTGATTTATATTGTGTTTTGTTTTGTAGTTTTCACTAGTGTTTGGAGCACATGAACACATACCCGTTGAGACCACCCGACATTGTCATTCTTTCATCAACCGAGGGCCGGCATCTACAATGACTCTTTTGAAACTTCTTAAATTAACTTTTGAGGCCAATTTTAGTCATTCCACGACCAGGGGCCAAAGAAAGCAAGACACTTTTTTACCCCTGTTAGATTTGAAGGCTGGCACTACACTCCGTGTAGCTAGGCATTTGATCTGAGATTTAGTCCATTTTTTTACCAAATTAAATTGGGTGGAAATGTAAGGGGGCAAATCACCAATAATGGCTTTATAAATGAAAATATACCAATGATGCAGCCTGCAATCTTGCCATTAACAATCTTAGTGCAACAGGATGCTGAAATTGGGGGTAGGATTAAACACATTTAGTACATATCACGTCCTGAAACGTCATAAGGATTGGAACCGAGAGGTGCCGTCGACGTCTGTGGACGTCCTAGCGACGTCCAAACGACACGGGGCGAGATAAGAATATTCACACTGACAGGGTGCCGGCATGATTCCTGCGTCCAAAACAGTTGGGAAATTACAGAGTTGCCGTGTGGTCCCTCTACCCTCTACTGTATAGCCTACTGTACTGTCACTGTACTGGCACACCCGAAATCACCATATATATACAGTTAATATGTGCGTGTGTGTGTTTGTGTATGTGTGTTAGGTTGCGCATAGGTGGTGAAAAACATGCCATGCTGTTTTCGTGCTCAGACCCACCAGCCACACACATAGCTCCGTAAGGGCACCACTCAAAAACAGTGTCTATAAGTACAACAGAACAACAGGGAGGGTACAGCAAAAAGTATTGGCTCACCTCCTAAAGTGGCTTTAATACAGAGTTTGGCCATAATCGACACAAAAAGCGCACAAGCCGGAGTGCGGCGAGAGAAATGTACGTCTCACGTTCAGTCCGTGTGTTTTGTATTTCCATTCGGTTCCAGAACCATCCCAGTCAGAGCAACGGATTTCTAGAGGGCAAGAAAGGCTTTTTCTTCTCCTTTTTTTTTCTTGTTTTCTTTTTACAAAGCAATTAAACCCTGTTGTTATCATTCATAATTTCCAAAAATGGCAGCCTTTCCTTGCTAAAAAGGAGCATTCGCCAGCTCCTTCAAGTGTCAGCATAATGGTTCATTTTCTTGAACGATATTGCAAATGGTTTGTGGGCTTTTTGGCCAAGGCCATAGATCTGCTGCTCACATTTGATGATAATTCATGGTTGGGGCGAGCTGACCATGGGACCAAGCAGTTCACGATTCCATCTTTTAATTTGTTAATGGATGCAATTCTGGAAAGTGAATTGTCGCATCGATTTTTGATTCGTCAGCATTGATTTTTTTTTTTATAGCACAGCAGTTTTTGAGTGGTGCAACCACTCCAAGGAACAGCAATGTCTGTGTTGGTTGGTTAACCTATGTGTTGGTTAATGAGCACCAGTATGAAGAAACAGAGAGAGAGAGAGACAGTGCTGCACTTTTGAGAGAGAGAGAGAGAGAGAGAGAGAGAGAGAGAGGAGGGGGGGAGAAAGAGAGGGGAGTTGCACCACTCGGTTCACACGGGTGTGATTTTTTTAACCCGTTTATTCTAATGAGGTGTTATGGGTTTAGGGCCCTATATGTTGGATATAAGTTCAGAATTTGACAGACAAAACAATAAAATCTTCCAAGGAAATTCTACTTCCAAAGAAAATCTACTTTTTATTTAATTCTAAAATATAGCAGATGTACAAACTCACAGACACGGTATGTTGTGAGCTGGTAGATTGGCTACTGTATGTCTGCGAAGAATAACAAACTATTCAAGCGTTATAGACATTTTCAAATTACTTTTCAAGATAGTCAAGGATCTCTAGCTGCGGCAGCCGGCAACCACACTTTGCAATTTTTCAAAATGTTCTAGTTATGATTGCCATGGGAATATTGAGCTTAAATATCACACCTGTGACCCGTGTGAAGTGAGCGGCGCTCTATACTAATCACCGTACATCATCGTACATCCTCATCAAGAATGGTGGCCTCTTAGGGCCGATTCATACTCCTATTTTACTGCTGTTTTGGGCGCTGTAGTGCCGAAATGATTTCGGCTCGTCGGAAATCTTCAGTAGCACCGAAGAGTCGACTTTAGGACGGTACCCGCCCCCCCCCGAACCTAAAATGACGTCACATTGTAGGCTCTACAGAGCCGAACTGACTTTTATTCGGCTCTAAAATAGGAGTATGAATCGGGCTCTTATTGTCCGAGGGTTCCCACCGACATACATATGCCGATTTGCTCAGACACACATGACGTAAAGTCTCCGTTCATAATTGTCAATGGCATTCTTAATGTTTGTTCAGACAACACAAACATTAAATTAATTAATTAATTAGGATGAAAGAAACGTTTAGTGTTAAGGAATAGATGACAGATGAGCTATACACCTCATATACTCACAGCTAAAACTTAACAGTGCATTTCTTTTGCAAGTCAATGAGGAACCTGCGGCTGGGGGAGGGACCAGAAGAGGAAGTAACGCCACTGATGTGTGAGAAGACGTGGGGGTTCTTTCTGCAACGAGCGCGCTCATTGAGTCACAGTCACAGACCGACGGCTCTCTGATCTCTCCAAGAGAGGCGAGATTAGGGATCGGCGGTGGCTCAGTGGTAGAGTGGCCGGACGGTAAACACAGCACAGTTCAAACCCCAAAAGTGTCCTTTTGAGCAAGACTCTGAACCCCTAATTGCTCCTGATGTGCTGGTTGGTGCCTTGCATGGTTTGTGCCATCGTCGGTGTGTGAATGTGTGTGAATGGGTGAATGTAATGCACAATCTATATGTATAGCGCCTTGGGTTATATAAATGCACCCTTTACCATTTTATTAATAGATTATATATAGAACACATCATGAAGGCCATACGGTCGCCCTCACCCCGAACCCGCCTGGTTGGGCAGATATGACAACATACCATGGAAGTCAATGCAGGCCTCCAGGCTCCTTCACAGCACTTGGCTGCAGTGTTGTTTTATTTTAGTTTTAGTCGTGGTCTCTTGAATAGTTTTCATTTAGTTTGAGTCACATTTAAGTCACCTGGAATGTTTTAGTGTTTGTCTAGTTTTAGTCGACTAAATATCATTAGATTTTAGTCGACTAAAATGTGTTTTTACACTTGCTGCTCACAAGTGTAGATCGGCTATTTTCAGTGTAAAATGACATACTGGATGTCTTGTCCACTAGTCCCTTCCTATCATTTTGGTCTAGTTTTCTTTTGTTGACGAAATTGTCAGTATATATTTAGTCATAGTTGTAGCCAATTGTAGCTTAGTTTTCATCTAGTTTCCATTTAGTTTTCGTCAGTGGAAAAAGGTAGTCGGCGAACATTTTTCGTCTTAGTCTTAGTCGACAAAATCAACACCACTTGGCTGATGCCTCACTCAGGGTTGGGGGACACCTCGTTCGCTTCAACGCTATGTGGTGGTGGAGGAAGTAACCCTCCATGCAAAACTATTCTGAAACTGGAACTGAAACTGCGGTAATAAGCATTATTATTAAGTCACGAACGAAGTTTGACACATCTGCTTTTAAAATGATGGCCCAATTTGGACTCACGAGGGAATATATATATATATTGTAGGGCTGACGTCACTGTGAGAGATAGAGGAAAGCTGTTTATTGTATGATGGTGTTGCTTTAATTGCCCTCAACATGGGTTCATGTGCATAAGCCACACATCATACTGGCTACAGCATGATCTCACGCTCAGATAATATAGCCGTTTGACAATGAACAAGCACTTAAAACAATGTAAATCTCGAAAATTGTTTGATACCATTATGGTCCCTTAAAGGCCCACTTCACCACTTTTCAACCTATCTTCATAGGTCCTCACTAATAATCATGATAAAATGGCACAATTGTTTTCTACTCAGTCTGTGTCTCATAGGAGGGCTGTGGGCAGTTTAGAAACCGTCTTCCAGTGACATCATCATTAGGCAGATTACTTTTTTAAACAAGCCTTTTTTTACAAAAATGTTTAGATTTTCATTATCGTGAGGACGATGGCTTCCATTTTCGCATTGTACCTTTTCAGGACCAGAAAGCCTGCAGTTTCTATTAGCTTGTATTCCCCATCGATGATGTCACTGGAAGACGGTTTCTGAACTGCCCACAGCCCTCCTATGAGACACAGACAGAGTAGAAAAAAAATGCGCCATTTTTTCATGATTATTAGTGAGGACCTATTATATGAAGATAGGTTGAAAAGTGGTGAAGTGGTCCTTTAAGTTTAACCCATTTAGACCCGAAACCAGATTCTATTCCATTTTTTTGTTAGGATTTTCAGAAAATGAAAAACCTATGTTTCTATGTCAGTGGTGCTTTCATGTCAAGGACCCCCAGAATTTGTTCCAGGGACCCCCCCCCCCCACCACCACCCCCAGAAGCAAATATTTGAGTTAAAAGCGTTCGCTCTGAAAGAATAATGTATTCAAAGGTTTGAGGCACATTTAGCAGATCCACAAGCTCGTAGTGCGGCACTCAGTGCCGCGCTTGCAGATCTGCTATTTTTTTCAAAAGCTACACAAAAGTATAACATAATGCTTAAAACACAAAAAGGGGTTCCCGCTCGGAATGGGATAATATAGCCATTTGACAATGACAAGCACTTAAAACAATCTAAATCTCGAAAAAAGGTTTGATACAGCTGGTATAATATGGTCCCTTCTTAAGATCTGAGGCCCTGTTCAACCTGCGAATCATAAAGTCACGACGAGCAATATGTATTTCAATCACTCTATTCTATGAGTCAAAGCCAAGACAAGGAGGAACACGTTATGCAAGACATGTCAAGGCATGCGCTTAATTATCAAATATCATTCACACGCTTCTGTTCCATTTCCCACATTATTATCATTATTATATCAAAGGGTCAAAGTGGTGTTTCTCAGAGCCACATGATTGGTGGTTGACTGCGTATAATATTTCCTCTTGAAAGAGTGGTAGAAGCAGAAGACCCAGGTTCACAATATCAGTGTGGTTTTTGGGGCGGCACATTTTTATTTTAGTTTTAGTCATTAGTCTCTTGAATAGCTTTCATTTTAGTTTTAGTCACATTTTAGTCACCCGGAATGTTTTAGTGTTTTAGTCTAGTTTTAGTCGACTAAATACCATAAGATTTTAGTCGACTAAACCTACAGTTGATTTAGTCGACTAACATGTATTTTGGCGGGCCTTGATGCCGTCATATATAGTGACTGATTTTACACTTTTACTGATTGCTGAAAATAGCCGATCTAGAAGTTCGTGTCGCAGCGCGATGCTTTGCGAGCTTGTAGATCGGCTATTCTCAGCATGCAGCCAAGTGTAAAATGACTTATACTGGATCTCTTGTCCACTATAGTCCCTTCCTGACATTTTAGTCTAGTTTTTATTTGTTGACAAAATTGTCACCATATTTAGTCTTAGTTTTAGTCATCGTAGCTTATAGTTTTCAATTGGTTTTCGTCAGTGAAAAAAGGTAGTGGACGAACACACTGGTTGCACGGAACACGTTACAGTTATTTGGCAAGATGACAATGAGGAAGTTGAAGCCAACAACACCTTTTGACTGTTCAGTGAGGGAAAGTGTCAGTGGTGGAAAAGTAACTAAGTACTTTTACTTAAGTACTTTACTTGAGTCCAATTTCCAGTACTTTTACTTTGACTCCACTACAGCTCATAGAGACACAATTTGTACTTTTACTTCACTACAATTATCTGAAAACTTTAGTTACTAGTTACTTTGTCGATTTAAAATTTGATTAGAAAACACACTTTAACCACTTCAACCCTATACATTTCGGCCATGCGTCGCAATGCGACACATTGTGAGCTTGTAGATCTGCTTATTATGATCGCGGGAACATGGATGACCGCCGGTTGTGGAAATCAACAGCTCCACACAGTCTTTATTGCCCCTTCGGAAAGTGGCATTTATGATCTGCCCAATTATTGGATCAAAGTCCAATACAGCACCTCGCTTGATCTTACCAGAAGTTCCCTGGATTCCTGATAAGAATAAATGTTAGATAAGGTTTATACAGTAGAAGATCATAAATATAACATTTGGCAAATACATCAGACTGGCAAAAAGTATTAACATTAAGCTTTATATTTATACATCAGTGATCTCTCTGAAAAGAGCTGATCTACAAGCTCTACAAAGCACTTGCGGGACACTATGGCAACTAAGTATAATTATGAATCAGGCATTACCCCATTTAGACCTGAGGACGATTCTACAAAATGTCTTCAACAGTTTTCTTGAAAAACCCATGTTTCTATGTCAGCGGTTCTCAAACATTTTCATGTCAAGGACCCCCAAAGATTATCTGTAATTAATTGGCCGCCGACCCCCATCTTAAAATATGTTGTTCCAGGGACTCCCCCAGAAGCAAAGATATGAGTTAAAAACGTTCGCTCTGAAAGAATATATATTCAAAGATTTGCGACACATTTTCACGATTTTTCAAAAATAGCAGATCTACAAGCTCGTAGCGCGGCACTCGGTGCAGCACTATGAGCTTGTAGATCTGCTATTTTCAACAGCTAAAGCATAAGGCTTTAAACACCAAAAGGGGTTCCCGCCCTGCAGAATTAATGTATACTGTCTCTCTCGTGACTTCACACCAGCAATCAACTCTGCCCCCATTTCATGATTTATGATGGTGGGTAATCTGTAAATGACTCGGATCTGTCATCATAACATGACTGTGCATGTGTTCTTCCTCCTTGTTGTTCCACATTGACTTTTGTCACAATGGTCTATTCACTAGAGGTGTCCATGTGTCTGTGTGTGTGTCTGTGTGTGTGTGTGTGTGTGTGTGTGTGTGTGTGTGTGTCACAGTGTGTGTGCGTGCGTGTGTGTGTGTGTGTGCGTGTGTGCGTGCGAGTCCATTCGTCCGTCTGTTACCAGCCAGGGCTGGACTGGGACAGAAATTCAACCCGGGCATTTTCGCGTGAATTTTGGCCCAGACCGGCCCGCCACAACCAGTGCGCAGATAGCAGAAACTCTACCGCCCCGCTCCGTCGTGGCACACACAAACAAACAAGCCCCTAATACCACCACTTTTACAGAACAACATATGCCTAAATGATACAAACCAACAGACAACTACACACAACCCTTTGTAGAGGGTTTATTTGTCACTCAAACTGATACAGGTACAGTGAAATTATCATGATGGCACTGGCAGAATGGCAGCACGCCCGGACCTTTCCTGGTGGCCTGCCGCCTATTGGCCTGCCTGCCTGTCCAGCCCTGTTACCAGCTAATCTCCGGCACCGTTAACCCGATCGATGCCAAATCTTGCACACACACACACACACACACACACTCCCCACATTTTCCAGAACGGCCTGTTATAGCGCCACCAGGAGGCCGACTTTTGAAAAACATTTTTTTAATATTTCTCCTCCAGATTCGGTCCAAAAATCGAACTAAAGATAAAGATAAACACTATCTCTATAGGCATGTGTTCAAGACGGATCTGTCCAATATTTCATTTACACTTCATCTAGTTACCTTTTTTTTTTAGACTAGTATAAATAGTGTGTAGGCTATAAATATAAATTTGTTTCATTTAGATGAGGCAATCAGTTTAACAAAGGGAACTTCAGTCAATTGCAACGCAAAGGACAATTTAAGTTCAGCAAGGAGTACGTGAGTCATTTCCTCTTTAACTTTAAACTGTTCCATTTTGGGTTTGTGTGCGTGCGTGCGTGCGTGCGCTGTTAAAAAACATTCTGCGCTCCACTGCAAAGCATGCATGTTTGTGTCCGCCCATGCCTGCCTGGATGGATACATGTGTACTTTGGCATGACTTAGACACACCCACCCCATAAGCTGAGTGAAAGCATAAAGCCCTGCACACAGTGGCTCTTAGTCTTTACAGTTGCAGTCAGTCACTTCCTCAGGAACAGAAGCAGTACTGTACCTCTCTCTCTCTCTCTCTCTCTCTCCTCTCTCCACACACCACACCACACCTGGGCTCCACATTAATTTGCTCTTCCAGCTGCAGAAGACTGACGAGACGACCATGGTGCACCACACGGAGTTCGACAGGGCGGGCCAGACGGCCGGTCTACAGATCTGGAGGATCGAGAAGATAGACCTGGCTTGGTGCCCGGCGGCTCGCACAGGATGCTTCTACTCCGGAGACGCTTATATCATCCTCAAGACCGTGCAGGCGAAGAACCGCTACGTCTATGACCTGCACTACTGGCTGGGTGAGTCCATGGATGGATGGATTGATTGATTGATTGAAACTTGGCCTGGCTGTGTGTTTCCTCTCTGGGAATCAATTGATATATAGTGGAGGAGACAGACAGACAGACAGACAGACAGACAGACAGACAGACAGACAGACAGACAGACAGACAGACAGACAGACAGACAGACAGACAGGACAGACAGGACAAGACTGTAAGACAGAGCCCAAAACGTTCAGAAATGTGTGTTGCTGCAGGCAGCTATATTTACATGCTTCTTGGCAGTCACTTTTACACCATTAAAGCCTGGTTTATATTTTCCTTGTATTTAAACGCGTGCCCCATTATGTATAGGAAACAACATGCACGTGTGTGCGGGACGAGCATGCAGCGCAGCTGAGTGTGTTGTTGAGCCCATGTGATGAATAAATATATGGGCACAAGCTTTTCTTTTCTGTCTTATGTAAAACCTTCTCTGTCAATGTAAAACAGCTTCCCATGCTGTTGCTATGGGCTCTTGTTTTGAGCGTCCTACCCCAGGTATATATCCCATGCAGGTGCACACACACACATGGTGTACCTTGGAGGCTCCATGTGTCCCAATAGGATACGTGTCTCTCCCCCCATGGAGAGACACTCTAACAGAGGTCTGTTAGAGTGGGATCCTATGGGGCAGTACGTGGTTCCCCCAGCTAAATGATAGTTATAGGAAACAAATGGACCCTTATGGGGCTGTAACTCTGACCCTAACGGGTCCGTTTGGCTCCATTTGTACACTCTCAGGCATCATTCACACGTATCAAACACTAATCAAGCAAATGTTTGGTCGTTTTTTGGACACCTACCATGTCTCGCCTTTAAACTTACTGTACTGTATAGGTATGATATTATGTACCCAGAGGTGTGTGTATAGATCTCTGCTCCTTTTACTGTGTTCCTTATACCTGACATTCCACATTCCACAATTTGTGACTTTTGTATACAGGCAGAAATGTAAATGAAGTCATGCAAGTTTGTCATGCTTGACACAAGAACGCACATATGATGATGTATAGCCCTATACTGTAACTGACAGATTCCTGGACCAGAAGCCTGAGATATTAATTATTTTGAACAGGGAATAGGACCTTTAGTGCAGGGGTTCTCAACGCTTTTTGGCTGGGGACCCCCCGGAAATGCCCCAGCACGACCGCCACTACTACAAACTGACTGCAAAAATAACCCTAATATTAGAGAAAATACATCATAAATGAATACTGAAACCAGATATAATCAGTGTATGCATGTACTATAATATGAAAACTCTTCATTTCCATTTTCCAGCCGTGAATAATAGTAAAGTCTAACTCGTGTTGATTAGGTGATGTAATGGTGATGTAAAACAAACATTAAACAACACAAACATTAAACCGCCATTAAAAATAAAGAGACAATATGACAATTATAGCGTAAATTTTCCCTTCATTGTCAATGGCGTTTACAAAACAAACTTTGAACTAAAGGCAAACATTAAACCTGTGTATAGGATATAATAATCCTAATAAACAATAATAATAATAATAATAATAAACCATATTGCCTAATCCCCTGCTTTAGGCAATATGTCTTTATGCATACTGTTTAAAAAAAAAACACGGTTTTCAACACCTGCTAATCTGTACTGAGACCAAACGTGCCATACTGCTGAGCAGTGTATCCATTAGCCACTTCCTTCCTGTACTAACCACTTAAGCCCGATACAGTTAATTTTACGACAGTGTTGATGATATATGATATACAGTACTTTATTGTCAGTTCGCACTGAAATTTGTCTTGCGGCCCAGCGGCCTTGTATGCAACACATATATACACACATTTGACATGACACAAAAACAGAAATAGAAATACAGTTACATACATAGAGACATAACTTAAGGGCACAGAGCAATGTCCACAGCTCAGTCTAGTCGTGGCCAAAAACCTGATTAAGCCTCAGAGTCGACCGATGGACAAAAGAAAATACTTCTTCAGTCTGACCTTATTCTATGCTGGAACACCATATCTCCTTCCTGAAGGCATGCAACCTATACTCTCCATACAAAACATGCTTAGTATTAGAGGTGATATTCCTCAATGCTAACCTTAGGATGCTGTTATCATACGTGGATGTATAGAGTCTCTGAAGTGGTTGTCCAACAATCTTTGAACAAATGTTTAGTTGCTGCAGCATTTTGTGACTTTAAGGCTATACAGACAAACATCCATGATACCAGGTGGTACCACAGTACTGAAGAACACTCATAATGACAGAAGTGAAAAACGAAATAAGGATCCGTCTACTAGCACCAAAGGATCTTAAAACGGCGAAGGAAATAGATTATTTGTTTTCTTACACACTGATTCAATCTGATCTGTCCATGACAGGAGATGATCACTACTCCTAGGTATCTGTATGAACATACCTGGTTAATCTGTTCACCTTGACTAGTAACGGGGGATCTGTGTGTCTCCGGTGGTGCACCAGATATAATCTCTTCTGTCTTTTTTGTGTTTTCATTCAACCACCGTAGTTACTCTGTGTTGGTGCAGTCCAGGATCACTGGAACTATATCTAGAAGAGACATTCAAGTTGAATCAGCATCTGAGTATACTTTAGAATGCATTGATCTGGTGTGTCGTCATTCAGACAGACATTCCTCAGTACGACAGCTGTTAGTATAAAGGGTGAATACTCAGTACAGCTGAGCACCAACATTAGTGGTCAATGCTGAGCTCGGAGAGGGTCGTGTTCACCTTCGCCCTCTGTACTCTGTTAGTAAGAAAAGAAGCATACCGGTGAATTAAGTATGGATTCAGTTCCAACTGTACCATCTTTGACACTAGTATAATCGGACTGTATTGTATTGAAACGTCTAAGAACAGCACCCTTTGCAAAATTCTTATTTGACTTATCAAGGTGTTTCGTAATTAAGTGGACCAGTGTGACAACCGCATCCTCTGTACCGCAACCCTATTCATAGGCAAACTGACAGGGGTCGAATTCATCTTTGGTTATACTGACAAGATGTTGTAACAGTATTCTTTCAAGTGATTTCATAATCACTTAAGTGAGGGCTATATATGGGTCTATAATCCTTATGTTCTTTTTTTGGACATTGGATTTTGGGTAGTGGTTTTTATGTGTGAGGTTTTCCAAGACAGGGGAATTGTGTGTGTACTGTGTCTGTCTACAGAGGTTTGGAATATTGGTTGCCACACTGGAAGCCAGCTCAGATGAAAAAATTCTTAAAGGACAACTTTAGTTCTTTTCAACCAAGGTTCATGTTTTAGGTTGTAATTAGAGAAGTCAAAGATGAGTGTTTCGTTTTAGCGATTTTAGCTATTTTTGACAGAGGGGGCGGGGGCATTCGGACATGGTCCTAAATATGTTTTTTTTTTTTTTTTTACAAATAAATATGGTGATTTATTTTTGTATTATTTACTATACTCCTACTAGACCCCAAGAAATTATATCTGGCCACAAAATACATATTGAGGCGCCTATACGACACACAGTATGGCATCCCCCTAGTACCTCTACCTTCACATTCAGCAGATCCTGTGATCTGTTGTGGCCAAATGTAATTTCCTGGGGTCTAGTAGGACTATAGCAAATATTAATAAAGAAATCTCCATGAAATGTTGTAAAAAAAAAAAAAGGATGTATTTAGCCCCATGTTCGAATGCCCACGCCATTTGTGAATGAATTTATGAATAAATAGTCACCAAAGTCCTACTTTTTAGTAGCAGGGCAAAATACACAATATACATGATCTGAACCAACATAATAAACATATAACTTCCTTTTCCCTCTCAATAAAAGCTCTCGCTTACGAGAGCTTTTATTGCTTTTAATCAAACAGGAAGCAACAAACAGCTTCCTGTTTGTTGTAGGCAAACCATTGCCTACATCTACAACATGACGTAGGCATATCATCCGGCTCCAGCCCGGATCATATACCGAAATCAAATGGTGCCCAGGCTAAAGACTAAGACTAAATCATTTCTGGCAAAATTAACGTTGCATTGAAGACTATATAAAGGCTTTTCAGAAGACTAACTATAGGACGAAGACTAAATGGTGTGTTATTCAAAAGACTATGAGACTAAATCAAAATATCGTGAAACAATTGACACCGTCTCATACGATAAATAGCGCAAATAACTGATCTACAAGCTCACGACGTGTCACAAATTAATGCAACACTTTTGTCAGAGCTAAAGGAAAGTATAAGGATGCTGAAAGTGGTTCATTCATCTCTCTGTCTTATCCGTCTCACTGTCTGTCTGTCCATCCGTCTCACTGTCTTTCTCATGTTTCTCTCTCTACCACTTCCTTTCTCGGTATAGCCAGATCAATATATACCGCTAGAATGTTTTAGTCTCTGCTCTCTTCTGGAAACCCGCCCAGCACGATAATCATTAACCCACTGAGCCGCAAATGGACTTCTATACTAATGCACTTCATTCCCATTAAACAGCACTTCACTCCAACGGAACACCACATGTCCACTTATATATATATATATATATATATATATATATATATATATATATATATATATATGCGTCATCTCGTTTTAGAGGGGGTCCTCGGGCACAACACAATGAATACAGTACATACACAAAACAGTACACATGTCAACACACAACGATACACTTACAACGTCGTTACAACATAGACATTTCACTGCTGATCAATGAAGAGAAGGGCCCTCGATACGTGACAATGCACTCGCAGTGCATTGTGGGACTTGTATAGTATTATGGTGGTCCGTTCAATATACCAGAGGGGCCAGTTCTCTAAATCATCCCGCGGGCCGAAGGTAATTCATTCACGGGGCCTGCATGATTTGGCCTCCGGACCGGGCCTTGAGTTTGACATATATGCGCTGAAAATTCTTTGTGAGTTTTGAGATGGCAAATAACTGCTTAAAAAGGTCACACTTGTGAGCTGTGAAGTGGCTATAATGTCGCATCGTGTGAAGTGTGACTTTGTGGTGATAAGAACGTACTATACTTCCTCATCTCATCACTTCCTGTTTCTCTCTACCGTGCACGCAGGCAAGGACTGCTCGCAGGACGAGAGCGCGGCGGCGGCCATCTTGACCGTGCAGCTGGACGAGTTCCTGGGCGGGAAACCCGTTCAGTACAGGGAGATACAAGGGTTCGAATCCACGACCTTCACCGGCTACTTCAAAGGAGGCATCACGTACAAAGTATGTGGCCCACACGATCCCATTGGTTCTCATGAGTCCAGTGATCTGTCTATGTCTCAACTATATAAGTGATTGGAAATGTCACAATAGCACGGATTGTATATCATTATACACTGCTCATTCACGGTGGTATATGTCCTTGCTTTTGACCAGTCTTAAACACTGTACACTAGGATTGTATATCATCTTAAACCCTGTACACTAGGATTGTATATCATCTTAAACCCTGCACACTATAGGATTGTATATCATATACTGCTCATTCACGGTGGTATATCCTTGCTTTATTGACCAGTCTTAAACACTGTACACTAGGCTATAGGGCCCCCTCCTTTTCCCCCTCAAAATTATACCAAAACTCAGAGTCATCACAGAAAATAGCCGATTCACTGCTTGTAGATTTGCTAACAACCACTCCTATGGACAGGTATGTGTGTGGCTGGGTCTGTCCCCATGTGTCCCTGTGTCCGAGCACGAAAATAACGTTTTGTACACATCGCAAGTGTCACCTAAGACACAGACACACACACAGTACAGTACAGTACAGTACAGTACAGTACAGTACAGTACAGTACAGTACAGTACAGTACAGTACAGTACAGTACAGCACAGTACAGCACAGCACAGCACAGCACAGCACCAGACGGGTCTGATTCTGCCAAAGGCTTGCCCCCCAGAATGGGGACGCTAAACGGTCCATGCGGTTATAGAATGTGTTTTGATTCCACAACATCACGTTTGGCCGACATGGCGCGGCGGGGGTGACTCATGGAATGGAGCATATATGGGGGGAAAAGAGGAGCAATGGAAGAACATTTGACAGCATGTGTGTGTGTGTGTGTTGATTCTCTTCAGTGTTGTTTTTGGCATCATTCTTTTTTTGTTTTAATCGTCTCTTGAATAGTTTTAATTTTGTTTTAGTCACCTGGAATGTTTTTTAGTGTTTTAGTCTAGTTTTAGTCGACTAAATATCGTACGATTTTAGTCGACTAAATGTACGGTTGATTTAGTCGAACAAAATGTATTTTGTCGCGGCGCGCTGTGGACTAGATCGTCTATTTTCAGCATGCAACTAATTGTAAAATGACTTACACTGGATCTCTTGTCCACTATATAGTCCCTTCCTAACCTTTTAGTCATAGTTTTTTATCTGTTGACAAAATTGTCAGTGCATTTAGTCTTATTCGTTTTTAGTCACCGTATAGCTTAGTTTTCAGTTAGTTTCCATTCAGCATTCGTCAGTGGAAAAAAAGGTATAGTCGACGGGACATTTTTCGCCTCGGTTTTTAGTCGATGAAATCAACAATCAGCGGCAGCGGTGGCCCCAACGGTTTGCGGAGCGGTCTTGATATCGGAAGGTCGCTATAGTTCGTACCCCCGTAGAAGTGCCCTTTAGGACAAGGCATTGAACCCCCTACCATGAAATGTTCTATGAGCAGGGTCTGGCTGTATAAACAAGTTCCTGAGCTTAGTCCAGTTATACCCTG
>NC_137878.1:6007852-6087852 GCF_963924005.1 Protomyctophum bolini
ACAGTCGCAGACATGGCCAACAGGAAACTGGCAAAGCTTTACATGGTACGACTACTACTACGTGCACACACACACACGCACACACACACACACACACACACACACACACACACACACACACACACACACACACACACACACACACACAGTGGCTCATCATCATCACCACTGACATTTAGGCCTCACTCACACCTAAGACACACGCAAGACACACTTGTGTCCTGTGTGTTCTGTGTGTCATGGCCGCCTCGATGCATTTCCAATGGTTGGAAGACACAACCTTGTTGCATGGGGGGGGGGGGGGGGGGCAGAAGACAGCCATGCAACGGCCATGCAACAAGGCATGTGTCATGAAACCATGTGACTCCCATTGGAAATGCATTGAGGCGGCCATGACACACAGAAGACACAGGACACAATTAAGTGTGTCAAGACAGCCGTCTCAATATTGTGACCGCAGGGCCTTACATAATGGCTGTACGGGTGCTAATGGCTTAGTTTAGACAGTATTTGGTTTAGACTAGTCGGTTAGACCATGCAGTCATTAGTCCTACAACTACAACCTATCTCAAACCCTCACCCTAAACCTAACCTCCCACGGGGGCAGCACACCTGAACCTAACCGTAACCCATGTCTAACCAATTACTATAGTCTAAACTAAGTATCGCACCCCGGCTGTATACGTTGTCCGTTCTGTTGTCGCCAGATTTCGGACGCGTCCGGCTCCATGAAGGTCACCCTGGTGTCTGAGGAGAACCCGTTTCGACAGAGTCACCTGCTGCCCGACGAATGCTTCATTCTGGACAACGGCAAGAACAAGATGATCTTTGTGTGGAAAGGTATATTATACAACACCTATACTGCATATCTATTAGATCAGTGCGATAATATGTATGAAGGTTCAACTCCTGCTGTATCTATACACTAGCCCATTTTGGACTGAGGTCGATTTAAAAAGAAAAGGCTTCTAAATCCTAAAGAAAATCTGAAAAACCTCTGTTTCTCTGTCAGTGGTGCTCAACCTTTTTTATGTCAAGGACCCCCATAATTATCTCTATTGGGCCACGGACCCGCATCTTAAAATATGTAGTTCCAGACACCAAAAAAAGGAAATATTTTATTTAAAAATGTTCGCGCTGAAATAATATATATATATTCAAAGATTTGCGCCACACATTTTCACGATTCTTCAAAAATAGCAGATCTACAAGCTGTATGCTGTTTTTCAATAGCTACAGTAAAGTATAATATAATAATGCTTGAAACACCAAAAGGAGTTCCCGGCCCAAAATGGGTTAAAGCAGAGCGATAATAACTATATAAGCATTGTTTTATTTTATTCTATGGTCGTGGCTCTGTATAGAGGTTGGTCGTATATCTTCAATATTTGACTTTTATATTCTATAATGGAAGTCAACAGTTTACTGTATATTACGACCATGCAGAGCCATCTAATAGAAGAGTTACGACATTGAGGGGGCGGAAACCGAGCGCTCGAGCGCTGTTCATGCAGCCCTGAACTGAGACAAGCTGGAGTTGTATAAAAATACATTGTTTTCAACGAGGGGCGGCGCAAATAAGAGCTATTTTATGGCAGCTATTTTATCATGACAACTGTTTTAAAGTATTGTACAGTAACAATAAAGTCTATTTAATGTTTATGTTGTACTAATACTACAAAACAATGTAAAATTAAGGGATTTAAGATAATTTAAAGCTGTGCTGTTGCCTGCAGTCCCAACGCATTTCTGCCTATACTTCCGGCCCAGGACTTGTCCCAGTTGGTTGGTTGCCCCCCCGCTCACTAGAAGTCTATACGTAGGAGAGCCGCCATTGGACTGAAGCCCCATGAAGTGAACGCAGTTTGCGTAACTCTGTCTATATCATAAGGCTCTGGTTTACGACATGCACGGACACGTCAGGGGCTGAGATCGTGACCCGCATTTTCACGTTTTTTTCCTACTCTTTGTGTGTCTCATATAGGAGGGCTGTGGGCAGTTTAGAAACCGTCTTCCAGTGACATCATCATTAGGCATATTATTTTTTAAACAAGATTTCTTTACAAAAATTACAAAAATTGATTTTCATTATTGTGAGAACGATGGCTTCCATTTTCGCTTTTCAGGACTAGAAAGCCTGCCATTTTAATTAGCTTGTATTCCCCATCGATGGTGTCACTGGAAGACGGTTTCTGAACTGCCCACAGCCCTCCTATGAGACACAGACAGAGTAGAAAAAAATTGCACCATTTTTTCAAGATTATTAGTGAGGACCTATTATATGAAGATAGGTTGAAAAGTGGTGAAGTGGTCCTTTAACTGATATACAGTACTGACACATGTGGCCCTACTGTATATCGTGCCTTAACCTTTATCCCTAAACGTTTTTTTGCCATATTTTACTCTCTTGAAAAATATTTTAAAATGCTGATCCACACATTATGATCTTGTAGATTGGCTATTTTAACTATTTTAATAATAGTAATATATATTATATATATATATATATATGTAGTAAAAATGTCAAATACGTGCAAGATATAGCGCATGATGATTATATGGGCACATTTCCTAATAATGATGACTCAATGAGGTAACTGGGTACACTTACCCTTCTTGAGATTCTATTTCCCTTTTTCTGTGGAATGTCTGAACCTCAGACTTCCCAGTAATTCTGGCAACATAATGACACACTTCCACGGAACAACAGTGCACAAAAGGTTTAGTGCACTGTTCCATGGAAGAAAATACAAAATCTTCACTTTTGCTACATTTACTAAATGCATGCATGGTCAGGGGCCACACGCAATACCTTCACGGACCACCAGTGGTCCACGGACCACCTGTTGAAAACCCCCCTGCCCTAAATCATTGTGTGTGTATATTTCATTATGGCCGGGTGATATCTTCGTTTGCCCCCCCCAGAGGCGGCAGACAGTGTCGTTTCAACGGTGCTTATCACGGTCTCTGACAATGCAACAGGCTGCGCTGGTTTTGCATATCAGCATTGCGGATCTCATCTCCTCTATATATCCTGCAGTGCATGGTGGGAAGTAACTAAGTACTTTTACTTAAGCACTGTACTTAAGTACAATTTTGAGGTGTTTTTTTTTTTTTTTACTTTGCTTGAGTATTTCCAATTTCTACTCCACTACATCTCGGAGTCAAAATGTGTACTTTTACTCCATTGTTTGAAAACTTTAGTTACTAGTTACTTTGGCGCTTTTAATTTTGATTAGAAAACACACATTAACCACCGCAAACCCTACAACGCGACACATTGTGAGCTTGTAGATCTGCTATTTTCAATAGATTTTGTACACATTTCGAACTTATGTGAAACGGGACATTCTGCAATATGAGTACTTTTAAGTACATTTTGATGCCGATACTTTTGTACTTTCACTCAAGTACATTTTCAATCCCGTGCTTTTACTCGTAACGATCGTTTGCAGCATTGGTATACTTTTACTTGAGTAAAACAATTGAGTATACTTTGATATATCGTGCAGGTCAGAAGGCCAACCCCAGTGAAAGGAAAGAGGCCATGAAGACTGCGGTGGGTTTTATCGAACAGATGGGCTACCCAGCCAACACTAAGGTATATATAATGTGAATGTTATCAGCCAGTAACACTGATGCTTATACATTGCCAAAAATAGCCGATCGGCTATTTTCGTCATTGTAACAATGTCGTACAATGGGTTATAAATCAGGGCGTGGCCCATTGATCAGGGCGAGTAGTAGTACACTATACACCCCCAGGACATGACGCTATGCCGAGTGCCCAGCCAGGAGGCATTGGGTATACATTGCATTATACTTTGTTTATTTGGACAGGACAATGCATATTAATGGACGTCACATGGACGTAAATACACCGGATATAGCACAGTTGCTCATTTTCATCCGCAGTCCTCAAAGGGCACAGAAAACGGAAAAGCAGACGGTCAAACCACTGACATAGAAACATAGCGTTTTCAGAAAACTGTCAGGATTTAGAAGACATTTTGTTAGAATTGTCTTCGGGTCTAAATGGGTTGACCTCTACCTGTCACGGTTCAGGACAGGCATGTGTTGGACCCAAGCGCAGACAAAAAGACAGGCAGGTCGAATACAAGGGGGTTTATTAACCAAAAAAACAGGAGATCGGGAACAAACACTGGAACACGAGGAAACAAGGAAAAACTAGGAGCAGGGCAAAATACTAGGAACAAGGACAATCACGAGGAACAAAAAACCACTGACAACATTTTACGAACGAACAAGGAACTGAACACACAAGGGCAAACTTATAGACATGGGATAACTAGACACAGGTGAACACCACTGACAATCAACACTGGGATAGGCTGGGGAACCAAGGGGGACACAGGTGGAAACACTGGCCAATCACAGGACTAGTGAGACAAGACAGGAACAGAACTATACAGGGGCAGACAGGAAGACACAAAACAAGACTACAAAATAAGGGTTCACAGTGTAGAGCAAAACTGCAACTAAGAAACAAGGAAAAATATCACAGTACAAAATCACAGTAAAACACTAACTAACTAAAACCATGAAACAGGGGCACACAAGAAAACATAACGCAAGTCTCAGACTGTGACCCACCTCTGATCTATACAGATCCAGGTTCTCCCAGAAGGCGGGGAGACTCCCATCTTCAAGCAGTTCTTCTCGGGCTGGAAGGAGCGGAACCAGAGTGAGGGCTTCGGGAAGGTCTTCGTCACCGAGAGGATCGCCAGGATCCAGCAGGTGGAGTTCGACGCCTCCAAGCTCCACGAGTCCCGCCACATGGCAGCCCAATACAACATGGTGGACAACGGCACTGGGGACACACAGGTAGGCCTTGACCAGGGACAAATTAGCCATTGGGCCAGTGGGGGCCATGGCCCAGGGGGCCTTGGCTCTCAGGGGTCCTTCGGGGAAGTTGGACCGCGCAGTACTAGGTTTGACGCCCTGAAAAGTGCTTCTGGGGCCCTTCATTGGCCAAAGATTTAGTTAAATTTAGGTCAAAAACATGATAAAAACATGGAAAAAGACGAAAATGTTGTGCTCACACGCACTATGGGGGGGGGGGGGCCCTGCAAATATTACCGGGCCAGGGGCCCTCGTTGGGGTTAATCCGTCCCTGGGCCTGACAGGTATACAACATGGTGGGTTTTTTTTTGTTGCTATTTTGCTTCCTAATCCTAAACATGTTGTTTTTCAAACTAAAGCAAAATAAACATTCAAAATACAGATGTAGATGTTTATTTTGTAGTTTATTTTAGCCAATGACAGCTTGTTCTGCTGGGTGAAAATCCACCCTCTCGTTTCATGACTGGTTGTTGGTATACAAAGGAAGTGACCATATTTGGATAAAAGCACAGTCAGGTCGAGGTCCAGACCTTTCCAATGATATATGTCATTATTTGTTGTTGCCAAGGTTTGGATGAGATATTTTGTCTCAAAATAGTGGCTTCAAATAAAACGTTTTGGAATTTTACAATACAAATCTCCAAAGGCTGTTTTCTCAAAATGGGTTTTAAGAATCTCCACTTCAGTTGCACTCACATACACCAAACTTTCCAGTCTTATTCATAACTATATTCTGCAGGAATTTACAGAGGGGTTTGTTGATCTTTCACAGCCTGATTTACATCAAATTTTATACCTAAAAACATGCAGAAAATTTGTTTTTTTTAATGCCTATGCCGACACTATTTTCTGATTTGTGGAGTGATAATTTTAGAGATATCTAAAATCCCCTGTAATTTGTTTCGTCTCAAATATGTCAACAAAATGAAACAATAATTTTTAACCTTTATCTGATCTTCAGATTTATCGTCTTGAAATGTATACAAATGAGTGCATATAATGCCTAATTTGCATATTTAAACATATAAATTCAGAAAACTTGTAATACAAAAAATCTTAGTTTTAATATAAGTAATCAACTGGAGTTGATTGGGTTTCATTGTTTCATTGTGATAGCTATTAGTTAACTTTTTTTCCCTATTCACCTACAGTACCATGTCTCACCATATCCATACTGCAATGTAGCACTCTGTTACAAGAAAAATATCCGGAATTAAACATTTACTTGCAACAAAATGTAATTAAAAAGTACTCATTAAAAAAAAAATCAAAATAGCAAATCTACAAGCTCACAATGCGTCGCAACGCGGGCATTGTTGCGGGGCATTGTGAGCTTGTAGATCGGCTATTTTTTACAAAAGTACAATATTTGCCTCTGAGATGTAGTGGAGTAGAAATAAAAGTTTGGGAATTGGAAATACTTGAGTAAAGTACAAAAGCTCAAAATTGTACAAAGTACAGCATTTAAGTAAATGCATTTAGTTACTTTCCACCACTGAAAGCCCTGCTGCTGATACCTGGGATGCCAAGCAAACTAGTGAGTTTAGTTAAGTATTTAAAACAAAATAGAAAAATCCATTGGAATCGTCGATTAGGCTAGGAAAATATAAGGCATAACCCATTCTGGGCAGTAACCCCTTTTGGTGTTTTAAGCATTATGTTATAGGCTACTTTACCTATTGAAAAATAGCAGATCTACAAGCTCATAGTGCGGCATTAAAAAAAGTAAAGTGGGGCGAAATTTGACATTATATTATATATATTTATATTATATTTTGAGTTATATATAACTCGTATCTTTGCTTCTTTCAACCCCTATCATTGTTGCTGTTGTTGTACAGATCTGGAGAGTGGAGAGCGGTGGCAGGGTCCCTGTTGACCCCCAAACCTACGGTCAATTCTACGGTGGAGACTGTTACATCATCCTGTACACTTACAGAGGAGGACTGGTCATCTACACCTGGTAAAGCCTGAGTTATACTGTTACATCATTCTGTGCACTTATATAGAGGACTGGTCATCTACACCTGGTAAAGCCCTTTCGTTTTTTTTTCATGTCATGTGAAAGCAGGGAATCATATAGCTTCAAATTGACATGTTTGGTTGTTCAGTTTGACCCACCAGTTTTGGAGATGTATGGCTTATAGAGTAATGTCTTGCAGAGAAACAGTGAGTTGAGAAAACAGGCCTGAAAGGTTCACTTCTGTGGTCTCTATAACATTACACACCTAGCAACATGTTTAAGCATTTATTTCACATGTCTTCTGTGGTCTCTAACATTACACCTAAGCTACATGTTTAAGCATTTATTTCATAATTTACATGTCGATTTCAGCTCTGATATTTATTTCAGACATGCTCTAGTTAGTATGTGAAGAGTCTGCCTGTGCTATTAACTCATTTTGAAGAAAAAAAACCAATATAATAGGTTTTTCTCCTCTGGTGAAAAGCTGGAATTTGCGCGATGGCAGGCTCTCAGGCAAATCTGGTCACACATGTACAGTATAATAGATGTATTGTATAGATACAGAGTATAATATTTAGCTTCGAGCACTCTATATAACGGAATTGATTTGCATACCCTGCATCGTTTTCTCTCTCTCTCTCTCTCTCAAGTTCACTGTGCTTCCTGATTTGATTATCAGCAGGGACGTGCAGAGAGTGTTAGAGAGGCAGGGGCTGAAATCCCCTAAGAGGACAAAAATAGCGAAACTAGCAGATCTACAAGCTCACAACGTGTCGCAGCGCGACACATTGTGAGCTTGTAGATCTGCTTGTAGACCCAGCACTCTTTATAGCTATAAAGAGATGCGGTGTAACAACATCAATTTCTAAATATATGTGTCCGGCGCAAAATACTGTGTTCACGCTCAGGAGACTTCGGAAAAGAAAGCAATTCTCCTGAATGCTTGCCTTCCGGGCATCACTTCACTACATCTCAAAGACAAATAATGCACTTTCGACTCCACTACATTTCTAGGAAGGGGAAAAATACCATATGAATATTTAAAATATAGTGAAAATACCAGATCTACAAGTTCAAAACACATGTAGATCGGTTGTAGATCTGCTGTTGTCACTATTATTGATATGTTGTTATTGATTGTTTGTCTTTCCGGAAAATCTATGATTTCTTTTTTTTTTTTTACATAATTCACACAAAATTGACAAAGGCTATACTTTCAGTCGGTTCCAGAGTAATTGACCAGGAGTAGCCTATACTTTGACTGAGGTTGTGTTGAATAATTATTTTATCCACCACTGGTTAACCCATTTAGACCTGACAGTTTTCTGAAATACCTATGTTTCTATATCAGTGGTGCTCAATATTTCATGTCAAGGACCCCAAACATTATATGTATTTGGCCACTGACCTGTTATTCCAGGGACCCCCCCCCAAGCTCGTAGCGCGGCACTCTGTGCCACGCTACGAGCTTGTAGATCTGCTATTTTTCAATAGCTTTAAGTATAACATAATGCTATTAAAACACCAAACCCTTCCCGTCCTGAATGGCTTCTTGGTGTCTTGTTTTCATTGCAGGCAGGGCATGGGCAGCTCCCTGGATGAGGTGACAGCCTCTGCCTTCTTGACGGTGGAGCTGGACAAGTCCCTAGGAGGACACGCTGTGCAGGTAATAACAATGTTTAACGTGATATTAGATTAGAAACACCTGCAGGGGCCGGGGTCACGGTGGCACAGTCGGTAGTGCTGTCCCCTCACAGCTAGAAGGTCCTGGGTTCGATTCCCGCTGTGGACGCCGTGGGCGCTGGCAGTGTGTTTCCTCCATCAGTGCCCATATACCCGAGGCGGGGTTGGCGAAAGGGCCTTTCTGCGTGGAGTTTGCATGTTCTCCCCGTGTCCCCTAGGGTATAGGTACCCTCACATGTTCTCCCCGTGTCCCCTAGGGTAGGTACCCTCACATGCATCTCCCTGTGTCCCCTAGGGTAGGTACCCTCCCTCACATGTTCTCCCCGTGTCGCCTAGGGTAGGTACCCTCACAAAAAACATGCAGTAATCCTGGTCTCTAAACTGCCTCCCCCTGGCCAGCCGGGGCGCCTGTTGGAGGGGAAAGGAACTGGTTGGAATAATGTGTTCCTTCCACGCGCTATGTCCAACCAGGGAAACTTGGACACTCATGCATGAAGGAACTAAGGAAGCATGAGTTCAAGTCCGTTGCTCTCCCCATGTCCCCCATATGTGGGGACTAGGTTGGCGGAGGGTGTGTAGAGCCCAGGATCACATTAGATATTTGACACAGGGGTGAAAAATGGGTTACAACATCGTGGGATAAAAATGTAATAAGGAACACGTGCCGAAGAAAAGACGCCTACTGAACAAATCGTGTCTGTTCTTTAGGTTGTACGGCTTGAATGAGATTTTAAAACATTTAAAACAACACAAATACTGTCTATATTGTCCTAATTTTACATCATGTTACGCCACTTATACAACAATAATAATAATAATAATAGTAATAATAATAATAACTTTTATTGTATCATTATTTATATGGCACTTTGCATATATCATTAAAACAAGTGTCAGGAAATCATTAAAAACAAATCCAATCACTTTGTTGACTTCGTTGCAGTGCATACTGAGCAGTGAATTGTGCTAAAGCGCCACCTGGTGGGTGCTGTTAGCCATGGTTGCATGGTTTTTCTTCAGTATACAGTGTGAATCAGTGTTGGTTTTTGGCAGCACATTTTGATTTCAGTTTTAGTCATAGTCTCTTGAATAGTTTTCATTTCGTTTTAGTCACATTTTAGTCACCTGGAATGTCTTAGAGTTTTAGTCGACTAAATGTCATAAGATTTTAGTCGACTATAAAATGCATTTTGGCGGGGCTTGATGCTGTCGTAATAACAGTTTTTACACTTGCTGAAAATAGCAGATCTACAAGCTCACAACGCGTCGCGCTGCAACGCGTTGTGAGCTTGTAGATCTGCTATTTTCAGTACGCAACCATAAGTGTAAAACGACTTATACTGGACGTGTGACCTCATCAGGTCGGAGTCAGAGTATCTCACGCTAAGGAGCCGCCACCGCCACCACCTGGTGGGTGCTTTTAGCCATGTTTTTTTAGTGTGATATGAACATATTCCCCTTCCTGTGTGACCTCATCAGGTCAGAGTGTCTCAAGGGAAGGAGCCGCCACATCTCCTGAGCCTCTTCAAGTCCAAGCCTCTCATCATCTACAGGAACGGCACCTCCCGCCAGGGAGGTCAGACGCCTGTGCCACAAACGCGCCTCTTCCAGGCACGCAAGAACTTTGACACCATCACGAGGATCGCTGAGGTAAGGACGCCATGCAGGGACGTGCACACATAGACATCAAAGGGGGTGTAGCGGCTCCCGTAGCAGAAATATGACAACGCTCCGACTGATGTCTTTAAGGGTCTTTTATTTTCCCATGTTGAACAACGTGAAAACTGTAACAAAAAACATACATACATTCTCTTACACCGTGGAATTGCAATGTGAATGTCCTTGTTTTTCGGTCAATCATGACTTCCGGATTATTATTATTGTAAACAAAGTACACAAACAATCAACGGAACTACGACAATATTTACAAACAAAGAACCAAACAACATGTAACGTACCGTGTGCGCCTTCTGCGATTCTTTAGGAGCTACTCTGAATTCTCTTCTATATCTCTTATTATTTCCGGACACTCTTGCAGAGTGGAGTGAGACGGGGTCCTCTCACCCCGGCCACTCGGCTTAATCTGCCTGAGCCGGCTCACACCGGTGCCATTAATGCTACTCACAGGGCTCTTACTGCACGCCCTCAACACGTCACAGCCTCGACCAGGCACCACACACGGCATGCAAATACACTGTACCCAGATAAACATACCTCTAATGTTCACATTAGAAATAAAATAGAATAGAAAATAGAAATAGAAAATAGAAATAGAAAATAGAAAATACCCATTATTGGGACAGTTACAGGGGGGCTTCAAAGTTCAGCCCCTGCCATTTACCCCGTCTGTAAAACAACTGCCCTCAACCAGACCACGAACGCATATAGCGTTTACTACTGTACACGGTGAAAGAGATGCAAATGCCCCTCCTCTCCTTTCCATGCCATGCCGGAAGGCAGCATTCAGGAGAATTGCTTTTTTTCCCTCCTGAACTTGAACACAGTAAGAGTGCTGGTAAAAAAACCTTTTAAAATAGTTCAAATAGCCGATCTACAAGCTCACAATGTCTCGATGTATAGATTGGCTAGTTGAACTATTTTCAAATGTTTTTCAAAATAGTAAAACAAAATGGCAAATACATTTAGGGATAAGGGATAAGGGTGGCGCAAGATGGAGCCCAAACGGTCTCATATCCCGATATCAATATAATGTGAATATATTGATATAAATTACATTGATTTAACGATTTCCCGTCACATTTTTCCCTTGCAGGTTGAGGCCAGCGCCGCCAGTTTAAATTCCAACGATGCCTACCTACTGAAGAGGCCCAGCGGGCAGCAAGGGTATCTGTGGGTGGGCAAGGGTTCCAGCGCTGAAGAGGAGAGAGGGGCAGAATACATGAGCACAGTGCTGAGCTGCCCCACCAAGCGTCTCACAGAAGGACAGGAACCAGGTATAGTTAATCCTTATGCTTCATTTATAGGCTATACTCCTTCATATGATGGTATATCACACACTGAACATAGTCGCTCAATAAGCTCACAGCACGTTGTAAATGGTAAACGGTGCATATATGCAGTATAGTGCTTTTAACCAAACCGATTTACATAGATTGTGCATTACATTCAACCTTTCGTACACCGATGGTGGAGGAAATTGTATGTTTTATTTTTTTTGTGTGAACACTGTAGGCCTATTTGTTACTATTGGTTCGTTGTCTCTGTTAAATGCAGAGCGACTTCACTGTTTTAGCTGATAATCTTGTCTGTTTTAAATTTCAATTATATTTTTATTGTATACATCTTTGTGTGGACCCCAGGAAGACTATAGCGACCACTTTGTGGAAGCTAATGGGCATCCGAATGAAGAATAAAGAATAGACCATGCAACCTGCACATCAGGAGCAATTAGGGGTTCAGAGTCTTGCTCAAGGGCACTTCGACACTAACTATGGGGTAGCCCTGCATTGAACCGGCCACTCTACCCCCGAGACGAGTCAACGTGTCACGTTGTGACACGTTGTGAGCTTGTAGATCTGCTATTTTAGGCACACGACAACAAAGTATGAATCAGGCTATAATTACGCTATGATTGCTTTTTTGTTATTGTTTTTTACAGCTGTACATCACTATAGGAATTGTTCATGTATATTCCAAGATCAGGGATTATTAAACAACTTTCTTTAGGCAACAATCTGTGGTTTACACCGAAACGTCTGGGTTTCCGAGGCTAGTTTACAGTTACACCCGACCCGTAAGCTAGTCTGTAAGCCAGACAAATACAGATAGCCTACTGTACACGTGTGGCTATATATAAAAACGCCATTTGACACGTCAGGGCTGCTTATAAGACAACCACAATGTCCATAGTCGTTATTGAGCACCTCCCCTGTAACACTTGAGGCTTATAAGTACTTGTACTTTGCTTTGGTATACTTCATTAATAGTTGTTTGAGGTTTGAGTAAGTATTTGAAGCAGCAACGTCTGGTCACAGACACAGTCCTCCCTTTATAATTGCGTTACAAAATGTTTCTCAAAACAGGCTCCCTCGGACATAATCGTTTTCATTTAGGCAATGATATCAAATATGGGTACAAATGTACCCTAAACAGGTCAGTTTAGTTCCATGTGTACACTCTCAGAGTTAAATAAACACTGAGGATTTCACAGTGGTGGGCATGCAGAGATCCAAATCATATCAAATCATGGCCTAATAATGCATATGGAACTGGGGGGTCTTTGATATTAATAGACGTTTAGTCTAGAACCCCATCATAAAGTTCTATGCTAGGGTACACTAGTAATACTTTACACCAATTCTCCACCGAAAGTATAGTCAACCTATACAAACTCACAGTTGTGTTGCATTGTGACGTGTTGTGAGCTTGTAGACCGGCTATTTTCACAGAATGTTCACCCCAGAATAGGGATGCTATAGGCTATAGTACTATACAGGGGCTTTAGCTGTTGAGAAATAGCAGATCTACAAGCTCGTAGGGCGCGCTATGAGCTTGTAGATCTGCTATTTATTTTGAAAGATCGTGAAAACGTGCACATTTTTGAACATAATTATATTCTTTCACAGCGAACGTTTTTAACTCAAATCTTTGCTTCTGGGTGGGTCCCTGGAACTACATATTTTCAGATGGGGGTCAGCAACCTATTACATATGATGTCTGGGGTCCTTGACATGAACTATAGAGCGAGCAGTCCCGCCCCCTTTCATGACGACGCCAGGCCCAGGAAATCATTCCCAATGCATTTTTCCCATAGACATTTTAAAAAAGTATTTATTTAAAGACCTTTTAAGCGTCGTACAAAGCCTCAACTCGAGTTGTGACAAATCATGACGACAATCACACAATATTTTGGACCAAACAAATAATTACAAATTACAAAAATGTGTTGTAACCTGCCGTTTTCTTCTTCTTTCTAATTATTTGTTCGGCCCGAAAGATTGTGTTTGTTGTCATGATTTCTCACAACTCGAGTTGGCTTTTTGTAGGAGGCTTAAAAAGGTCTTTAAATAAATACTTTTTGAAATGTCTATGAGGAAAATGAACGGGGAATCATTTCCTGGGCCCTGGTAGGGTGGCGGGACCCCGCTGATATAAAAACATAGGTATTTCGGAAAACTGTCAGGATTTAGAAGAACTTTTGTGAGAATCGACCTCGGGTCTAAATGGGTTTAAAACCTCCACCATTGTGACCTTCTCTGGTTTGTATTGCAGCTGATTTCTGGGCGGCGTTAGGGGGTAAACAAGAGTACCAGACCTCCGCCAGCCTGGAGAGTCAGAGCACGTCTCCGCCACCTCGTCTGTTCGGATGCTCCAACAAGACGGGCCGGTTCACCGTGAGTACGCCGCCGTGTTGACCTGACTCTGCCAGATGGGGGCGGTATTGACTACCCTATGTTCCCCACAAATGTGTGTAGCAAGCTTCTTGGATCTGGCAGCGTCAGGTTACCGCCGTGTTGCCGGACTACACGAAAGACAAAGACAATGTTTATAAAAAAAATTCATACTTTACTGTGTGTACATGATTTGAACACGCACAGTGCATCATTATCAGACTTAAATGTAGGCCTACCTCTTGTTTATGCACAAAAACAGTGGATGTACAGTTTTAGTACATTATTTTAATCATGTACTTTACATTACTTTTAAAGAAATAATTATATAATATATATATATATTATATATTATATATATTACATCACTCTTCCTTAGTGCCAACTCTTTCAAAATGTGATACTTTAAATATTACTTGCAACCTAAATTAATTACTTATTGTACAATATTACTTTGCGCATGCATTAATATGTTATTATTACTTGCATTCTTCTTTTGTTAAGTTCACAATTTACATTTCCTTCACACATACCGGTGTAGCAACCGTAAGATGTATTACCCTCAGTATTGAAATAAGTTATTGCGTTATTAATATGTAAGTTAATGGACACATGGTGCTGTTACAGGTTGAAGAGGTTCCAGGGGACTTCACGCAGGCTGACCTGGCAGAAGATGATGTGATGCTGTTAGATGTTTGGGACCAGGTACGGAGCTGTAGAAAATAATCCATACAGTCAAATTAATACAACGCCATGTGTTCATTGGGCGGGAACCCCTTTTGGTGTTTCAAGCATTATGTTATACTTTAGCCATTGAACAATAAGAGATCTACGCCGCGCTATGAGCTATTTTTTAAAGAAAATGTGTGGCCCAAATCTTTGAATATATATTCTTTCAGAGCGAACATTTTTAACTAAAATATTTGCTTCTGGGAGGGGGGGGGCAACATATTTTCAGATGGGGGTCCGTGGCCCAATAGAGATAATTCTGGGGGTGCTTGACATGTAATAGGTTGAGCACCTGCACTGACATAGAAACATGGGTTTTTCAGAAAAATGTTAGGATCTAGAAGCCTTTTTTTTAATCGACCTCAGTCCAAAATGGGTTAACTCTGATTATGTACAAAATGTAATCAGTGGTTACATCTGTGTGTATTATGCACGTTTCAAAAAATGCCAAATGAATGTCATTGTGAAATAAATGAGAAATATGTATGGGTGTATTGTATGTATTGGGTGAGCATGCAAAGTCAACCAAACCCGACTACTAACTACACCGAACGAACGAACACACGCAAACTAACATTGTCCATCTGTCTGTAGGTGTTTGTCTGGATAGGCCAGGATGCCAATGAGATTGAGAGGACAGAATCTGTCAAAGCGGGTGAGTTTCTCACAACTCACCTTCACATTAATGCTTAAAGGGGCATTACACTCATTTTCAACATTTTACTATGTCATTAAGATACCTTAGACTAGAGGTGTTGTGTGGAAATAACACAAAAGTTCCCCCGATTTCTTGTTTCCTAGAACTGGAGGTCTGAAAGAAAGAAAAAAACCATTGACATTGTGAAACACATCTTGATGATGTCATCAAGATGTGTTTCAAGGTTCAAGTTTATGTAGTGTCCCCAAAGGGCAAATTGTGTTGCAGCATAGACAGTGCATTAAACAATGAAACAGTACAAATAAAACAAACACAGTTCACATAGCGGATACCAAAGTACAAAAGTGCACATAACCGTTAAAGTGCTATGGGATAAGTGCACGTTGGCCATAGAAAGGGCGTGTGCATAGACATTAGGCACGAGACCAATACAGTAACAAGTGCTTGTCATAAGATTATCTCCTTGATCTACCCACAGCAGCATTCAGTGTGCAGATAGAGACAGGGACAAAGGGATGTTTTGTGCCTGTTTTTTTGTGGCACAATAAGGGGCTCGCAAGCGCAGGCCGGATTGGAGAATGTTGTACTCTCCGCGTAGTGGGTGAGCAGCATCAGAACGGATACACAGGGCTTTGTTAAGCACCTGTTTCTTAAAGATATGGTCTAGGCTGTTCATTTGTGAGCCAATTATCTTAAAGGCCACTTTTACAGGGAGTTCTTGTCTCTGATGAGTGATATTGCCATACCAACAGATAATCGAAAAAGAAATGACAGACTCGATATAGGCACTGTAAAACAGTTTCATCAGAGTCTTGTCGACATTGGGCCTCATGCGCCAACCGTTCTTAAGAAGTTCTTAAGAGGAAATTTGTTCTTTGTTTTTCTTAAGAGCAAAAAAGGCACCCTAAGAGTGCTTCACAGTGTGCGTAGATTCTGTTCTTACCTACGAACAAATGACAGCTAAGAAAACAATAAGGGATCCCAAAACCTTCTTAAAAACGTCCTAAGTGGGTCTTAAGAACTTCTTAAGAACGGTTGGCGCATGAGGCCCATTAAGCTGCAAGAAGGCGTTGTCACACCAGGATAGAAAGTCGTCTACCACTTGCCCGTGACAGTTCTCATCATTATCAAGCAGGCTGACGATGACCGAGTCGTCAGCGTACTTAATGATGAATCTGTTGTGGAAATGGCTAACACAATAGTTGGTATAAAGAATGTAAAGAAAGGCAGATAAAACACAACCCAAGAATCCAGCCCACCAGACAAGTAACTACACCAAAGGAGTTAACCAGTTTATCAACCAAAACATGGTATGGTATTAAATGCTGAGGAAAAAAATCAACAAAGAGCAGCCTTTCATGGGTTTTGCTACCTTCAAGGTGTTTGTGCAAAGTAAAGTGACAAGTGCATCTTGAACGCCCCTTCCACGCAGACTGGAGGGAGTCCAGTAGGCGCTCAGTTTTTGCCACGAGCTCGGACTTGATTACATTTTCGAATTGTTTCATAATCAAGGAAGTTAGAGCAACAGGTCTGAAGTCATTGAGCGTTTGGGGCTTATTGCTCTTGGGCACCGGAACTATAGTGGACTGTTTCCAGAGGGATGGCACCTTTTGCTGGAAAATAGATAGATTAAATATTAAATGTTTTGGGCCGAACAAATAATTAGAAAGAAGAAAAAAACGGCAGGTTACAACACTTTTTTTTGTTGTTTTTCTTCTTTGTAATTATTTGTTGTTTGGTCCAAAATATTGTGTTTGTTGTCATGATTTGTCACGACTCGAGTTGGCTTTGTACGACGCTCAAAAGGTCTTTAAATAAATACTTTTTGAAATGTCTTTGGGGAAAATGCATTGGGAATTATTTCCTGGGCCTGGCGTTGTCATGAAAGGGGGCTGCGATACTCTAGTTCCACACTCACTCCAGAGGGGCCACGTTGCATAATACTGTCGTATAGAAAAGATAGCCGATCTACCAGCTCAAAACGTGTCGCACTGCGACGCGTTTTGAGCTCGTATAGGTCGGCTATTTTTGCTATTTGAATTGAAAGCCTGTTTTTCTGTTTTTGCTATTTTTGGAATTGCAATCCTGAAAAGTAACCATTTTATTTCATTTCAAGTGTATTTAGTTATAGTTAGTTATGTTAACTTGAACTAAATATAAATACATTGGACATAAAATAGGCAACATTTTAATAGTTGTCATTAGGCTACATAATATAGACTGGAGTAATTAAAGCGGGTTATGTTTGCACGTTAGGAACAGCTGAAATCAATGATATATCAGTATTCTGATATTAACCTGCGCCACATGAAAAGGCTGGTGCTATGGTTTTATTTTAAATATGTTAACATATTATTATGCCAATATATGGCAAGTATAATGCAGAATATAGCCTATGCTGCATATATATGCCATATTCAGGTTCATGTATGTGTATACATAGGAAATGTATGTCTCTATTATAGATTATGAATGGAGAAGGGCACCCGCACACTCATATAGCTGAGTGTGTGCGTTCCCTTCTCTTTTCCTGTGTCACTTTTTGAACCCAGCACCTCCACGAAGTGTATTATACTATAGTTTCTATATAGCTTATGCAATTTATATTTCCATGTGGGGGGGTGTGTCTATAGGTCAGGAGGTAACAGCATGGCCAAAAAGGTTTGGGAACCGCTGCTCTACACTGTCCTCTAAAAAACTAATCCTCATATACAGCTTTAAACTGGGTTAACCCCTAGCTCTGTTAGCTCATACAGGATCATGCTATCATCTCGACTGTTGTGATCTTCTTTGAGACTTGTATTTGTGTCCTTGCAGCCAAGCAATACATCGAGACGGACCCAGGCGGCCGCGACAAGCGGACTCCAGTGGTCATCGTCAAGCAGAACCACGAACCACCAACATTGACCGGCTGGTTCCTGGGGTGGGACCCCTCCTTCTGGAGCCCAGAGGCCGCAAACATCAGGGCACTCAAACTTTAGGGACTTCATTTCGCCATCATATATGAATGAGATTTGTGCTTTAAAGCATTATCTTATACTTTAGCTATTGAAAAATGGCAGATCTACAAGCTGAAACTTGTAGGTCTGCTATCTGCTATTTTATTTAAGTCATGAAAATGTGGCGCAGATCTTTGAATATATATTCTTTCAGAGCGAACGTTTTTAACTCAAATATTTGCTTCTGGGGAGGGGGGGCCCTGGAAGAACATATTATCAGATGGGGGTTGGCGGCCAAATATACATTTTTTGGGGTCCTTGACATGAAAATGTTTGAGAACCACTGACATAGGAACATAGTCAGGATTTAGAAGACATCTGTAGAATCATTCTCAGGTCTAAAATGGATTAACAAACAGAAAATTGCAAATCCCAAACACGTGCAGGACATTTTCTGCTGTTTCTTTTCATGCATGCTGCAGCATAACTTTTTTTTTTTGTGTTTATTTAATGACTTTTTTAATATGACTGCTTATTTTATTTTACTCTAATGTATTTCCATGCTTGCTGAACAGTTTTTATGTTTTTTTTGTTGTTGGGTTTTTTTTTACTCTGATGTATTAAACTGAAGTACAGCTTCTTCGCCACAGGGTGGTGATCAAGTAACATATGAATGAATAGTCACGGATTTGAACATACATTAGTAGGCCTAAAATAAATATCATGTAATCCCCAGTTTGTCTTGGGGTGGGAATCTGAAATAAAAAAGATGACTGTTTTGTAGCCTACTTTGCATATGAATAGAATATCGACAATATTAACTAAATTAGCTTGTTCACCCACCCTCGCGTCCAGCTCACTTATAATAAAGTGATGTAGACAGAGACTTAATCTATACAGTGTTCATTCATGTGTATTCTCATAGGGACCATGTCAATGGCGCTATTTCCTGGGTGATTGTGATCATCAAACACTTGTCTGCTATCTGACCTGAATCTATCAACACTAGCCCATCCTCTTTACTGAAATATGCATAGGCATATCAATGTACTTAGTTAATGGTGCTGTGTTACATTTGCAAAGTGATTTACAACAGAACAGTTGGAGGAGGGGGGGGGGATCATAACCATGCACCTAATTTATTTCTAGGCCTACTTATTATGACATCATGCTTCACAATTATAGCCCACATCATATTATAATGTCAGGGACTAAATAAGGACAGCTGGGTACTTTGGAAATTGGGGGCGGTTCATAGTAATGGCCTTATGAATGTCAAAATGTTCTTTTTGTTTTTGTTTTTTTACATTGCCTTCATTTATGAAAAAATAAATACATTTGAAAACTGCTGTGGCGTCAGTGTTAAAACTTTAAACGTTTAGTCTGCAACTTTCACCATAGGTTTAGCAGAGAGCAATCTAATCTAATCTACATTCCATCATCCCTCAGGCTATTAAACTACTACTACTTTCGCAATTTTCATACTTTTCGCGGTTGCTTCAAAGTTTAAATTCATATTAAAGAAAGTGACAGAAACCATCATGGACAGAAAGAAACAGGTGGTGTTATTATGGGGGTGTGTCGTTAATGACAAGTGAACGACCGGCGTCTGTCTCCGCCAATCAGATTGGCTATAAACGATAGAACGTCCAACACCGTGGCGATTTTAGCCAATCACCGCCGGGGGCATGGGCATTGGGGGGCGGGTTAAACGCGGGGGTTTATTAAAATCCTCTTCGCCGGTGCGTCGGTGTCGCGCGTCGAACGCCGCAGATCTACAAGCCCACAACGCGTCGAGTTAGCGAAGCGTTGTGGGCTTGTAGATCCGCGGCGTTCGGCATTTGGCCCCTCCTCCTCCTCCTCCCCCCCGGACCGCTGCTAGTGGGGAATGGAGAGGAGGGGAGGAGTCACAACCAGACGCACTTTATCTCCCTGGATGAGTGGATGTATGAGGATACATTACATTTACATTTTACATTACCTGCTGCTGCTGCAAAACGGCAACTGTTTATGCAGTTTTCTAATCGCGGGAGGATCAAATGAATTAACAGGTAAAGAAGAACATGCATTTATTTCATTAATATCTAGCAGCAAACGTACGTACGCGCCACGCAAAATAAAAAAAAATAGTGTTAATGTTTCGCTAATTTAATTTGACAGTTTTAATATTGTACAATGTACTAATGTAATGTTTGTGTTGTTTTCATTGTAGTTCGTGTGTCAGGTTATATAGCCTGCGTGCCAGACAGACAGAGCTCGTATATAAGGTCGCTAATTTGGTGTCAACCGTTTATTTTATATTCTAACACTTGTTGGAATATTCGGCTCTCAAGCCGCAAGCGTGTGTGGGTATGTTGCTGAGCAACATCTTTCCCTCTTTAAATTTTTTGTTCTCTTCTTTTTTTGATCACCTCTACACAAGAGCGTTATGTTAAGCTTTTGGACTAAAACCTTAACCGTTATAACAAACCAAACTTATATTATATATATCGGTATTACTGGGCAGTGGGGGGGGGGAGGATAATTTGGAACCTCGATCTGGGTGGAATTATAAGAGGCGTCCTACGGTCCTAGTGTTGACTCGAGTCTACCCAGTGAATAGGAATTAGCGTATCAAATCCCTGTTGGTTTCCGTGGCGCTACATGTGCAAATAAGCTCCCATACGCCCCGCTGCTTCATTTCTCACTCAGCTCATGCTACCGGATAACGCCTATATTGCCTTTTTCCAGGATGTGTTGGTTTAGTAGCGTGCTAGAATGATAAAGGGAGAGATAAAGCAAGGACTTTCATTCACCTCCTTTGTATGATAAATTCCTGTTTCCTGTTCTTTTGGCTGAATAGAAGTGTGTGTATATATATATATATATATATATATATATATATATATATATATATATATATGTATGTTTTGATGAATTGAACAAGGTGGACCCTCTTGTAAACAAGTGTAATGCTTTTATCGGGTCGTCCACTCGCAGCTATCAGTTTTTTTGTATTGAGTTGTGCTTGAAATGTACTGTCATTCTGCCAACTATCAATCAATCAATAGTGTTGTTGTTGTGTGTGTTTTTACAGTTGCCGTCAATTGAAAGCTCTTGTTTTCCCAGGTTCCTGCTGCAGCCCCCCTGGGACCAGGAGCAGCCGTGGCACTATCTGGTGAAAGCAGAGACCTCCCCTAGTGGCTCGTGGCGTCCTCCTCGAACGGAACGTCGAATCAAAAGATGGGGAACGGATTATCGGACCACCAGCATGCCCTCTTTTCCTGCCTGCCGTCATTCCAGGCCCTCCACATTGTCATCCTGGGACTGGACTGCGCGGGGAAGACCACCGTGCTGTACCGCCTGCGCTTCAACGAGTTCGTGAACACCGTTCCCACGAAGGGCTTCAACACGGAGAAGATAAAGATGTCCCTGCGGGGTCCCGGCCAGCGGCGGCGGCGGACGACGGCGTCGTTCCACTTCTGGGACGTGGGCGGCCAGGAGAAGCTGCGGCCGCTGTGGCGCTCGTACACGCGCTGCGCCGACGGCATCGTGTTCGTGGTGGACTCGGTGGACGCCGAGCGCGTGGAGGAGGCCAAGACGGAGCTGCACAAGATCACGCGGCTGGCGGAGAACCAGGGCGTGCCGGTGCTGGTGGTCGCCAACAAGCAGGACCTCCGGAACTCCCTGAGCCTGGCCGAGATGGAGCGCATGCTGGCGCTGAAGGAGCTGGGCGCCTCCACGCCCTGGCACCTGCAGCCCGCCTGCGCCATCATCGGAGAGGGCCTGCCGGAGGGCCTGGAGAAGCTCCACGCCATGATCGTGAAGAGGAGGAAGGCGCTTCGGCAGCAGAAGAAGAAGAAGAGATGATTGATTCGGCAAACCCCCACACAGGGAAGGGGAAAGGCGCTCGTTCGGAGCTGTCTTTTTGAGTGACTGAAATGGGTGGTTGGAGCTGAAGGGAACGCCCCCCCCCACACACACACACACACACACAGTGGCCCTGCTTGAGCCCAATGCAGTTGACTTCTCTGTGAAGTCTGTATACACATCGTGGCTGATTGATTTGCATTTGGTCAGTCCATTTGGAACTGTTTGTGATCAGGGTTATTATGGTGTTGTTGTCACCGGGCCGGGGCCTGCAGCGCCGTTGCTTAATGCCGCGTGGACTTTGGATAGTGACAATCCAGCGGCGGTGACAGACAGAGCGCTGATTTGTTAAAGGAAGTATTACGCCATACTGCAGCCCTTAGCAAAGACCACAACAAACATGTGCATGTCGTCACATATGCTGGACTATGGACTCCCGACAAGACTCGAGTCTTAATTGACTCATGTTTGTATAGCCTATATACCTGCTGTTCTGCAGTTTTTACTGATGAAAAGAAAAACACTAAAACAGTGTATTATTTTTGTTTACCAAAGCTGAGATTCCAGATAAGTTATGTATTAGAGAGAGCGATCAAATTAGCAGATGTCAATCTTTTTTTTTAAATATAATAGTATTTTGTCTCCATGTTGCACAATGGGAAGAGGGTCCACAAGAAGTTTACATTCAATTTGATGAAATAGAAGTTAAGAATGCACAGATGGGGCTTCTTCCTAATAAGTGTTGTCTGTCGGTCATGTAGTTTAAACATTTACAGCGACTGTGTGACTACTATCATTATGGGGGGGGGGGGGTTGTGTTTAGCACCAGCCTTGCTCACAGCGGATGTGTCTTGTGTAATTCTGTTGAGTGACAGACTATTGGCTCAGCAGGAATATCCATTGGCTGCCTTGCAGGGACGTGCGGAGTGTTAGAGAGTCAGGGGCTAAAGTCCCGGCACTTTTGGACAACAAATTGCAGATCTACAAGCTTACAAGTTGAGAGCTTGTAGATCAGCTATTTTCAAGGGTTCAACCCAGCACACACAGCACAGTGGTGTATAACGACATGGATTTCTAAACAAATTTGTTCAACGCAAAATACTGTGTTCAAGTTCAGGAGACTTGGGGGGGGGGGAAACGCAATTCTCCTGAATGCTGCCTTCCGGCATGGCATGGCATGGAAAGGAGAGGAGCGGCATTAGCATTTCTTTCACCATGTAGTAAACGCTGCATTTGTGGTCTGGAGAGGGCAGTTGTTTTACAGACGGGTTAAAAGGGCAGGGGCCGAAGCCCCCTTTTGACGTCTTATTTGTGCACGTCCCCTGCTGCCTTGTCAAACCTCCATCCTCATAATACAAAGCAGGCTGGTGTCAGAACCAACCACGGTTTGCTAAAAGACAGTCAAGTGTTCAATCAATCAAGACGATAGTCAAAATGCACTTTATCGGTCCTTTTTCTTGACCTTCGAGCTTATATACACGAAACGCAAGTTTTATATGAAGTTTATGAGACTAAAACAAGAGAGATGGGTTTTGTTTTGTACTTTAAAAAGAGAGATTCTGTTACATGTGTCACCCTTTCACTCTGTGTGTTTGGCAGGGGTGTTCATATGAATGTTTTTGATCCAATTTGTTGACCTTGAATAAAGCAACAGTGTGACAACTTATACAACAGCCGGTTTATTTTATCTTGTCACAGCACGGGCTACTTAATATCACTCTAGTGAGAACTAGCATCGCTTCTCCCGTCTGTGTACGTGGAATCAATTAAACATTTTAATATGATATTTATTTACGCTATTTTGGCATGAGCTGTACACGAGTGTAAATACAGAGAAAGGGGTAAATGGTGCATTTATATAGTACCTTTATCCAAGGCGCTTTAATACACACATTCATACACTGATGGTGGCGGAAACCATGCAAGGCACCAAACCTGCACATCAGGAGCAATTAGGGGTTCAGAGTCTTGCTCAAGGACACTTCGACACTAACTCTGGGGGGAGCCCAGAGGGTTCGAACTGGGAACCTTGCGGTTACCCATCCGGCCACTCTACCCCTGAACCACCGCAGGCCCTGAAATGGTCGAGCGGAAGACGGCTTGAACAGATGGAGTCAGTCATGTGTTTTCCAGGTGTTGGAAAGGGTACTAGCCTTACATTGCATCACTGTGCATTTACTGCCAGCTAACACCCATCCACATATATTGTGCTCTGCATTTGAAACCAGCTCAAGTTGAACAGTGACAGCCAGAGGTTAAGTATTGTAGGGAGTGAGTCTGTATATGCTCATGAATATTCCCAGTGAAAAATGTTGAGGGGACCTTTTTTCTGTTTCTGTATTGCAGCTGGCCCTTTGAAGTCCTAGCTGATTCAGCTAAAACAGATTCACCAGGAAATGCATTTGTAACATTTTTTTTAAAAGAAATATTTAGGATATTTCTCTTTTATTTTTTCGTCCGATATTATACCAGTGTGTAATAATACTAAGAGCCCTGTTATCAGATTTTTTGGGGTTATTTTATTTGAGAGGTAAAAAAGAGTTCCATGTATTTTAGATGTTTATCCTGGACTGGCTTCTGTTGTACTAGGATGTTGGTTTTGGTAGCGCTGTGTGTGTTTTGAGAAGAGTGGGCACAGCCAGTTCTGGCCCAGGACATGTTCCTTCTCCTGGAACAATAACAGACACAGAGGGGGCACTGGTCAGAGCAGAGATGACCGCTTAAACACTAGCTCAACATTCTGTCGAAATATCAGATCTACAAGCTATAACGACGTGCCGCAATGCTTCGTGTTGTGAACTTGTCTGTGATTTGGTAGTATGTATGTGGAACACCCATCATTGACGTTAATATAGCCCGGTTAAAGTGGTTAAGGAGCCACAAATAAATATACCTTATAACTTTCAAAACAAAAATAAAATCACTTTTTGTGACTTTTCTTTTTAACTAAACAGTGAAAAGACATTCAAGATAAACAACAATTAAACATAGGTTTAGATGTACAGTAACTACTAACTATCATTGAGTTTGAAAGCCAAAGTATGTGTTCAGGCAGGTTGACATGCATATGGACAATGGAATCAAACGTTAAATTGACCATGAGTATGAGGAATAAGAAATCCAGTATTATAATTGTGCTAAAACAATGGCCCGATATTTTTGAGAATGTATGTGACACTGATGAGAGTGGGGAGGTATATGCAAATTGCACACACACACACACACACAAAAAAGTCAAAAGTATCAAACTGCACGCAGATAGGGATAATAATCATGATCAAGGTGAATATGATGATAACATTATAATAGACTGCAGAGGCTCTATAGTGGACTATGCAAGCAGATTGGGTGCCCAGCATGCACAGGCCAATGTACTCCCAGAAACCCTGGTGCTGTTTGTGATGCCAAGCCTATAGCCAGTCCAGCAGCTCCAAAGATAATTCCAAGTCAAATAAATATTACGCAGCTTTTTCTTTTATGCAGCTTTTCCTAATCTTTTCAACCACGTCGTCGAGGGTGCAAGGAATGCAAATATAGAACTCTGTGTTATTCTTTTACTGAAGGAGCATTACATTATTAAGATATAAAGTTAACGTTGCATTATTAAGGTAGCTTTAGAACCAGTACATATTAACAGGTAGCTAAGGTAGTTAGCTATACCATTGTCAGCCATTGTGCGTGCGTGCGTGTTTACAGTTTCTTTTTCCATTACAGACGGCTCACGCAGGGCAGGATGGCACGGCAGGTTAAAACTCTCCCCCTGTTCCCATGGCCCCTGGCTGAGAGAAGCCGACCCGGGTTCATCAAAGTGACGGAGGCTGCCGCAGGGTTCAGTTGTTGTTCCCATACCGCCAGAGTATCAGCCCCCCCCCCCCCTTCTCTTCCTCCTTCCTGCAGCATCGCAGAATCCTGTCCCGACTCCGCTTCCCTTTGATCCAGTCTAAAGTCCACTAAGTACTAGTGGGGCCTATCGAACTACAACTTTGTTGTGGGCCTTAATCGCTGACCCGTAACACTGCGTCGAGTCAGAACCTCGCATGGAGCGCCCTCCCTCACACTTCCACACTTGGCTCCGGGCTCGCCCATGCTGCGTGTATATACTGTAGTATATTGTACACTATACATGCGGTCATAAATGTTTGGAGCTCCCTGTAATAAACGAGCGGTGCACATGCGGCCATTAATGACTTCCAAGAAGGAATGTGCATGCATGGGGCAAATTATATCTGGAGGGGTTAACCTTTTCATGCACAATGTATACATACAGCCAGGCCTTAAATGGAAGGATCTTTCCTGCTCTTGCTCAAACAGTACATACTGTACCTTCTGTCAGCGTATACCGTACCTGCCACGACTAAAACTCGACTACTGTAAAACCAAGACGAAAAATGTTTGTCGACTATCTTTTTCCACGACGAAAACTAAATGAAAGCTAAAGCTATGATGATGACTGAAACTAAGACTAAATATACTGACGATTTCGTCAACAAATAAAAACTATAGACAAAAATGTTAGGAAGGGACTATAGTGGACAAGAGATCCAGTATAAGTCATTTGTACGTCTCTAAATGTTTTGATGAACTGAACAAGGCGGACCCCTCTTGTAAACAAGTGTAATGCTTCATCGGGTCGTCCACTCACCTCTAACAGTTTTTGTATTGAGTTGTGCTCGAAATGTATACTATAATTCTGCAAACTGTTAATACATATACTTCAATCAAACAAACGCTGTTGGACAGACTGGAAATAACATGTACGATTTTACAGTGTAGATTTTTGCTCCCCAGAGGGGAGAAAAAAAGAAGTCTAGACTCGAGCAGTTCTCCAAATGGGTGTATATAGGCCTATACGGATACAAGTCGTACATGCTGCTGAATGCTGGTGATTTGTGTGAACTGGAACGCTGATCTGGGCCTTTTTGCCTCCTCCCCGCCCTCGTCTGTGTGAAACTGTACAGGGTGTGGACAGTATCGTCGCCAGCGCAGGGAGGAAGACGTAATAGTGATAAGAGAGGAAGGACCACTCCCTGTGCTGTGTCCTGGTCACGGTTTCCTGCCCCTGGCTGTGAGTATAGTAGTAGTACTACTACAGTATATGCTCACCTCCAGTGGTTGAAAGGAATTAAGTACATTTAGTCAGACCTGAGGACGATTCTACAAATGTCTTCTAAATCCTGACGGTTTTCTGATAAACCCCGCATGTTTCTATGTCAGTGGGGCTCAATATTTCATGTCAAGGACCCCCAAAAATTGTTATGTAATTGGCCGACGAATCGATCCCCCCATCTGGAAATATGTCGTTCCAGGGACCCCTCAGAAGCAAAGATTTGAGTTAAGAACGTTCGCTTTGAAAGAATATATATTCCAAGATTTGCGCCACATTTTGATGATTTCTCAAAAATAGCAGACCTATACAAGCTCGTAGCGCGGCACTCGGTGCCACGCTATGAGCTTGTAGATCTGCTATTTTTCAATAGCTAAAGTATAACACAATGCTTAAAGGACAACTTTAGTTTTTTTCAACCAAGGTTCATGTTTTAGGTTGTCATTAGAGAAAGTAAAAGATTAGTGTTCATTTTTCTTCATTTGCTGCTTTCTTTCGTTTTAGGGATTTTAGCGGTTTTTGACAGGGGGGCGGGGGGCATTCGAGCATGGGGCTAAATATGTATTTTCTTTACAAAATGTTATAGCGATTTTTTTATTTATTATTTACTCTAGTCCTACTAAAAAAAATACTACTACTGAATGTGTCAAACTGACATATTGAGCCTATATAACACACAGTGTGGATTCCCCCCAGTATAGGCTACCTTCATATTCAGTAGATCCTGTGATCTTCTGTGGCCAGATGTAATTTCCTGGGGTATATTAGGACTATAGTAAATAATAAAGAAATAAATCGCCATAATATTTTGTAAAGAAATACATATTTATAATATGTACAATAAAGTGTAATTTTGGTAAATTAAATTGGGTATTGAATAGGCTTGTGGTATTCATTTCAATAGGCCAATTTAGTTTAATTTTGACCACACCATGACATTTTTAACATGCACTGTAAATTGACCTAATTTGCTAATAAATAGACTAAACATGGCATTAATTATAACATGCAGAATATTTACATCCATGTACTTATTTCCATAGCTACAGAGCAGCTGAAGCATGAGGACACATGACATCATCTGCACTGATTCAAGATCATGGTGGAGAAATCCTGGCTGGTAGGTTAAAAAAAAGCAGTGTTTAACTCTTTCAGAGTTTCAAGTCAAATCAAAGTTTTTGTTAGACTTCTCTATTGGAGAACTGCATTTTTGAATTTGAAAATTCTCTGATGTGACTGTGCGACAACAAAAGACCTTCAGAGAAAGCTTGACTTGTCTGCTTCCAGGAAAAAAAGTTGAGTTGATACAATGTTTAGTTTTTGTGTTGGAAGCCATTTAAAAGAGCCTGCATTTACACCGTGTAGTGTTTCTAGGACAACAAAAAAGGTTATGGCTGGTTTAAGTTTTATTTTCCAAATAACTTTCTTTCTACTGGGGGTATACATACCTATGACATATCTCATTTTAAAGGGTTAGTTGTCTAGTTCAATAATAAAAGAATACATGTACACATGTACTGTACCACTGTAGATATTTTGCCATCTATAAATAGCATGGTCAGTCATGACCAATGTGACCAATCCAGCTAAAACTGCCAATAGCTCTGAATTGGAACTGGATAGAAACTCATAGTCTTACCAGTACCTTGTCTATTCATGCATGTATCTCAAAAACCTGTTAAGTTTTGATAAAAACACATCCAAGGACATTGTTTTGATATGACTTGGTGCCTATGATATGTATCAAAATATAGATTTGAATGTATACTGTATTATAAAAAAAATAATTGGGTTCTTACCATCTACCGTTACAGAGTAAATCACAGTTTAAACTCGCTTAGTCAGACCATAAACCTCAGAATAGTGTATACAAAATAGACATGACATGTATCTCGGATTGGAAAAGTGTCGGATTGGAAAAGTGTCGGAGAACTCCATCGCAGCCTTGACTCTTCTTCTTCATCATCATCATCATCATCATCATCATCCTCCTCCTCCTCCCCCTCCTCATCTGATGCCAGTTCTAAATGTATAAAAATAAATAAACATTTAGCTGTAGTCAGTGCACGCTACTATGTCCATTACATGGTGTTTGCTAGCGATCAAATACATTTATTGTGCCGCCGTGTCTTTGCGGGCCGAGAGCATGATGCTACAAATAGCTAATAGTAATGTACCTGCTAATTAGTAAAATGCTAATTAGTAAAAATTAGTAAAAAAAAGAAAATGAACTGCTTCAATATGCTCAGAAACGTTATACAATTCTGCAATTCAGCATCCCTATTTAGAGAGCATGTGTCATGTTGTCAAAATTGCTTATTAGCTAATAAACCACCTTTATTTATGTGTTGCATATATATTAGGACAACAGATCATGGCAGTATATAAGCAACACTGCAGAGGGCCATATGCAAGCATAGACATTAGACCAGGGGTGTCGAACTCAACTTGGGGCGAGGGCCGCATTGGTCAAAAGGTCACTTGATGGGGGCCACAACCAGTTGCGGACGCACGCTCGATGTCTCAGTCAATCACTGCTATAATATCTATCTATCTATCTATCTACTGTATCTATCTATGCTCAGACCCAGCCAGCCAGCCAGCAAGCCACACACATAGTGTGGCCCTCATTTATCAATCGAGTGTAAAATCTGCCACAGATTCGAGTGCAGGTTTCGTAGTACACCCACGTCGCCACGGCATTTATAAAGTGATCGCAAACAGCTGATCCTTCCTTAATTTCGTTCTGACGTTAATAAATGTGACGGCTGAAATCTATCTGGCACGCCCTATGAAATCAAGCCTCGCCCTCGTTTTTGCGACTGAACACATGAAATACGACCTGTGGGAACCATGGAAACCATGGAAAAAAGGTTTCTCCCGTGCCTTGCCCGCCTCACGCACCTCTCTCTCACACACACACACACACACACACACACACACACGCAGAAGCACACGCAACTTGCAAGCCCACTGGTGTCTTGTTTAATAAAGAACGAACACCTGCATGAATTAAATAAAATTGTAGGCCTACCCTGTCTGTTTCCCTCTCACCTCGCTTGCCTTGCTGTCATGTCCACGCATGCACGCATATACATGACACATCGACATCGCATCGCCATGAATGGAATTCGTTTGTAGGCTGGCCTATATTAATTTTACCCATTCGTGCTCAGTGCACGGCGAAGACTGCGCACTGCTGTGATATTAAAGTCCTGTAGGTGACTGCCGACATGATAGCCTAGCTCTCTCATGCAGCATGAGAGAGGCTATCATGTCGTCAAGGCAGTCATAATCAACGTTTATGTAGTGATTTCTGATTTGATCATTGATGAACGAATCATAAACATATGGATGAAGGCTTGCCGCTTGCATGTGTGTTGGCGACGCACGCCGCGGTCCGGCGATCCTCCCGAGCCCCGAAAATGATCTCGCTTTTATCTGAACTGTCAAAACTGTCAAAACTGTCTAAGCACTTATAAATGGTGAATGATTAAGCCCCTTACGCCTATAGCCTGCTAGTACTTACTACAAATAGGCAAGCTGTATGCTTGTCACATGTCACTTGGAAATAAAGGCGTGCAGTCCATTCATGCCTTTTAAAATATAATAATATCATAATCGCATATGCCGCATCACTGCGTCCGCATGCGCTCCAAAATCATCTCACAAGTGCGCTCGCATAACAAGGCCAGTAAAGCAGTGTTTGATTAAGCACAAACTAATACATTGTGAACATGTTATATTGTTTTTAATTGCGCGATTTTAATTACTTGTAAAGTTGGAAATCTCTCTTTAGTTTTTTACATACACATACCGTTTTATATTAACATTTTAGGAGTGAAAACATATGTTTAGATGCCTGTGACAGTGTCAGCAGTTCAGACAAGACTGCTCCGCTTGTGTACGACAGAAAAACAGCCAAGGAAAAAGCGTAAGCAAGCTGCCGACCAGACGTGGGATTTGAACGTTGTCACGTTCAATTTCAAGCTTTGGCGGAAATGGTAAATGTCAAAAATGTCGGCAATTTCGGCGTGCACCCATATTTTGGCGTACGCACGGTTGATAAATGAGGGCCATAGTGCTCAGACCCAGCCAGCCAGCAAGCCACACACATAGTGCTCAAACCCAGCCAGCCACACACATACTGTAGCTCCGTAAGGGAATGGTTGCACCACTCAAAAAAACTGAAGACGCTACTGGAGATTGGAGAACCTGATTTGGACATGATCTGATGCAGGACAATGTCACTATGACAGAAAGAGAAGATGGGTCTGGCGACTCTGGCCACATTCATTCACCCCATAATCTCAGTGGAAATTGGAGAATATGACTGCTTCTTCATCTTTCCTGCTGAGCTTTACTGAGTGTTTGACCTCGTTCACTCGTCTGTCCTGGGTCATCTTCACAGTCTTTGCTTCATATTCTTCTTTCCGATGGTTTCTCCTGAACTGATGAACCATCTCGGAAAACAAAGTATTGACGGATACTTTCGGCCTGTCCTCGAAGGTTTCCCGACACAGTGGACACTTGCACTGCACATCCGGAGTGTCCCAGTAACGCGTGATACAGGCTTTGCAGTAGTTGTGTCCACACGGAGTGGTGATCGGATCAGTGAACACATCCATACAGATGGAACACCAGAAGTGATCAGCTGACAGGAGAACGCTGGCGGACGCCATTTCTATTTCCACGCCAAGAGAGAGAACACAACCGGTGAACACTATCGTTGAGTCTTCCGGCGAACTATGTTCGATGACGCTACAAATCCAACGGCAAGCGCCGAAGATGTTGCGAAGGTTGGAGGATCCTTCTAGCGGGCAGTGAAGAGTTCAGTAGGAGGTGATGTTGCATCAGTACAATTTGGTTGGAGGATGCTCAACAAGGTGGTGAATGGTGTTTATCTCAGTGTGGGCTCTACTTTTATATATCAGGCACTGTGACGACAAGCCACGCCTCCCCCCCCCCCGCCCCCCCCCCAACACACAGTTGCGTGTCAGCCATGCCCAAATAAGGAGTTGTTTATTTTTCCTACTGTGATGTCACGCTGACCTCCTAAGTACACTGATCGGTAATGTTAGGTATAGCCAGGGCAACCCAAAACAAACTAATGTCCTACTGAAATCTACATGAGATGGAATCTCACCTGCAACTCTGGACAACCACTTCAGAGGCTTCAGACAGTATAGAGGGTAGGCCTATGCATTGTTACCAAGTGGGATTGTGGATCGGCTGTTTGTCAGTAATAAAACCTTTTAAATGACATATTGGACATGAGGCAGACTTGCAGGAAGATAAGTTTTAATAAGTCCCAGGCCTGGACAACATAGTGAATGATAAAGAAAAGAAAGAACGCAAAACAACTCAAACAACATAACACAACTTAAATGTTTCATGATAAATGTTTTTATGTGATGTATTCCCATGCTTTTTTGTTCTTGCTTAATGTAAGTCGCTCTGGATTAAGAGCGTCTGCTAAATGCCTAAATTGTAAATTGTAAATTGTAAATTGTAACTGTGAACAGAGAGGTACTGGTGTCAACCTCTCCCCATGGCAGCACACCCACTACTGAGCCATTTCCCCTGGCTAAGCAGTCAGCGAATCACAAGGCATTTAACAACACAAGCAATCAGAGCTCTCTTCAGGCCATCAAGGCAGCTTCCCAACTACAGCATCTGCATAGATAAACACAAGTAGATTAATTCACATGTCACAGCAGAATGTGCACCTTCTGTCGGACTAGCGCAACCCAGCACTCTTTAGCTAGTGGAAATGCGGTGTGTAACGACATGGAGTTCTAAACACATTTTGTTCAACGCAATTGCTCTCATTGTGTAATATGTGTATAAGAGAGAGAAATGTAAAGTGTTCGGGAGGCTTGCATACGTGCTCCTCCCTGGGCTGGTGAAGACCACCCTTGTAATAAAAGGATCATTGTTTCAGTCCACTCTGTGCCCTGTTTATTTCTTAAAGACTCTGATGTGAGTTCTAAATAATCTACGACAATTATGGCGCTGTGTGAGCACAGGTTTTCCACTGTCCGTCAGCAAAGGGCATGAGGGCTGAAGCCCCCCTTTGATGTCTATGTGTGCACGTCCATGTGTGCCCTATAGGGTTTCACCCCCTTAAGTGGATAAGGGGTGAGTGTCTTTCATCGATGCGGAACATCTCTAAACAAGAGACGAAAACAAAACATTGTTGCATAACCATGACCTCTCCAGGGACATCCCAGCGGTGTTTGTATCTTTGCTTTAGAAGGCCAGCAGCAACTTCCAAATCAAAGGCCCTTTGAAGTGTCCGAATGGGCTGTTTGATCCTCATAATCACTTTGAACGGTCTCGTGGCCCACAGATTCTGCTGAATGGCATTGGGTTGTATAAGCACACCTATTGGATTCCATGCGCGGCCAAAAGAAGCCGCCTGCCGTCGTCTCTTCCGTGTTTTTAAGACGGCTGGTGGATGGAAATGAAGCTCCACCCACGCGACAGATTGCCGCGTCGGCCAGAAACCCGTGAAAGCTTGCCCCAGCGGCATTCTGCCGCGTGGGTGGAGTGTCATTTCCATCCACCAGCCGTCTTAAAAACCCGGAAGAGACGCCGGCAGACGGCTTCTTTTGGCCGCGCATGGAAGTTCAGGTGTGCCTGCGCTGATTCTGTGGCTATAATTATAGCTCCTGGACTCCCAGACCATTTCAGCTCAAAAGACCCATTATGAATCAATCACTTATTTCCAACTCACAGCTATCACAACTCATCGCTATGCCACACATGGTGAGCTTAATGTAGATTGTCTACGTCGTATACTCATGTGGAATAGTTTTTTATATATGGATTTTTATATTCTGAAAATCTTTTAAATTTGTTTTTAAAAGTGTGTGAAAAACGGGTACACAAGCCCTATATGTTTGGATTGGGAACAAGTGATACTTTAGTAGAGGAAAGCTATGGTTTTCCTCTCTGATCAAAGGGACAAGGGTGGTGTCTATGGGGCTCCCTTTTTGTCACCGCTAAACCCCTTATCCCTAAACTTCTTTGCCTTTTTTTTTTTTTTTTTTTTACTTTTTTTTTTTTTACTTTTTTTTTTCAATAGTTTAACTACCCAATCTACATTGACACGTTGTGAGCTTGTAGACTGCATGGCCATTTCATCTATTAAAGGTAGAGTAAGTGATTTCACTCAAAAAACCTTAGGTTTCGTTTTTGGCTGTGGGACCTAAGCCTTCGTCCAATCAGGATAGAGAGTCAAAAACGAAACCTAAGGTTTTTTGACCCCCAGGGGTTAACTGGGGACAGGGAGGAACTCCTTATATGGTCAGCACACTCTATAGCAGAGAGGATTATCACAACAAAACAAAAAAATAAGTGATATTTGAATTAAGTGAAATCACTTACTCTACCTTAAAAAAAAAATAGTACAACAAAAAAGAAAAAGGCAAAGAAGTTTAGAGACAAGCTGGGTTTTAGCAGTGACGAAAATGGAGCCCATATTATAGTCTGTTCTATGACTGGGGCCTGGGGATTTCTTTTCATGGTCAGGGGCACATGAAAGCTGGCATACACTGATGGCTTTGAGAGTACAGTTTCTGCAGAGTCACACGGTTTCAGGAAGCCAGGTTACACACCACCTTGTTCTGTACTGGAATTTCTCCGCGCTTCAGGGGCGGCTCAACTAGTTGTGTTGCGGCGGCAATTGGAAGAAGGAAATTGCCGGGGAAAGCACAGTATATAGTGTCACACTTGGTGCATTTAGCAGCACTGACTTTATTACCTGAGCCGGCGACAATTGCAACCAAACTGTTCCACACTTTGTTGCACACATTCCGTCTGGGACTTGCTCGCTGTACTTTTGCGCTTGGAGTTTGCGTTTCACGTTCAAGGAAAGGGTTGCCATGATTGCATTGCAGTCACCTCGGTGTGTGTGTGTGTGTGTGTGTGTGTGTGTGTGTGTGGCTGAAATAATAGCTGAAACCATGTCCCACATCGTAAATGGTTGCCATGTTTACAGGGGCCTCTACATACAGTAAGTATAGGCATGACAGAATAGTGGATTTGATATCGAAAGACGTTCTACTGTGAAGCCGAGGATGTTTAACCTGTGTAATGATGACTCTGTGTTCTCTAACATTTCAACACCCCTGATGTCATAAATGAAAACCATAGAGAGGTGTTTATTCTCGAGGTCGGCTGTAGCTTTGACTACAGCCTGGAAGAAGCCTTTTCTAACCAAAAGTGCTGAAGTATCAGCTATAGTGCAGACCATCTCACAGCTATAGGCTACAGATGTAAACTTTTAGTTTTTTATCTTTGGCAGCCTCCTAGGGCATGTGCATAAGTTGGTTGTGAAGGGCCGTAGGAAGCCGCTCAATTTGGAGGAGGCGTTGTTTCCTTTATCCATGATTTAGGTCTGCTGCCCTGTGTCTGACATGTCAGCTGTACTGTATGTTACGATGCTTTGCCGTCCATGCGTACGTTGTAACTGGCTGCTCTCCTATTGTCAAACTGCACTGGCAGTGTTTGTTTATGTCCTTTGTACAAGGAAGGTATTCCTGTACTTCTCATCATGTGGACATAAATAAACATTTGTGTGTGTGTGTGTGTGTGTGTGTGTGTGTGTGTGTGTGTGTGTGTGTGTGTGTGTGTGTGTGTGTGTGTGTGTGTGTGTGTGTGTGTGTTCGCGCGCGTGCTCGCATGTGCACAGAACGTAGCGCTGTGTGTGTGTATAGTATGTAATTCCGGGAGTCTGGTCGGAAGCGATGTGTGTCCGTCTGGAGAAAATGTGGCGTGGTACACAAAGTGTGTGTGTGTAATTTCCGGGAGTCCCGTTGGAAGTGTCGTGTGGTGTACTGAAACTCGTGGTCACATGGTGGCGTCGGGGAGCCAATAGAAAGACGGGAAGCAGGGTTGCCAGGTATTGTAAGCGAGTTTCGTTGTTTTTGTTTGTAAGGATTTCACTGTGCAAAGACCCCACTAACCCCACTTCTTGCTTGGATAGAAGCGTGCGTAGTGTGCGTTTTGGGTCTGATTTCACTGCGCAAAGAACGTAGTACTTAGTTTAGACAGTACTTGGTTTAGACTAGTCATTGGTTAGACCAGTCATTAGTCCTACAACTACAACCTATCTCAAAACCTCACCCTAAACCTAACCTCCCACGGGGGCAGCACACCTAAACCTAACCTTAACCCATGTCTAACCAATGACTAGTCTAAACATAAGTATGCACCCCATGTTAACGGCACCTCCGCAACACCGTTAATACCGGTTCTCGCTTGTAATATACTGATAGTTGCAGCCATGTTTTATCTTCTTAAAATGTCACTCACAATCTCCCTCTCTCTCTTACACTGCGTTTGTTGCAAAAAGACATTTTTGCAACGTTGTACGCTTGTCTTAAACATCTATCAGTTACTTCTAGCTAATTTGACCCCAGAATCTTCACAGTAGAAACAAACAAAAAAACCCTCTAATGGGCAAGTTTGATTCCACCCATATGGAAAAAAAAGTAGAAGAAACATATATGTTGTCCTGTTTCCTCCAATAGTAAGTATTTACATTTTTTATGTATGTCATTTACATGTATGTCATGTAAAGTACATACTAGATTTTATATGTGAACTCTTGAAAGTGGCACCTTTCATACAATCCTCATATAAGACAATAAAGTGAATCATGTATGAATCAAGTAAACAACATGTATGTGATCTATGAGGTAAGTACATGGCAAACTGTATTTTCCTTACATGTTCCATACAATGTTTGTAGTTTTAAATTATATGAGATATATCCTTTCCATATATAAAAGAAATACCATTATAGTATGTATTTTATAGTTTGTAACCATTTAATTTACAAGAAAAGTATGCTTCTTTTATATGATTTTTATAACATTGTTATATGTCAGCCAATACATTATACCTTATAGTTATAAAAAAAACATATGTTTTATCTATGACTATATATAAGTTTTTATATGTGAAGTGTATGATAGGTATAAAAAACATATGCGCTATAGACCCCTGGGAGATAGTTGCTGAGATAGAGCACCACACCTACTATACCATCAACTCCCACTTCCCGCATCACTTGCCGCACCCAAGCTGTGCTACTCATACGCTGAGTTGCCAGTGCCCAGGATCGAACCCACGAACTTGTGGTCTTAAGGCGAGAGCTCTACCGACTGAGCTACCCAGACACATCCTGACATATGTGAAGTGTTTGATATGCTCTCTTTATGTTTTTTGTTTTTTTTAGAAGATTCTTATAAGTTACCATAGCAGTATAAAATAAAATGCATTGGGAGGTACATGGGGGGACAATGGTGGTGACACTGGCTGGGGGGGGCACTGGCTGGGGGGGCACTGGTTGGGGGGGCACTGGGGGCTTGTGTCACACTGGGGGGACACTGGCTGGGGAGGACACTGGCTGGGGGGGGGGGGGCATCACACTGGGGGGGCACTGGGTGGGGGGTGTCACACTGGGGGGTCACTGGCTGGGGAGGACACTGGCTGGGGGGGGGCACTGGGTGGGGGGATCTTAAATAATGTAGGAGTCATAAAATGTAAAAGGGAATACAACTCATTATTTTGTCATCTCATGTTATTTCATTGTAAGATTAGGTTTTGTTTAATTTGGATGTCTCTGTGACATACATGGCCTGTATTGTATGGTTTCTATACAATATCCTATCAGATTTTGGTTTCACTGATGTTTGCCCAACTCTACAAGTTTGACAACACACATATGTATTTCAATTTATACTAATTTACTAAGAATATTGTATGTGGATTTACCGTCACATATAGGTCTTATAAGATACAAAATTATATAGGTTTCACTTTACAAAAACTTACTATGGCTCTTATATGTGCTTTGACTGTTATAAATGACAAAATTATATAAGTTTCACTTTACAAAAACGTACTATGGCTCTTATATGTGCTTTGACTGTTTTATATAGTTCCTATAAATGACAAAATTATATAAGTTTCACTTTACAAAAACGTATTATGGCTCTTATATGTGCTTTGACTGTTTTATATAGTTCCTATAAATGACAAAATTATATAAGTTTCACTTTACAAAAAAATACTATGGCTCTTATATGTGCTTTGACTGTTATATATAGTTCCTATAAATGACAAAATTATATAAGTTTCACTTTACAAAAACTTACTATGGCTCTTATATGTGCTTTGACTGTTTTATATAGTTCCTATAAATGTCAAAATTATATAAGTTTCACTTTACAAAAAAATACTATGGATCTTATATGTGCTTTGACTGTTTTATATAGTTCCTATAAATGACAAAATTATATAAGTTTCACTTTACAAAAAAATACTATGGATCTTATATGTGCTTTGACTGTTTTATATAGTTCATATAAATGACAAAATTATATAAGTTTCACTTTACAAAAAAATACTATGGATCTTATATCTGCTTTGACTGTCATATATATTAACTACAAGTTTCATGTAAAACATATACAAATTTAGTATTTTTTTTTCCATATGGGCAAGGTCACTGTGTATGTGTATATCTCTGGAAAATGGTTTATTTTGAGATTCCTTGTTGATACTGAACCAGGAAGGTTCCGTTTCAGTCAAAAAGGGATTGTAAAATAGTTAAAACAATGTGCGGGTGCACAAGTGTGTGGTGTGTATAGAGCCAAAACAAATGAGTTTGAGCGAACCAACGCAATGCGGTCAGCGGCGATTCAAACTAGGGTTTTTTGGGACAGATACCGATCACCGATTGTTTTTCTCATGATAGGTTCAATACCGATACTGATCTTGTGAAATGTTGCACATTTTTATATTTCCAAATTGATTATAATGTCAAAACCCACGTCAAAACTGTTCGTGCGTGTGGGGAGGAAGGGGAGAATGTTTAAGCCCGTCACAAAAATGCAAAATGTTATACTATATATCTGATTGACTTAAATTGTGTAAAAGATCAGTTTCTCCAGATAGGGTATAAATGCCGATTATCGGAGCATCTCTAATTCAAACTCAAAATACCACAATAATTTTTTGTTCTTTTTTTGTCGTTGCAACGTTTAGGTACGTTTAAATCCAAAGACCAAATATAAATCGGATTTGATTCCGCAATCAGTATAGGTCAGGTTTCAAAATCAAACAGCAAAATGCATAGACTTCATCAAAAACTAATTGTAGGCTAATGGTTGTACCGTAGAATCCTAGATGTACAGAATGCTCTGCCTGGATGGTTGGTTGTGGATTAGATTTGGAAAGTGACCGACTTGCAGCATAGTTCTGTAGAGTTTAGTGAGGAATTGTGTCTTCTGTTACTGTCTGATGGGGCTTTGTTAACTTAAAGGGTGTGAACATCTCGGGGGTTTCCGCCCCCCCCCCCGGTCCGTCCGTGCTGGGTCGTCCTGTCCTGCTCTGTCATGTCCTGCATGGGGGGGGGGGGGGGGGGGGGGCGTTCAGGGGTGTTTTCCTTCTAAAAAACCGAGAGCAGAGTCTCCCTAGATGGCTGTCCAGGATGTTTCCACTTCCTATACACACAAAAAAAAGATAACATACCGCTTGATGTTTTGATTCATTATGATTGTTGCATCGCATTGAAATCAAAACCAACTAACCACAATTACCTATTTTGAGCATGTCATTATTATTATTATAGGTCACGACACCATTTTATTTGTATTCTAATGATTTAACCCATTTAGCCCATGACGGTTCTAAAAATGTCTTCTAAATCCTGACAGTTTTCTGAAAAATCCATGTCAGCGGTTCTCAAACATTTTCATGTCAAGGACCCCCAAATGTAATTGGCCGCCGACCCCCGTCTGAAAATATGTTGTTCTATGGATCCAGAAGCAAAGATTTGAGTTAAAAACATTCGCTCTAAGAATGTTATATAATATTATATAATATATATAATATATAATATAATATAATATTATATTATATTATATAATTTGGCACTCGGCGCTGCGCTATGAGCTTGTAGACCTGCTATTTTTCAATAGCTAAAGTATAACCTATACTGCCTTAGAACACCAAACGGGGGTTCCCGTTCTGAATGGCTTATAAGTCATCATTAGTGCAATTTCCCCATTCACTTTCTTGTAACGTCTTCCTACTTTTGCATGTAATTCTGTCTCCCTCGTACGACACCTCATGCTGTTTGACACCATCATAGACATCCCATATATACCTTGGGGCTTGTGAGTCGAACAAACCTCGCAGTATATCATCTTTATTTTATCACGGCACCATCGCAGTGTTTGAATATCTTAATGGAGCGACAGATAGATATATGCACTCAGCTAAAGTGCTGTTTAATGTTTCGCTCCTGCCCACCATGCACCACCAACTTACCTCGGATGCCTTCTCCTATTCTACTACGTGGTGAGCCTTGTAGATCAGCTAATTTGAGTAGTATAATTGCAAGTATAGGGTATAAGTGGTCAAGCACTATATATATTTTTTGGGGTATGACGAATAGCAAAAAAACTGATCTTCAAGCTCATGCATTGTGAGCTTGTAGAATTGGCTGGTTTAGCTATAGCAAATTATGAAATTGTTCAAATGTCAGACTTTCATTCAAATTCGTTTGCCGTTTTTGAAAATGTCGCACGCGTGCACAGAACAGGTTAAAGTCTGCCCGGAAACAACGATTAAGGCCTTTTATGTCATTCTGTCACAGGTGCACTTGCACACTGTCCATGTTTCATTGCTAGTCCTAACACAGTATGGAAATTATTTATAAGTGAGAGGGATAAATGTTATATATTTAGCCTTGACTGGCTCCATATTCCCCGTGACCATCTGGTGAACCCTGTAGTGGAAAAACTACGGGACCCCCCCCCCCCCAGCACCACCTGGCCAATCGGAACACCCCAGCACCAACTGGCCAATCGGGACACCCCAGCACCACCTGGCCAATCGCAGTGGAGCAAATACTGGCCGAGCTCGCTGGCAAAAAAGATTGACAGCTGTCATGTGTCGAGAAGAAGGTTGTTTGCATTGGAAATGTGTGTGTGTGTGTGTTTGTAATATTTTCACCTTTATTGCTGCCTAATTAATTGATTTGTTCAATCGTGCACACTTGAGCTATTTATATCAGACCTAAGGCCTCTGGGAAGGCCTATAACGACTAAATAGGTATACTAGGCGAATTACTCAGACATAAACATTTCGTGTGTGTGTGTGTGTGTGTGTGTGTGTGTGTGTGTGTGTGTGTGTGTGTGTGTGTGTGTAAATATTCCAAATACACCAGATATTGTGTTCATCAATGACATTAGAAAAACTGTTACTATATTTGTATATGGACACTTGTTTTACATCCAAACTTATGAAATATCAGCTTCTGGTGGAACGTATTATGGCCTTGGGATATAACTGTCAACTTATTGTCCTTGTATTTGGAAGTCTGGGCCATGTCCATAAACTTGTGCTCAGGGGTCTGCAATTGGGTGGATTGCTAAAAACAAATGCAAAAAAGCTGGCTAAATACTGTTCTGTCTCAGCTACTATGGGCAGTCTGTCTGTCTGGAGAAGGCGTTGTTTCATGTATCCCTAGGTGGCTTAAAAAACCCAAAACAATCATCCTGTCTAGTAGTGTCAAGTAATAGTATGTCAACAATGTGCTATATATATTTTTTTTTATTTTTTCCTCTTTTCCCTCTGTGTGTTAAGCATGTGCAGCAGCTATATCTGGTTGGACCATATAATGTATAACCTAATTCTGATCAGTGTTTGGGTCTATTGTATTACGCCTCTTGTGCAGATCCAAATAAAATAATTAAAATGTGTGTGTGTGTGTGTGTGTGTGTGTGTGTGTGTGTGTGTGTGTGTGTGTGTGTGTGTGTGTGTGTGTGTGTGTGTGTGCGCGCGCACGCACGTGCTCGCATGTGCACAGAATGTAGCGCTGTGTGTGTATAGTATGTAACTTCCGGGAGTCCGGTCGGAAAGCGATGCGTGTCCGTCTGGAGAAAATGTGGTGTGGTACGTGAAAAGTGTGTGGTCCAATTGTGTTGAGTGTGTGTGTGTCGTGCGTGTGTGTGTGTGTGTATCGGCATGCATAGGGGAAAGGGGTGTTGACAGGAGGGTGTTTACTGAGGTGAACCAACAGGATTAATATGTTCTCGGCAGGTACAGGGAGCCACTGTGACGCTTAATTAGCACCTCTGATTGACACACACACGGGGCCTCGACGTAGCTGCATGATATAAGCCTCTCTCTCGAGTTGCTCCTCCTGCCTCGGTAGATTGAGATGTCTCACCCCCTTCCTTCCTTCCTCCTCCGTTTTCAGAGGCTATAGGGCACAAACAAAACACACACCTGGGAAAGCTTAGTGCGTGATTCAGCACTGAGTGACACGAACAAACCCCCCCCAATCAGTTCCTTGATTGATGACAGCCACTGTATTTCCTAACGGTTTATGACTCCTTGAGGGAGTTCCAGGAGGTCCCCAGGAAAATTATAGTTTGGAACCAAATGGACCCTTATGGGTACAAATGGACCCTAAACGGGTCCATTTGTACACTCTCAGAGTTACATTAACATTGATTTTATAATATGAACTGGCGTCTCAGAGATAGAAATGCTATTACATGGGGGCTCCCTAGCCTAAATGCATGTAAAACTGGGGGTCCTTCAAATTAAATGGGTTGAGACTCACTGCTATAGAGCCGTAAAAACAATCCCCCAAACCCCTGGTTTATGAGAATACATGCAGGAAGACAGTTGTGTTGGATTTGGAGTTGGATTTGCATGGGCGGGAGAGGGGAAATCCATTCAGTTTTTGATATAACTCACCTCCCGCCCGTGATGTCGTTAATTTTTATAGGCCCGTGGGGAACATATTCCCTGCGTCTGGTCAGTGTTGTTTTCGTAGACTAAAACTAAGACGGTTTTTTTTGTCTTTTTCCACTGACAAAAACGAATGGAAACTAAATGAAAACTAAGCTACGATGACTAAAACTAAGGCTAAATATACTGACAATTTCGTCGACATATAAAAACTAGTCTGAAATGTTAGGAAGGGACTAGTGGACAAGAGATCCAGTATAAGTCATTTTACACATAGGCGGAGCTTGAACTTGACGCCAGGGGGTGCGACTGCTTGGCGAACGACACCCGCACGCACGCGAAGCTTGCGTGCACGATTTTTTTTTACCTTTATTTTATTATTTTAGCGTTTTTACAATGCCCTAACCCCTAAAAATGAGTTATTTAGGTAGTACAGCAGCTCACACACATACACACATGCATGCACTACAGAAGCAGAAGTTAAGTTTAACCAGGGGGGTGCAGTGCCCCCCCTGCACCCCCCCCCCCCCCCCAAGCTCCGCCCATGATTTTACACTTGGTTGCATGCTGAAAATAGCTGATCTACAAGCTCACAACGCGTCGCGCTGCGACGCGTTGTGAGCTTGTAGACCGGCTATTTTCAGCAAGTGTAAAAACATTACATTACGAGTCGGCATCAAGGCCAAACCACATTTTACTCGACTAAATCAACTGTAGATTTAGTCGACTAAAATCTCAAGACATATAGTCGACTAAAACTAGACTAACACTAAGACATTCCAGGGGACTAAAACTAAATGAAAACTATATCGCAAAGACTACGGCTAAACTAAAATCTAAATGTATACTGCCAAAAACAACACTGATGAGAACACAGCAGGAAGACAGTTGAGTATAGCGCTGTACACAGGGGTGGATTTGCATGGGCCGGGAGAGGGGAAATCCACTCACCTCCCGCCCCTCGTTAATTTATATAGGCCCCAGCTGTTTCTGGTCAGACTGAATTAAATACAAGCAATTCCTTTTGGGAAATGTAGCCTCATGTCTTATGTTTGATAACATCACAAATATAACAATTTAATAAAAAAAAGTATGTTAACCATACACTATAGGCGTCATAAGGTGTGATGTGGCATGGAGTTATAGTTAAGCGACTAGTCGACTAGTAAATCCACTAGTTGACTTATTGACTAGTTTAATTATTTTATTTTATTTTGTAGTCCTCAAAATCAGGTAGATTATAGTTATAGTCACCAATTTACACCGTTTTTAAATGTAAAAATATTTATTTTATATACATACTATATATATTTTTACATAATAGGTAGTTAGTAATAGGTATAACTAGTCGACTAGTAAACTAGGCAACTAGTCGACTAAGTAAAAATGACTGGAAGTGAATTCCCTAATCTGCAGCGGAGCGGAGATTCCGTGAAATGTGTGCTCTTTGGTGCTGCGTGCCTCTGGCAGACGCTTGTATGGCGTGTTCCAACAGGAGGCACCTGTTTAGCTGTGAGATAGCTAAGGCCTCGAAGGCCGTCCAAGTGCCTCTTGGCGCTGACGGAGACACTCTCTCTCTCTCTCTGCCTTTAGGCACGCGGGAGCTGTTATTATGTGAGGAATAATATTTTTGGACAGCCTGAACACTTCTCACGCCACGTTTAGACAAAGTGTGTTGCTGTTGGCTTGCATACGTCGCCTCCCCCAGTGAACAACAAGTCATTATAACAAAGCCGCTAAATCACGACCCTGATATCCACGGCTCACATTTCATTTGTTTACTGAATACTATATTATACGATGACAACAACAACAATAAGCAGCAAAGTGAATGCAGTCTCTCTCTCTCTCTCTCTCTCTCTCTCTCTCTCTGTCAATATTGCAACAAACCCTATAATCCTATATTTCCACTGACATTTCGGATGCTTTTTATTCCCCTCCGTGAGAACCTGGCGGATTGTGAAACTGTAAGTGCAGTTTTTGTGAGACGTAAAATGAGAGCCAAAGTCTGACGCGAGTCGGTTCCCCACAACACCATTTGGCTTAAACGCTATACAGACTACAGTAAACACTGGCATATTATGAAACCCTCACATGCCTATTTCTGGGCCTGTGTCATACTCATAATAGGCAAACATTTGCAGAAAATAGCTGTATAAATAAGCGCACAACACAACAGAATGTGATTGATTGGCTATATTTTATACATTCCCTCATTGGGCTAATTTATGGCTGGTGGAAAGAATAATTTCCTCCTTTTGCTGCAGGACCACCACCCCTGGAAACAACCTCAAGACCCCCTGGAGGAAGCTTTTAATCCATAAAATAAATGTTCAACTTTTTTTAAAGCCACTAATCAAATCTTAACGCATTCTGGGTGGGAACCCCTTTTGGTGCTCTAAAGCATTATGTCATACTTTAGCTGTTGAAAAATAAGCAGATCTACAAGCTCGTATAGCGCGGCACGGCACCGAGTGCCGCGCTATACGAGCTTGTATATAGGTCTGCTATTTATTTATTTTTATCGTGAAAATGTGACGCAAATCTTTGAATAAATATATATTATTTAAGAGCGAACGTTTTTAACTCAAATATTTTCTTCTGGAACAACGTTTTTTCAGATGGGGGGGGGGGGGGGGGTCGGCGGCCTAACATCGATAATTATGGGGGTCCTTGACATGAAAAACTGACATAGAAACATTGGTTTATCAGAAAACTGTCCAGAAAAATGCATGTCCAGGTTTGGACAGGAAGAACCACAGTTCCTATAGACCCTTCCTCTGTAGTGTCCTGTGAGAATCCACCCTGCTGTTTTCATGCTAATGGCCTCGGTGTGAAGAGAACAATGGACCGACAGGGAGGGGGTTTCCTCCCCACAGAGAGAGAGAGAGAGACAGAGAGAGAGAGGGTGCTGACAGGCCCCAGACAGTGATGGTCCAAACACAGCTTATCTTTCCCAAGTAGCCGGGGGGGCCACAGCAGGCCCAAAAGCTCAAGGCCACTAATCAAATCTTAATAGTTTGTCGTGTTTTACACTTGGTTGCATGCTGAAAATAGCAGATCCATATACAAGCTTGTATAGATCAGGCTATTTTCAGCAGCAAGCGTACAATCGTTACAATCATTACGAGCGGCATCAAGGCCTGCCAAAATACATTTTAGTCGACTAAATCAACTGTAGATTTAGTCGACTAAAATCTTATGACATTTAGGGCTCCGTTTTCGTCACCGCTAAACCTCTTATCCCTAAACTTCTTTGCCATTTTTTTTTTTTTTTACTATTTTGCAAAACATTTTTGAATAGTTAAAATGGCCAGTCTACAAGCTCACAACGTGTCAATTGGCTATAGTTGAACTATTCAAAAATGTTTTTCAAAATAGTAAAAAAAAAAGGCAAAGAAGTTTAGGGATAAGGGGTTTAGCGGTGACGAAAATGGAGCCCTTATAGTCGACTAAAACTAGACTAAAACTTAAACCGGCTAATTTTGAAACCACCTTCGAGAGTGGGAAAGTTTTCAAGTGTGGTTGCCACAGTCGCTTACATAGGCCCCTCCCTCTAATATTGCCAGCCAATTACAATGTCACCTCACCCCTGTGATCATGCATAGCTACTTCGAAGGATATTTTATCTCCCAAAAATCTTGTTTTTGCGAGAAACGGAAAAAGGGCTCCAGCACGAAAAGCTACTATACGGCCATGTTTTAAAACCGAATATACAAAAGATATTTTGACACTACTTTTCTTTCACTTAAAGGAGGAAACTGATGACAAAAAGATACAAAAAGAGAGAACTATGACTCATTTCGACTTCATGTTGACATATCCGTGGTGCAGTAGATCATATCATGGAGATGCGATCCGGTCCCATTTAGACCTGAAGACATTTCTGCAAATGTCAGTTTTCTGAAAAGCCTATGCTTCTATGTCAGTCATTCTTAAATTAAGTTTTTCATGTCAAGGACCCCAAAAATATATGTAAATGGCCGCCGACCCCCATCTGAAAATATGTTGTTCCAGGGACCCCCCATGAAGCAAAGATTGAGTTAAAAACGATCGCTCTGACAGAATATATTCAAAGATTTGCACCACATTCTCACGATTTTTCAAAAATAGCAGACAGGCTCGTAGCGTGGCACTCGGTGCCTCGTTATGAGCTTGTAGATCTGCTATTTTTCAATAGCTAAAGTATAACATACTTCTTAAAACACCAATATACTGTACAGTACTATGCTGCGTGAATAAACATACAATTTGATAGCATACAGTAGAATAGATCACCCAGGTTTTATGGTTTTTCAATCCCCACACGTGTGCGTGCGTGTATGTATAAGTGTTGCAACACTTAAAATGTAGAATATGAAAAGATTTTAACGGTAATATCGTATATCGTATCGATATCGCAATATTTGGCATAAATACAGAGATTTGAAATACGGAAGTTTACGGAATGTATTGTAGTCGATAGGGCTCGCGTGAGTACATGACCACGTGACCGGGCTGTTTTCTGCCCCCTCAATGTCGCAACTCTGTCTATACTCTATGGCTCTGTTGTAATCCAAACGTACACGTGTGTGGGTAAAGGGATACGGTGGCCTGGCTGGGTGTATGACTTGACTACCGCGTCCTGAATGATTCAGCCCTGCAGCCCTGCTGTGAGATATGATCTGGACAACAGATGTCAATATGAAGTTGAGGATAACATTGACCACTTCTGTGTCCTATTAGTCATACTTCTCTCTCCTTTCTTTTGTAATCTTTTTTGTCATCAGACGGACAGCTTGGTCGAATACTTCTCTCTTTGTTGACGTTTTGTTAACTCATCCTCCCGCCGTTAACACAGTGGTGGACAGTAAATAAGTAATTAACTAATAACTAATTATGGTGATTTATCTGGGAAAGACAAGAAGAAAACGGATGATCTGCATTATTGTTACTATGGTGTATAATAGATTAGTATACAGGCACGCAGCCACATGCTGTCTGTCCATCCCTCTCACAGGCAGGTCTCTGCGAGGTGCACAGTATGGCATCATGGACTGGACTCACCTCGTCAAAGTGCTTCGTCTTCTTGGGTGGACATTTTACTGTCCATATTCCTCTTCCTTCACTGTTTCTAATTCCTCATTTTTATACTTTTGTAGACCTATAATCCTATAGTAGCCTATATAGCCTGCCTATATGTGCAATTTCTCTTGTTGACTCTAGCTGCAGAATAGGCAAAATGTTTAACGCTGTGCAGGCAGCAGGTGAAATCAATTAGCCTCGTCCTCGTGTGTATACAGCGTCTAAAACATTCCAGGTGACTACAATGTGACTAAAACTAAATAAAAACTATTCAAAGAGACTATGACTAAAACTAAATTAGAAAATGTGCCGCCCCCAAAAACAACACTGGTCTCATTCATGGGCATGCCCATATATGGGCCTATATAGCAGTCGGACAAGTGTTTCTGGAACACCAAAGACCAACCAAGACCGCCTCGATGGTTGCATGCTGAAAATGGGTTGTGAGCTTGTAGATTTTCAGCAAGTGCAAAAACAGTCATTATGAAATAACATTTTCGTCTACTAAATCAACTGTAGATTTAGTCGACTAAACCTACAGTGGTGGAACCGAGTGACAATCACGGGAGGAGAACACGACGGAAGGATTCGTACAAGTTCTCCTCTTGCTTTTTATACTGTACGTTATCAGGGCTAATCATATTAGAAGATGAATTGTCGTAAGCCTTAAGCTTACAATGTGTCAAGTATGAATGTGGCCTTTATCCCGTCTATCCCCAACATTTGGTATAGCACACAGACCAATCTGTTAACATGATCTGAGTAGTTCGTGTTCATCAGTTCACAGTTATGAATAGAATCTTCCTCTAGGCTGTGTGTGTGTGGATGTTAATCACACTTTGAGGCCCAGATGTTATGTAACTCCAATGGCAGAGGGAGGGAGGGAGAGAGAGAGAGAGAGAGAGAGAGAGAGAGAGAGAGAGAGAGAGAGAGAGAGAGAGAGAGAGAGAGGGAGAGAGAGAGACTGAGGGAGAGAATAGTTGTTTAGAGTTATACTATGGTGTCTGAAAGAAAGGCCAACAGTGTTGTTTTTGGCAGCAAATATAGATTTTAGTTTAGATTTTAGTCTTTGGAACAAAACTTCGTTTTAGTTTTAGTCACATTTTAGTCACACGTTTAGTGTTAGTCTAGTTTTAGTGCGTTTTGGCGGGCCTCGATTTGACACTCGCTGAACATAGCCGATCTACAAGCCCACAACGCGTCGCAGCGCGGCACGTCGTGAGCTTGTAGATCTGCTATTTTCAGCATGCAACCAAGTGTAAAATGACTGATGATTGTCAATACATTTAGCTTATAGTTTTAGTCATCGTAGCTTAGTTTTCATTTAGTCTCCATGTATAGTTTTCGTCGGTGGAAGAAAAAGGTAGACGACGGGACATTTTTCGTCGTGGTTTTATAGTCGACAAAAACAACGACGCAAGGCAGGCCTCATGTGTTCTGTGTTGTTTCACGTTAGCGGGGGCCGCATGAGGCCCCGGCTGGCTGTTCTAGACATTCCTGCGAGACCCCCTGCAGACCCACAGGAGGATAAACCCCCATGAACTCCAGGCCGGTGATATGACCAGGGGGTATCGGGTATACGGTCGCCCCCCTCAACCATCTCGCCCCTCCATTTCCCCCCCCCCGCCGAACTCACACCGACCGCTCGGCGCGCGGCGGTTCTTGTATTCTTTATTATTATTATTTTTTACTGAGAATGAAGGTTAGAAATAAGCTTAGGGAGAGGCATAGTTTAACTGGGGTTAAGTTTAGGTATAGGGTTAGGTTTAGGCATAGTTTTACTGGGGTTAAGGTTAGGTATATAGGGTTAGGTTTAGGCATAGTTTTACTGAGGTTAAGATTAGGAATAAGGTTACGTTTAGGCATAGTTTTACTGAGGTTAAGTTTAGGTATAGGGTTAGGTTTAGGCATAGTTTTACTGGGGTTAAGTTTAGGTATAGGGTTAGGTTTAGGCATAGTTTTACTGAGGTTAAGGTTAGGAATAAGGTTAGGTTTAGGCATAGTTTTACTGGGGTTAAGTTTAGGAATAAGGTTAGGTTTAACCGTTTCACCCATTTGAACCTGAGGACGATTCTACAAATGTCTACAAATGAATAGAAAACTCTGATGCTGCCATTCAAAGCAACCAAAGGTATGGCTCCCCCATATCTTGCAAGTATGATTGAACCCTACAAACCCTCCCGCGCACTCAGATCAGCCAACGCAGGGAAGCTGTAAGTACCCTCACTAAAAACGCCGGGACAACGCTCCACACGTCCCAAACTCTTCTCCCTTCTGGCTCCAAAACTGTGGAATGCACTTCCCATTGCAGTCAGAACTGCAGCATCACTCCCAATCTTCCGCCATAGTCTGAAAACCCGCCTTTTCAGACTCCATCATGGCCCATAGCACTTACCCTACCCCCTTAGATAGCATTTCTGTAGACTTAGATAGCATTTGATACAGACTTATAGCATGTTATGTAGACAGCACTATAATTGCATTGTATGTAGTCATAGCACGTCATAGTACATATGTATAGCATAGTATAGTATACCAGTAGTTTATATGTATAGTTTCATTATATAGATATTCCACTGTTACTTTCTTAGCTTACGCATGCATGAAACATGCTTTTTATGTGATGTATTCCCATGCTTTTTGTTCTTGCTTAATGTAAATCGCTCTGGATTAAGAGCGTCTGATAAATGCCTAAATTGTAAATTGTAAATTGTCTTCTAAATCGTGACAGTATTCTGAAAAACCTTTTCACCACCGGTGTGTTGTTCATACTGTGCTCTCCTCGGTATACATGTTTGTGCAAATGCACACTAAGGCCTCACTCACACCTTTCGATCTAGCATACAACATTGATGCATGCTAGATGTAAGCAAGATGTACAGTAAGTGTCATGGCCGCCCCAATGCATTTCCAATGGGAGTCACATGGTTTGATACAACATTTTGGACTACAAGCTGTTGTATGGCTTTCGGCTGTGTTTCGACTGCCCCCCTCCCCCTCATACAACACAAATGTTGCGTCAATAACCATGTGACTCCCATTGGAAATGCATTGGGGCAAGATGTATCACACCCTTTGTATACAACAAGCATACATCAGTTTGTTTTGCGAAGGTGTGAGTGAGGCCTAAACATGCAGGCATGCGTGTGTGTGTGTGTGTGTGTGTGTGTGTGTGTGCGTGTGCACAAGAGAGATTTTACGGATGGTTGAAGGTACACTACTAAAGGTTTGAGTAAAAAAAAAAGAGTTTGCTCTGAAAGAATATTCAAAGATTTGCGCCATGTTTTCACGATTTTATAACATATAACATAATGCTTTAAAACACCAAAAGGGTGTTCCCGCTCAACATAAGAGACGGTTTCTTTGTGATCTGATCTCAACCATTATATAACTCACATTATTGCCGCGTTGTTGCAGCCTCAGGGGAACCCAAGTAATCGCGCACGTAATCCCCAAGGTGTTGGTGCAAAAGCTCATCAAACATTACATTCTAGACTACAGAGAACCACAAGATTTACTAATTAAAGGAGAGATTATAATGTTTCAAAGCCGGTTAATCTCAGCATTTCTTAATTTCAGTTTTATATTGGATCATTATTTTATTTCAGGGGCTTTAAATTAATATATCCAATATATACACAGAGGCTATAGCCAGGATTGTTTTATAGATACCTTTGGAGCATATATACGCCGAAGTATTTGCGCGGCGGCTTTGGATCCATGAAAATCCGCCTGAAAATAGTTCCTTTTTGGGTTTGTTGTCGAAGAGAAGAATATGCGACCGTCGCGACCCGGAACCATAGAGTAAGGATAATGATAGAGCTGGAGCGTTAACCAATTGTACCTTCTGGCGCTTTGCTTTAGAGAGGCAGGGGCTGAAATCCCATAAGAGGGCACTTGCTGGGCAAAATAGCAGATCTACAAGCTCACAATGCGTCGCGCTGCGACGCGTTGAGAGCATGTAGATCAGCTGTTTTCGGGGCGCAACCCAGCACTCTTTATCCACTGGGGATGCGGTGTGTGTAACGACATGGATTTCGAAAGCAAATTAGTTCAGGAGACTTCGGAAAAAAAAAAGAGAAAAACGATTCTCTTGAATGCTGCCTTCCGGCATGGCATGGAAAGGAGAGGGCTAGGGCATTTGCATTTATTTTCACCATAAATAGTAGTAGTAAAACGCTGCATTCGTGGTCTGTTTGAGCGCAGTTGTTTTACAGACGGGTAAAAGGGCAGGGACCGAAGCCCGCCTTTGATGTCTGTGTGCACCAGTGTTGTTTTCGTCTACGAAAATTGTTCGTCGACTACTGATGAAAACTAAATGGAAACCAAACTAAATGAAAACTAAGCTATGATGACTAAAACTAAGACTAAATGTATTGGCAATTTCGTCAGGACAAATAAAAACTAGACGAAAATGTCAGGAAGGGACTATAGTGGACAAGAGATCCGGTATATAAGTCATTTTACACTTGGTTGCATGCTGAAGATAGCCGATCTACAAGCTCACAACGCACCACAGCTCGACGCGTTGTGTGCTTGTAGATCGGCTATTTTCAGTGTAAAAAAACAGTCATTTACGCCTAAATACATTGTAGTCGACTAAATCAACTGCGGATTTAGTCGACTTATGACATCTAGTCGACTAAAACTAGACTAACACTAAAATGACTAAAATGACTAAAATGACTAAAATGACTAAAATGACTAAAATTACTAAAATGTGACTAAAACTAAATGAAAGCTATTCAAGAGACTATGACTAAAACTAGAGTATAGAAATGTGCTGCCAAAAACAACACTGGTGAGCACGCCCCTGCTTTACAGTGAGGCGACGTCCCTCTGGAACCTTGTTTTACCTCAGTCTGTTCACAGCAGATTGCTCAATTCAAGGCCGTGCTGTTTTGTACAGTAGTTACACATTAACCGTCTCCGACGCTTGTCCTCATGAAACACGCAGGTCACACTTAAAGGACCACTTCACCACTTTTCAACCTATCTTCATATAATAGGTCCTCACTAATAATCATGAAAAAAAATTATACTCTGTCTGTGTCTCATAGGACGGCTGTGAGCAGTTTAGAAACCGTCTTCCAGTGACATCATCATTAGGCAGATGTTTTTTTTAAACAAAAATATTTTTATTTTCATTATCGTGAGAAGAACGATGGCTTCCATTTTCGCATTGCAACTTTTCAGGACTATAGAACGCCTGCAGTTTCTATTAGCTTGTATTCCCCAATCGATGATGTCACTGGAAGGCGGTTTCTGAACTGCCCACAGCCCTCCTATGAGAAACAGACCGAGTAGAAAAAAATTGCACCATTTTTTTCATGATTATTAGTGAGGACCTATTATATGAAGATAGGTTGAAAAGGGGTGAACTGGTCCTTTAACAGTGAACCCATTTAAGGCCTGAGACCAGATTCTATACAAAAATCCCTTCTAAAATCACGACTGAAAAACTGAAAAACCCAATGTTTATATGTCAGTCGTTCTCAACCTTTTCCATGTCGAGGACTCCCAGAATTATCTGTATTTGGCCCATCTGAAAATATGTTGTTCCACGGACCTCCCAGAAGCAAAGTTTTTCTCTCTTTTCAAAAATAGCAGACCTATATACAAGCTCGTGGCTATGAGCTTGTAGATCTGCTATTTTTCAATAGAAGTATAACATAATGCCTAAAGCGCCAAAAGACGTTCCCGGCCCATAATGGGTTAAACATTGAGCAGCCACTTTGTGCATGTGGCGGGCCGCTGTGTGCCTGTTGTGACTCATAGTGACAATGTGAGTTTGATAACAATCTTACATTTTTTCCCTGCCTTTAATAAGGGTCAAAAGTCTCCTAAATGATGTCTGTAAATATCAGTGTGTCACATGTGCATGTATTCGGTCACAAAGTTCAGTCAAAGTTCAAAGTTCAGTGAAGTTCAGTCACACGAGAGAGAGAAATGGAGAAGCTGCTTCGGAAAGGAGCTTATAGGTGGTTCATCTGGTTAGGATGCCTCTCGGGCGTCTCCCTAGGGAGGTCCTCGAGGCACGTCCCACTGGGAGGAGGTTTTGTGGGTCTAGGCTATTTTTGAAAAATCGTAAAAATGTGGCGCAAATCTTTGAATATTATATATTCTTTCAGAGCAAACGTTTTTGACTCAAATCTTTGATTCTGGGAGGCGGTCCCTGGAACGACATGTTTTCAGATGGGGGGGGGGGTCGGCGGCCAATTACATATATTGTTGGGAGTCCTTGACGTGTAAATGTTTGAGCGCCACTGACATAGAAACATGAATGAATTTGAATGAATGAATTTTTATTTATATAGCACCTTTCCAAACATAAAGTTACAAAGTGCTTTACAGGTTAAAAACAACAATAGCAAACAACATCAAGAACAACAGAAATAACAAAGCATAGAAACATAACAACAAACAGCAAGAAATGCTAAATAAATATATACGTACACATATACATGTATACATATACATACACACATGCCTGCATACATATACACAAATAAAACTGAAATTAAGAAAAGCATTTGGTATACAGGTGTGTTTTTAAAAGATGTTTAAAAACGGGCACAGTCTCGGCTTGCCTGAGAGCCAAGGGGAGGGCATTCCAGAGCGATGGTGCGCGTGCCGCAAAAGCCCGGCCACCACGGGTGACAAGGTGAGTTCTGGGTGGGACAAGAAGGGCACCGTCAGCAGATCTGAGTCTGCGCACCGGCCTGTGGGGTGTTAGCATGTCTGTGATGTAGCTGGGGGCTAGTCCATGTAGGGCTTTGAAGGTGATTAAAAGGATTTTGAAGTCGATTCTGAAACTTACAGGGAGCCAATGTAGGGTAGCCAGGATTGGTGTGATATGCTCACGTTTTCTTGTGTTTAACATGAGGTTTTTCAGAAAACTGTCAGGCTTTGGAAAGCATTTGTAGAATCGTCTAAATGGTTTAAAACCCCTTAGTGTCTGTGGCTGCCGCTGGTGTGTGTTGGAGGACCACCCAAGAAGCACCCAATGTTATCTATTCGAATGTCTTGTTTTCATGCCGTGATGTGGCCATGCAGGTCGTTGTTGTAAATGAGAAACTGATTCGTTACCGATAACTTACCTGGATAAGTAAAGGCAACATGAATAAACAAATACATGTTTGTTTTCGTGTCAGGATCGAGGCACAAAAAGTAATCGTCAAGGCTGTGCGTAGAAATATGTCTCCGGTCGGATTATTCTCGATATGTTGACAGAAAACAAAATTGCCTTACTTAACCGTCTCTGCCCCACGCCTTCACTTTGCCCGGTCTGCCACGAAGAAGTGAATAATGACATAATTGCCGTGTCTCGCTCGCTGGAGGAGGACTGTAAAAAAAAACGGTGGTTTCCCTGCCTCCTGTTTATGATATTTAACCCATTTAGACCTGAGGACGATTCTACAAAGTGTCTTCTAATGTTTCTACGTCAGTGGTTCGCTCAACCTTTTCCATGTCGAAGGACCCCCAGAATTATCTGTATTTGGCCGCGGACCGCCCATCTGAAAATATGTTGTTCCAGGGACCCCCCCACCCCCCCACAAGCAAAGATACGAGTTACATTACGATACATTTTCACAGGTTTTTCAAAAATAGCAGAACGACAAGCTTGTAGATCTCCTATTTTTCAATAAGCTAAAGCATAACACAATGCTTAAAACACCAAAAAGGGGCCGGGGTTTTTCCGCCCAGAACGGGATAATGATTAAATGACACAACACCTCCTGACATACAGATGTTTCTGAGCCTCTCTCTCTGTGTGAGACAGAGAGCGCAGCAGCTAAGATTGACCCCACGTGTTTAGTACTTTATTACCCCACAGTTTACCCCACAGTCTATCTATTGAAGAGAGTCATTTCAGTTGTTTGTTTTGATGTACTGTGCTTTACATCACAGCTTTAAAAAGAGCTCAAAGTTGAGGATGCAAATCCTCTTATAATGCATGAGGCCCTCCCTGGAATATATTCACCCGGAAATACCTCTCGGAAAACATATGTTCAGCACAGACACAAAAACAAAAAGTTATTTTTACTCTTCGGCCTGTAGCGCTCTACGTGTGTGTGTGTGTGTGTGTGTGTGTGTGTGTGTGTGTGTGTGTGTGTGTGTGTGTGTGTGTGTGTGACGACTGTGTTTTGGTTGCTTTGTGTGCGCGCGTGTGTCTTATTAGCGAGTCTGTGTGTCTGGGCCTGCACACACACACACACACACACACACACACACACACACACACACACACACACACACACGCACGCACGCACGCACAGTTTGTTTGTTTGTGTGTGTAATTCCTAGCTGAAATGATGGAGAGGAAGGCAGCTAGTGAGAAGCATTCATCTCTGCAGTGCTTTGGGCATCTGCTGCTCCCTGATAAAGAATCAGCACTAATTATCTTCTAGCCTATACTCCAGCATCTGCCCTCATGCTTTTGATTACTGTATTCACAGCAAATCATCCATGCCAGTTGGTTGTCAAACTTCTTCATGTCAAGGACTCCCACATTTACATATTATTTACGTATTTATTTGGCCGGTTTCTCTCCAGCTCTCATATATATATATATATATTAGGGCATTAACCAAACGTGATTTTTGATAGTCGACTCGACTACCATCAAAATCGATTTATAGTCCATTAGTCGGCGGTAAAATATGATATTTTTTCCATCCAATCAAGCATTAAAACATCGTGTTCTGAAACAGCCAGCGAGTGAAGGATTAACTGCAAAACAGAGCCGGTGAATTATGCAGGCCGAGTGGAATAGTCAGAGAGTGGCGACACTCTTTGATCTCGCTGCAAAGCGGTTACCTATATGGGCTATAGTTCCAAACATTGGAACTATCCCATTGAGATAGAATGAGCTCACTTCCGCATTCCATTGTTACAATGGGAGTACAACGCTAGTGTCGCCACTCTCTTGCTAGATTACGCTGAATGCCGCTCTGATTGGCCGAAATTAGCTCAGCTGTTTCAAATCAAAGTTGCAAGTCCACAATGACTCAAGGATGGACGCGTTGTGAGCTTGTAGATTTGCTATTTTTTTTATGCGCAAAGACCTTTCTACGGAGCAGCACCGCATGTTTCGTTGTTCACAATGTTTGTTCAGTTGGAGCGGGGAGGAGGAGGACTGAACGATGCGATGTTTTTCAGACAACCCTAAATGTTCAACAACAAGTTACAAGTTGTAACTTGTTGTTGAACATCTAGGGTTGTATGAAAAACTGTGGTTGTAACCACAGTTCCTTTGGTTTTTAGAAGGAGATACAAGCTAGGAGGAGGTACTAGTAGTGGTTTGCTAGCTAGCAGGCTGGCAGGCTATGAATCAGGGAACTGCCCATAGATCCGAAGTCCCGTTAGTCCGAACATGCACTGCTCCCGTGCTTGCGGTTAGGTTTAGGTTTGCTCCCGTGCTTGCGGTTACTTAACTCCATCGCGGCTATTATAACTATGATCGTAAGTTTGTTTTTAATAATGCCGCACGCGGCACGCCTGCACTTTTGATAAGCATGAAGAAACATGAAATCACGGCAAGAGCTACTGTAGTTTGACTGTCACCAAACTGGATAATATTGGGCAGAGTGAGGAGGAACTCCTGCTATACTTTACTGTACCGGACGACACGTCTCCAATCTATCTTGTTGAACAAACTACAGTAATAAACTCACCAATAGTAAAAGTATTTGCACACTGTAGTTGTCCCCATTGAGCGTATGAGCCTATGAGGCATATATCGTATAATGCTTTTCCCAAAGAAAATCTGTCTTGAATGCTGCTAGTGCAACCGCCGGTCCGCCGCCCACCGCACCTACACGAGTGAGGGTTGACGGCAAAACCCACGTACAGTAGGCTTGTATATGATATGAAAACAATCAGCCAGCAATGGATTAGTACTGAAGTTGGCGAACTACCAACAAAACAACAGAGCTCACAGCTGCATGTCTGCTGTAGAAAAGCAAAACAAATGTTTGTGTGTGTGTGTGTGTGTGTGTGTGTGTGTGTGTGTGTGTGTGTGTGTGTGTGTGTGTGTGTGTGTGTGGTGCACGCAGCACGCACATATTTATGTTTAGCGTGTTCGTCCACCATGTGCGCCCACTTGGCTGGCACCCTTACCAAGAGGATCTATAAATACCTCTGGCCTGCAGAGCCCCTCTGTGCCCAATGCACAGTGGGCCAGGCTCCCTGCCCCCCCCTGCAGTGTTTTTTTAGTTTATTGTTTATAAGGATCCCCATTAGCTTTTGCCTTGACAAAAGCTAGTCTTCCTGGGGTCCGACACAGACAAACATTTAACATTTAACAAAGGCAATACTTACAATTGTTTACAAAGACTAACTCAAAATATAACATAGTAAAATAAAATATAAAATAGGAGAAATAAAATAAAAAACAAAGAAAAACATTGCAAAAATAACTTTCAATGGTCGTTGAATCACATCGATGATGTCACTGGAAGACGGTTTCTGAACTGCCCCACAAGCCCTCCTATCATATGAGACACAAGACCGAGTAGAAAACGATTGCGCCATTTTCTCATGATTATTAGTGAGGACCTATTATATGAAGATAGGTTGAAAAGTGGTGAAGTGGTCCTTTAAGTTTTTCCACCATTTCCCCCTCTGTGCCGCCCCATGCATGGCTCCAGGGCCATCCCTCTACGACTCTCCATCCTTCTCTGTGTGAAAAGGTTCATAAATACAATTACATTTATTTAACAGCACTGCTATCACTTTGCAGACAGTGTTCATGAAACGATGCAAGACAGGCAGAAATCTCTCTATCCTCCCTTATAATATGACTCTCCGTCCTTCTGCGCGTGAAAAGGTTTCGTAAATAGAAGTTATATTTATATAACACCGACTGGCTATCACTCCGCAGTGTTTCTCAGTGATGCAAGACGCAGGCATTATGCTGCTCTGCTATACGCTATACCCTTCATGAAGAAAGGAGTATGCTGCGTGGTTTCTGACACTATCCTCCGTTTTGATGAGACCGTCTCGAGTTCCTTCCTTGGTATGACTTATATCTGCTTCTTTCAGTCTTAATGCTGTGGCGTGTCCCCACTCCGACCCTGCGCGGCACTCAGATCTGCTATTTTATTTTTATAAATCGTGAAAATGTGGTGCAAATCTTTGAATATATATTCTTTCGGAGCGAACGTTTTTATAGTACGGGGCATTTGAATAGGTATTTGACCAATCTGGGAACTAAATCGTTACCAAGAAATGTGGGGGTTTAGGGGGTTTTCAGGATTCTGAATCCATTCCAAGCATTAGTTTTGCACAAAAACACTCCTTGGGCTAAATTAGGCTAAATTAGGTGTTTTTTGTGCAAACCTAATGCAGGGAATGGATTCAGAATCATGAAAACCCCCTAGTTTCATATGTCACATGCTACTTAAAGAATGATGACATTTGGACTTTTTTGCCTTAGGATGTTAATGGTATGGTCACATATTATGCTAATAACTCAATTTCCCCCGGGAGTTGAATTTAAAACTTTTATTAGACACCTTTAGAAACACATTGGTGAAAAAATAACGACTTAGTTCCCAGATTTTCATAGATTTCTCTTATACTATTAACTAAAATCTTTGCTTCTGGAGGGTCCCTGGAACAACATATCTTCAGATGGGGGGGGGGGGGGGGGGGTCGGTGGACAATATACGTATTTTTTTGGGGTCCTTGACATGAAAAACGTTGAGCACCACTGACATAAAACTTTATGGATTTAGAAGACTTTTTTTTTTAATCGGCCTCAGGTCTAAAATGTTGTTCATCGTAACGTCCTGGTCAGGACGCAGAGGGTGACAACAAACCACGTATCGCTATCTGATTCTCAACTGTGTGGCGTCCATTTCGGCACAGAGCGAACTGATCATTGTTGAAGTTGTGTTCACTGAAGCACTGAGAAAACTGTTGCGCCTTTCTTCGTCCTTTACGGTAGCGGTGGTCTCAAAAACATAAGGGAAACTTTGACGGAAAAAGACTCGCTCACCGAGTAGAAACTAGAAGTAAAACTCCTTAGACTGATATATATATATATATTTTTTTTTATCATGCTCATAAAGTGCTCTGTGCTCAAAGTGCAATTAAAAAGCAAACGTTTCGGTCCTATAAGACCTTCGTCAACCTTAAAAGAGCTCCAAAACAATACAGCTCAGGTGCTGAGAATTGCTGATTACTAATTGATGACATCACCAGATGGTGGGGCGTGGACATTACAGAATAGATATACAAAATCACACAGTTATATAAGGAAACAAGAATATTGCCGATGTTTGCTGATGTATATGCAATATTCTTGTTTCCTATATAACTGTGTGATTTTGTATTTTTGTAAATACAACACTACACCACCGCCATTATAATACACTATATTAGTTCGACAACAATCGGTTACTATTAGGCTAGTATCGTGTGCTTTTTAGGGATATTTTCTGCTGTACGTTTGCACATACAGTACGTAGAATGTGTACTTTACTTTGCGTTTTTCCCCGTCCTAACTAGGAGCAGTGGCTGTCATTCGCATAGCACCCAGGGAGCAGTAAGTGCTGATTCATACTCCTATTTTACCGCTGTTTCGGCGCTGTAGTGCCGAAATCATTTCGGCTCGTCAAAAAATTTCAGTAGCACCGAAGAGTCGACTTTAGGACGGTAATGTACCATTACGGACCATTTGTACCTACAAGCTCATAGAGCGGCACAGAGTGCTATGAGCTTGTACATCTGCTATTTAAGAAAGAAAGAGCATTGACCACGCCTCCAGGTCTTAAGTTAAGTAATAAGACCTGGTACTTATAAGACACTGCCCATAGACTGGGCAGGCCTGGACTGGTGGCCTATAGTCTCTACTACCCACTCAAACTCCCACTCGTCACCATGTATAGAGATCCTGACATAATACAGTGTGCAGCAGGGCTGTTAAACCGTAATTCCTTGGGTGTGCCCCCGTCGTAGTAGTAGTAGTAGCAGACAAGATGGTGTGTCGACATCCTAAACGCTAACGTTCCACGTTTTTTGATTGGTGCTGCAGAACCTGTGATGCATGCCCTTCCCTTTATGCCTGCCTGCAGGCCCTGCAGTTTCCTGTGTCTCATTTCCCCATCGAAATGAAAAGAAACGCAAAAAAAAAACAGTTTACAATACCAGAACCGATGATGCCGATACATTTGTACTTTTTACTCAAGTACATCTTCAATTCCGTATACTTTTACTTGTCTGTCACTGTCTTGAACTATAAACACCGGGGGGCTCCACCGGGCGCGTCAGCGTCGCGTCTCCGTCACCGTCAGGGAATGTTCCCTTTTTAATCAATGAAGGGTGGCTCCACTGCCCGCGTTGCGTTGCCCGGTAGATCCCCGCCGTTAGGGAAGGAAAGCTACTATGTTTACCCAGGGTAACTGGAATAAGCTCAAGAACTTGTTTATACAGCCAGGTCCTGCTCAGAGAACATTTCATGGTAGGGGGTTCAATGCCTTTGTCCAAGGGCACTTTGTGACTTCAGCGGTGGTAATTTTTTACGTGCCGGTCCGGGGATACGAACTATAGCGACCTTCCGATATCAAGACGGCTCCGCAAACCGTTCGGCCACCGCCGCCTCTGCCTCTAGGCTGAACCACTTAACCCATTTAGACCTGAGGCCCATTCCAAAAAAACAAAAATTATCTAAATCCCTAAAAGGTTTTCTGAAAAACCTGTTTCTATGTCAGCGGTGCTCAACCTTTTTCATGTCAAGGACCCCCAGACATATCTGTATTTGGCCTATTGGGATAGTGCAGCACTATCTCTCTCTCTCTCTCTCTCTGTTTCTGGCACAACAGCGCCCCTGCTGGTGCTCGTATAGTCATACTGGTGCTCATATATAGTCCCGTAGGTAGGTGGGTTGTTAACGTCACATATAGGTGAACACGGACATTGCTGTTCCTTGGAGTGGTTGCACCGCTCAAAAATATAGCTCACAAAGCGTCACAATATAGCTCGTGTAGATTGGCGTTTGAATGTTTGAATCGCCGAAGTATGATTTTTGGGGGTTAATTAATTGGTTAAAACTGATTGTGATGCTACAGTATATTATTATCCCATTCTGAACGGGAACCCATTTTGGTGTCAGCATCATGTTGTGCTTTAGCTATTGAAAAATAGCAGATCTACAAGCTCATAGCGCGCCACCGAGTGGCGCGCTACGAGCTTGTAGGTCTGCTATTTTTGAAAAATCGAAGAACACTGACATTTTTTAGAATCTGATCTCAGGTCAGAATGGGTTAATCAGACCAGTGTGTGTCCAGTGGAAACCTCGTATGAATCTGATCCCAGGTCAGAATGGGTTATTATCCCTTCTTGGGTTGCACGGCCGTTGTGTCTGAAAAGAGCTTGTACCGTGGTAGAAACACCGCCTGGCGGGAGACCAAGAATAAGCGTTGAATTGACGGAAAGAGACCAGTGCACAGACAGGAAGGCAATCAGCCTGCAGGAAACAAGCAGTGTGTGTGTGTGTGTGTGTGTGTGTGTGTGTGTGTGTGTGTGTGTGTGTGTGTGCGTGTGCGTGTGCGTGTGTGTGTGTGTGTGTGCGCGTGCCATTCTATGCATTCAGATATGGCTGTTTGTTGCCAGATCTGTTCAGCCTGCATGTGGACTAAAATGTGGATGCCGTGTTTCAATTATTTAGTCCAGTCTGACACCATCTTTCTCCCCGGATGAAAACTTTTACACGCACCTCGGTGTCACCACACTTCTGCCACGAGTGACACACACGCACACGCACACGCACACACACACACACACACACGCACACACACACACACACACACACACACACACACACACACACACACACACGCGCGCACGCATGTTTGCATAATTACTATACTTGTGACTCGGACATCGAACATTTTAGGACATTTTTAGAATGTTGTTCAAATGGTAAACCTGATGCCGAATAAAGCTCACAATCCTGTCGTGAGATTGTATAGATCTGCTATTTTTAATGCGCAAACACCAGAAGTATAAATCGACTATAAACTCCAAACCCTCAACCTGACCTCTAAATGTCTCATCCTATAACGCTAAACCCCAAATCTGAATATTTTCCTAATTGTAAGCGCACACACACACACACACACACACACACACACACACACACACACACACACGCACGCTCGTGCGCACACACACACACACACCCCTCATGAGAAGTGTGTGCGTATTATACTGAGGGGTGACTACTAGGACCTGTTATTACGGTCCTGCACTGTGTGTGACTGTGACGGCAGTCTTATAACCGTACGTACGGTATACAGTGCACATATATACCGTATAGTTAACTTGACGGCACCTCATCCAGGGCATTGCACGATGTACACAGTATACGGTCACAGTACAGCATGTCTTTTCTATAGCTGAACACGCGTGTCTAGACACGTGCCTGCAGGTGTGTTTGGGTTTGGACTGACTGACTGACAGACAGACACCCCCATCCAGTGTCAACAACAGCCCGTTGTGTGCGTGTCTGTGTGTGTGTCTGTGTGCGTGTCTGTGTGTGTGTGTGTCTGTGTGCGTGTCTGTGTGTGTGTGTGTGTGTGTGTGTGTGTGTGTGTCTGTGTGTGTGTCTGTGTGTGTTTGAAAGACAGACAGAGCGAAATAATTATAGGTATAGAAAGTGATAAAGAGACAAATTGTCAACGTTCCCTGTCAGGCATGATGTATGCCATGGTCAAAACAAGTTCAGTCAGACAACTCACGAATAGATTAAACAATATTTATTGCAGAATGAGTAACAAGTGTGCAAATGATATTTGACTTGGCGTTCGGCTCTGCTGGATTCCTCCCTGCTCGGCATGATTAAGCAACAACATAAAACATATAAGAGCAGGGAGATAGATATACAATAACCCCCCCCATGGGGAGCATAGATAGCAGAGCCCACCGGTGGTGCTGGGGTGGTGGTGGGAGAAAACATCACATACAACCAGGAACCATGAGCAGAGGAAGGCAGGAAGAGCATGGAGTCTAGTGAGCTTAAGTAGCCTGCCCAGTTAGTCAGCTGACTGCCGCATCGGCGAATGACGTGTGAGACTTGTACACACGTATACTCCCACATAGTAATGCAGCATGTTAACCCCTTGAGCATAGTATGGGCCTTTGAGCATGGCAAGAACCTCCCTTGAGGTTGACTGACTGAACTGACTCCGCGAGCTGCGTTTGATTTGTGCTTTTTAGGGGTTGGTTGGCGGCGGCTGGTGTGTGCACGTTTGTGTTCGTGTGTGTGTGCATGTTTGTGGGAGTGCGTGCGTGCGCATGTTTGTGTGTCGGTAACTCGGTATACCTTCTGTGTGGACAGCAGTACAGTCCAGAGCAGGGACGTGCAGAGAGAAGGGCAGGGGCTGAAATCCCGTTAAGAGGGCACTTTTGGACAAAAAATCGCTGATCTACAAGCTCACAACGCGTCGCACTGCGACGCGTTGTGAGCTTGTAGATCAGCGATTTTTGGGGCACAACCCAGCACTCTTTAGCTATAGTGGAGATTCGGTGTGTGTATAAACGACGTGGTTTTCTAAACACATTTGTTCAACTTCAACGCAAAATACTGCGTTCCAAGTTCAGGAGACTTTTCTCAGGAGATAATTCTACCGAATGCTGCCTTCCTTCCTTCCTTCCGGCATGGCATGCAAAGGAAAAGGGGAGCCGTTTGCATTTCTGTAAATGACGTCCATCCTGAGTCTTTATGTCCTTGTCCACATGACGTGATGAAGATACAGTATGTACCAATGCCAGGGTATAATTGGTTTACGATGGTGACGTAATGATGATATGTTTCAGTGTCGGGTGGATTAAAAAAGGGACATGCGCATCAAACCTCCCGAGTAACCACATTATACCACGAACCAACTCAGAAATTACATATACTGTACATACATATGAGCATATGACGTGATGAATATATGTACCAATGCCAGGGTATATTTGGTTATCGATGGTGACGTAACGATGGCATGTTTCAATGTCGGGTGGACTAAAGGTAATGCCCCTATGTATACATGTATGTAATCTGACACCACTGCCATAACGGGCATAAGTAATCATTACCATACTTCAAAATACTACTTTTTCTCCTCCAAAAGCAAGGTACCTAGCAAACAGGTAAACCTAATAATTCAACATTGCAAACGTTCTTTCACAGAGAGACTGATACTTGAAAGTTTGTAGCGGTCCACAGTACTTGCACGCTCTGCTTGCGCACTAGTAGGCCATGCAACAAGCAAGTATACTGTAGGCACTCGACAGAGTGCAGTTCTAGTTCAGTCTTGTAGTTTTAGTCATAACAGCTTACTTTTCATTTCGTTTCCATTTTAGTTTTCAGCAGTGGAAAGAGGCGGTGGACGAACATTTTTCGGCATAGTTTTTAGTCGACGAAATCGACACTGCTGGAGAAGCCACACTGCAGCCTGTCGACGCGTCACATGCACCACGACACGAACAACCGTCTCACTCTACAAGTACAGTAGGTCACACTGCTGTTATTAATAGCACCGACGCAATGACCACCTCGTGATAGTTATTATATTAATATCTGCCGATTAAACCCCGCCTCGAGCTTTGCGGTTTGCGGTGAAGCGATGGCAAAACTACTGACATTATCGTCGTGTGTACCAAAACCTTCCTCAGACAATCAGTGACCCAAACATCGCTTCTTCTTTAACCCCTTCCTGCCTTTTTGACCGGGGAACGATTATACAAATGTCTTCTAAATACCGACGGTGTTTCTATGTCAGCGGTTCTCAAACATCTCCGACCCCGATCTGAAAATATGTTGTTCCAGGGACCCCCCCCCCAGAAGCAAGGCTTTGAGTTAAAAAACATTCACTTTGAAAGAATATATTATTCAAAGATTTGCGACCACATTTTCACGATTTTTCAAAAATAGCAGACCTCCAAGCTCGCAGCGCGGCACTATGAGCTTGGAGATCTGCTATTTTCCAATGGCTAAAGTATAACAATGCTTAAAACACCAAAAGGGGTTCCCGCCCAGAATGGATTAAATATAATATATCGTTGCCGAGTCCTGTGCTGTGCAGTTCGGCATACTTTCTTTAAAGGGGCTGTCAGTGATTTCAGTCAAAAACCCTTAGGTTTCGTTTTTGCCTTGGGACACAAGCTTTCATCCAATCAGGATAGAGAACAAAAACGAAACCTAAGGTTTGTTAACTGGGGACAGGGAGGAACTCCTTATATGGTCAGCACACTCTATAGTAGAGAGGATTATCACAACAAAACAAAAAAAGAAGTGATATTTGAATTAAGTGAAATCACTGACTCTACCTTTAAATTGTTGATGATGTGCACTTGTTTGCCTATCTGCTCCTAAAGTTTTTATTCTTGGCGTGAGAAAGTTTTTCCTGTATTGTAACATCTACTGCATGATGTCTGTATACTGTATGCTCAACAGAATGACTCGACACACACTGTGCCAACATCAAATCAACAAAAGCCTGCGTGAAACTTCATGTTAGATCTCTAACATGGTGGGAAAAGGGTGGGGTATATTTTTGTCGCAATATTTTGGACATCTACTCATTCTACTGTATGTGCAATTGCTTCCTCCGCATTTACTCTTCCTTATAGGAAAAGTATAATGCCCAGGGAGCAGGTTCAAAGTCAAAGTCGTACGATTTGTCACACACGTTATCGCAGTGAAACTTTTTCTCCGCATTTATTTGACCCATCATCTCTTGGAGCGGTGAGCCGCAGCCGTGCCGCGCTCGGGAATCATTTGATTAGAAGATTTGACTCCCCAATCCAACCCTTTGATGCTGAGTGTCAAGCAGGGAGGCATTGGGTCCCGTTTTTACAGTCTTTGGTATGACCCGGCCGGGGATCGAACCCCCGACCTCCCAGTTTCAGGGCGGACACTCTATAACCACTGTCTGGTTGTCACATAGACTGGGGGGTTAACAGGTACGGTCGGTCGCCCCTTTTCCATCTCGCCCCACTAGCTGTTTATCATTGTTAAGGTCACTCTGTATATCCACGGGTTTTGTAATAGCATCATGATGACATTACAAAACATGGGCTACACGGAAGAAAAGTGTTTAATAAAATGAAATGAACTGCTAGAAGGTCCTAAATTAACTTAATTAAGCAGTCTCTGTGTCATGTTATTCTTTCTTAATTTGACAGAGTATAGAGATCGACTACTGTACAATGAAATAAATCTGTCTACAAGACAGTGGGTAGAGTGTCCTCCCTGAAACTGGGAGGTCAGGTCGGGGGTCAGATTTCAGAGAGGGAGGGAAATACTAAATTAACCGTTAACTACGTTAAAACTAGGTCCTGGGTTTGATTCCCGCTCCTCCGCGTCATCAGTGCCCATACCCGAGGCGGGGTTGGCGAAAGGGCCTTTCTGTGTGGAGTTTGCATGTTCTCCCCGTCCCTAGGGTAGGTATACCCTCACAAAAAAAATGCAGTAATCCTGGTCTCTAAACTGCCTCCCCCTGGCCAGCCGGGGCACCTGATGGAGGGGAAAGGAACTGGTTGGAATAACGTGTTCCTTCCACGCGCTATACGTCCAACCAGGGAAACTCCCCCCCCTGTCAGGTGTAAAGGAGCAACTTAGACACTCATGCATGAAGGAAGCATGAGTTCAACTCATGCTTGGCGGAGGGTTGGCGGAGGGTGTGTAGAGCCCAGGATCACATTATATAATTGACACAGGGGTGAAAAATGCATGGGTTACAAAATCGTGGAATAAAAATTATTTAAAAAAAGAATTGCGGGGGCGAGTTGGTAAAGGGGCGAGTCGTTTAGTATTCTACAAGGTCTAAAAGGTCATAGCGCGGCACCGAGTGCCGCGCTACGAGCTTGTAGGTCTGCTATTTTTTGTAAATCGTGAAAATGTGGTGCAAATCTTTGAATATATTCTTTCAGAGCAAATGTTTTTAACTCAAATCTTTTCTTCTGGAGGGGGTACCTGGAACAACCTATTTTCAGATGGGGGTCGGCAGCCATTTACATTATAATCTTGGGGGTCCTTGACGTGAAAATGTTTGAGAACCACTGACACAGAAACATTTTTTTTCAGAAAACCCGTCAGGAGGCATTTGTGGAATCGTCCTTATAGTCCTTATTATCGCTGTCTGAATAAATGAATGTCTTGATTCAGTGAATCAAAGTGCCCCAGAGGTCAGTTCTCTGAAAGAACCTCAAACCGCAAGCCCTGCATGTGCTGTAAAATCCTCGGTGCTAATTTAACTCTGAGTGTATATTAAGTTAACCCATTTAGGCCATGAAGACAATAATTCTACAAATGTCTTCTGAATCCCGACAGTTTTCTGTCAGTCGTTCTCACACATATTCATGTCAAGGACACCCAAAATTATGTGTAATTGGCCGTCGACCCCCATCTTGACAATATGTTGTTCCAGGGACCCTCCCCCAGAAGCAAAGATTTGAGTTATAAACGTTCACTGTGAAAGAATATATATTTCAAAGATTTGTGCCACATTTTCACGATTTTTCAAAAACAGCAGCTCTACACGCTCGTATAGCTAAAGTACAACATAATGCTTAACGCGCCAAAAGGGGTTCCCGACCCAGAATGGATTAACTCTTGAGTGTATATTAAATGGATCTGTATGTGGTCCATTTCATAATGAGTGTGATAAGATATCTAATCTTAATCTAATTTAAAACATTACAAACCACATGCTGGGACAATGACCTCTTTGTGATTCAACGTTCAAGAGATTTATAGTTTTTCGAGTTATTATTTTTGCTAACCCAAATGGAGTTGTATAGGCTCGTGGAATGTACTGTAATTCAGCCGAATGTATATCACAATAAAACCCTGGTCATTTGCGGACCAAAATGTGTTACTTATAAAAAAGTGTAAAACGGCAACCCCGGGACATATTTGAATGAATAAAACATTATTTGAATTAGACTGTATGTTAATACAATATAACTAGACAATGTGCGTCTTCTCTTTTCTTTCTTCAATGTTTGTGTTTTACACAAAACACGAAAAGCTGGGCATAGGAGGGGCTTTAGAAATAAAACCTTTTTTTGCCAAAAAGTACCTTTTATGCGTGTTGTGGGGGGGTCAGAGTGCTTCCACTAAGGAAAGTAGTCTTTCTAATGACACAACCCGCCGCATATTGGTGAGAAGCAAAAAACGTTTTTTTTATTTACGCTAAAGACGAGAGGCTGGTCTGCATTTTTGCGAGCCCTCGGAAGTCAGCGGTAACATAGCTCCAGATGCAATGGCATTAGAGCTATGGACCAGAGCTAGATCTGTATCGTGTAATAATCATCACTATAGAGCGCCGCAGTCCCGCCCCCTTTCAGAAAAGCGAGTGGCCCAGGAAGTGGAAGCCCCATGCATTCTGCCATCAGCACTTTTAATATAATTTATTTAAAGACGGTTACGCCGCGGACAAAGCCAATTCTGATCGTGACGAATCATGACAATGAACACAATATTTTGGGCCGATCAAATAATTTATAAGACGAAAAATAAAACAAATAGTGTTGTCTCCTGACTTTCTTTTCTTCTTTCTAATGATTTGATCGTCCCAAAATATTGTGTTCATTGTCATGATTCGTCACGATCCGAATTGGCTTTGTCCGCGGCGTAACCGTCTTTAAATAAATTATATTAAAAGTGTCGATGGCAGAATGCATGGGGCTTTCACTTCCTGGGCCACTCGCTTTTCTGAAAGGGGGCGGGGACTGCGGCGCTCTATAGCCTATATCCACACTTTTCCTGGGCTGTGTGTGCTCCAGTTCCTGTCGATTTGATCCAATGAAAGCCAATGAAACTGGTCAGATGACCAATGATATCCAATTAAATCAACAGGAACTGGAGCCCACACAGCCCAGGAAAAGTGTGGATACACTTGGACACCACAGCAAAATATAGTGCACTAAAGTGAGTACTGAGTTGGGAGTGATTTGGGACACAGTCTTGTGTTTTTAAAGGGGTTTGCTCAAATGTGACTGAAACTAAATGAAACTATTCAAAAGACTATAGGCTATATGACTAAAAACTCAAATCAAATTGTGCTGCCAAAAACAACACTGACTGCTACAGTGTGTTTACCTGGCTGATTACAGAGGTTAATGCATGTAGCAGTCATACCGGACGGTATAGCGCTACGGTGACCTAGGAAGGAAGGTCTTCAGACACCGGCCCCACGCTTCCTATAACACTGCAGACACCTGTCTGTGTCAGGCCAGAGATAATAAACATATTATTGTGCTGCGTGTGCATGTGTGCGTGTGCGTGTGCGTGTGCTTGTGCGTGTGCGTGCGTGTGCGTGTACACAAGTGTATTCCACTTGTGTACTTTTATTTCAACGTGCTGTAATGTACTTTGGTCGCAATCTTTTATTTGTTTTTATAAATGCGCTCCATATAAATGACTATACAAATAGTCGATAAATACAAGCTTGTTGTGAATTTGTAGATCTGCTATAATTTGTAGATCTGCTGATAAAACACCCTGAGCGCCATAAACGCCGGTCTCCGTCCTATCAGTGTTGTTTTTGTCGACTGAAAACTATAAGACGAAAAATGTCCGACTACCTTTTTCCACTGACTGAAAACTGAATGAAAACTAAGCTACGATGACTAAAACTATAAGACTATAAATATACTGACAATTTCGTACAACAACTAAAAACTAGACGTTAGGAAGAGACTATGGAAGGGACTAGAGATCCAGTATGTCATTTTACAACTTGGTTGCATGCTGAAAATAGCGACGACGCGTTGTGAGATTGTAGATCTGTTGTTTTCAACAAGTGTAAAACCATCCATTACGACGGCATCAAGGCCCACCTGAACACATTTTTGTCTACTAAATCACCTGTAGATTTAGTCGAACTAAAACAAGACTAACACTAAAACATCCCGGGTGACAAAAATGTGAATCATCATCATCATGGTCGCGTTATAATTAATTATACATCTTTAATACATTATTAAAGATCGCCTGGGGGGTGTTTTGGCTACATATAGCTACATCTAGCTACTTCAAGCTACTTGGCGCGGAGCAACCTTGAAATAGGTCCTGAAGAAACAAATCGCTGGGCGTCCTGATTTAATGGTTACAAATGCCCCCGGGCGTTCGGGATGCTAGGGTACACATGGTTAAAAATGGCCTATAAATTAATCACCCTGAAATATATGTCCTTCAAAAACTGTCGTGACAGACAAAATGTTTCAATCACATAAAGCTCATAAATCATCATCTCCATATGGTGTTGATTATAATGAAACCATTACATTGTAATTTGCGGTTGCAGATTTATATTATGCAATATTGCACATTTCAGTTGTTTTTTGGGGCACGCTTGCAAATACCTAATGCAATGATGAAAAAAGAATGTGCCATCTTAAAATACAGCTGGCTTTTTCACGATGCAATGTTTTGGTTTTTACTTTGATGTGTAGGCCTATACTCACGAACAAACATTCCCAGTGACACGAAAATAATACAAACTATAGAAACAAATCGCTGCAAGCAGCGATAAGGCAGGACCAAGCAGGAAGGCAATGAGCTAGACAATGGCTAGACTTAACATGGTCCATAAAATTAAATACGGAGAGGTCCCAGAAGTTTTAAGAACATGTTTCAGGCAGGTAAACGAGGTCCACAACCATTTCACCAGAGCCAGTATTGCAGATGTGGTGCTCCCTGCTTTTAAAAGTAAAGTGGGCAAAGGCTCATTCATTTATATAGGAGCCACACAGTGGAATAGCCTGGAATCCAGCGTTAAACTGACCTACAATTTGAGGACATTTAAAAAGAAGACTAAAAAATGGCTACTGGAAAAGGTTCCCCTATAAAGGGTCATCTTAGAGGGATGGATAGGGATGTACTTGTTGTGTTGTGTATGTAATGTATATGTACTGTTATGTATTTGTGATGTATGTTAAAGGATTGTTCAGTGTGAGAGGACCCCAGTGGAAATAAGTCTTTGGACTTTACTGTGTAATCCTTGAATCGCTGATTATAATGTTGTATTATGATTGCTTTTCTAAATAAATCAAATCAAATCAAATCAAAGCAATAAGAATAATATGCACAAGAAACATGGAAGACTAAACTTGAGAAAAAGTGACAGGGTCGTTTTTTTACAGTGGGGGGCAGGTAAGGGTTCTTGACTCATACACAGATTTGAACCCATGACCTTGTGTTGCAAAATCATTCAGTGTTTTTTAGCAAGTTGCGCAAGGATAACTAGGTGGGTATAAAGATTTATGAATTGACTGAGCATAAACCAGAAAATATACCAGATTCGGATGAGGAGCTCAATGAGTGAAAACCAATCAAATGAGTCTGAAACAGGGATTAAAGGTTAACTGAAAAAGTATTATTAAACAGAAAATAAACAGCTTTGAACAGTCATGAAAAACAAACAAATGGCCCACTTTAAGTTGTTGACTTGAAAAGTCCCAGTTCAGTTCCTATTCAGTTCAGGGAAAGCAGTCTCTTTCTCCAATTTGGAGAACCAGATTACCACATTTGTGGGTGAAGGGGGAGGGTTCAGAGTTCCGGGTCGGCTCGCCAGGTCTGGGTACCATCCGGTACCAGAACCATCCATGCAAGGGAATCCTTTCAGGACACAAAAAACCTGAACTGCAAAGGCCAGGTGTTCAAATCAGTCTTTGTTTCAATATCACTGTTGTACAACATCAAATATAGGGGAAAAAAAGAACCTGATTTGATCAGGATCAAGTTCTTTATACATTTTTCACACTAAACAAATCAGTTTCTAGCATTGTTAAGGCCCTTAAACTTGGCTCAACCAAGGGCTAACATAAAAGGACATAAAGTCAGATCAAAAGTTTACAAAGATATTACACATTTATTTAAATTATTAAAACAGAACAAAGTTAAGACTTAATTTCACAAAACGGAAATTTTCAATGGCTCATAAAACCTTAATTTTTTCACTTAAAGTATTCTACTTTCCCATGTATATGTATGTATGTATAGGTCCAAAGCTCACGTGTAGAAGCTTTTGTGCATTTTGATAAAAGATCCTGGGAGGATATGCATTTTAATTGATTTTCATATCATTCAAAATGGCGGGTGATCTAGAGGTCAGAGGTCAAAAGTAATACTTGTTCGGCACGAGGAGACGCATATGTGTGTCGAGGTTTCATTGCTGACGGTCAAACGGTTCATGAGCTATATGCGTGGTCAAAGTTTGCATTTTCAATACAGCGCCACCCTTTGGCCAATGGCTGTGGGGTTCGCATCCTCACCGTTTGGCATGGCCCTCTACCATATCTCCAAATTTCGCGAGAACCGACTGCACGGTTCGGCCAGAACTGCTATTTTTGACGGAAGAAAAAAACAAACTACAAAAACAAATAAAGGACCGAGTCCTTTCAGGACTGCTTGGTCCTTTATTAATAAATCAAAATGTAACTTTCTGGGTCATCGTTCCTCCATCTGTATACTCGGCTATACAATCGACTCAGTGGCTTCTCGGAGAGAGAGAGAGCCGAGCCTTCATTTAGGTTTTGAATGTCATGGCTTTGAAGATATTATATCACACGACTCGCCCTGCAGTGGATGATAGGAGCGCGGAGTTGTGCAGCGAATACAGACGATGTAGCGCAATAAGGAGATTTATTTATTTATTTAATGAATAATGTAATGTTCTTGGCAGCAAAGCCGTGTACTTGACAGATCAAACCAAAATGCAATCCCTGGGATGTAGCAGAAATCTTTCTCTCCAGGCGATGTCTGACGACGAGCATAGCATGTCTGTTTTTGTTTCTAATAACCAACATGATAGTCTAGTATAGCCGGCCCATATATAGAGCCCCATTGTGAACCCGGACATGGGGGCAGCGGTGGCCGAACGGTTTGCGGAGCGGTCTTGATATCGGAAGGTCGCTATAGTTCGTATCCCCGGACCGGCACGTTAAAATTACCACCTCTGAAGTGCCCTTATTGGACAAGGCATTGAACCTCTACCATGAAATGTTCTATATGAGCAGGGCCTGACTGTAAACAAGTTCTTGAGCTTATAGTCCAGTTACCCTGGGTAAATATAGTACCTTTCCTTACATGTTGAGTACACCAAGGTTTTATGTTAGTATAATGTTTACTATGGGTCCCCAGCATGTTAGAAACTGCCGGATGCTACTGTAACTTGCATAATGTTGAGCAATTTTCATAATTGGCATAATATGTGACCATACCAATTACAACCTATATAGAAGGCAAAATTTTAAAAATGTCATCATGCTTTATGTAGCATGTGACATGTGACATGTGTGACACGTGATGCTGAATCCATTTCAAGCATTAGTCTTGCAAAAAAAACACTCAATGGGCTAAAAACGGCCAATGCCGCCATCACAAATTGATGATGTCAGCACAAGTGGGCATGGCCGTTTTAAGACCAATGAGTTTGTTTTGCAAAACTAATGTTGAATATTTTGAATATTGAATTGTTAATATTGAATATTTTCCGTCAGTTTCTACATGTTGGGGACCCATACTAAACGTTGGTGTACTCAACATGTCCGGGTTCACTTTTTGGCTACTATAGGCTATGAGTCAATGTTTTGGTTTCATTTTTTTTGTTTCCTAAGTGACTTTTATCCTATTGTTGTGAGCGCGTTTACACACATTACACACTGTGGTCACACTAAAAAGATGGGCATGTTTTTGAGTGGTGCAACCACTCCAAGGAACTGCAATGTCCGTCCTAAGCTATGCGAGTATGTCCTAACCTATGTGACTATGTTTAGAGTACCAGTAGGGGCAAAAGTGGCGCTGTTGTGCAAGAAACAGAGAGAGGGAGATAGTGTTGCACTGTTGCCTGCTAATTACAGAGAGAGAGAGAGACAGAGAGAGAGAGAGAGAGAGAGAGAGAGAGAGAGAGAGAGAGAGAGAGAGAGGCAGGGGGAGAGGGGAGTTGCACCACTCAGTTCACACTCAAGTCTGTACTGAAGTGTGGTTATAATTCGAAGAACATACACCTTATCAGTATTCAATCAGTGTATAGCTTTGAGATTAACTGAACAAATATGGTGCTATATTGCAGAACCCGGTGGCGGTGCCTAAACTAGACGATGAAGAACCAGTACTATAACCAAAGAACTATACAGGGGATTATCATCAGGTTCTTGTATGGCAGCGTTGCTATATAGACTAGAGCGTCGGAAATAATTCTCAATGCATTTTTCCCCCGTAGACATTTCAAAAAAGTATTTATTTAAAGACCTTTTAAGTGTCGTACAAAGTTAACTCGAGCCGTGACAAATCATGACAATAATGAAACACAATATTTTGGACCAAACAAATAATGTCAAAGAAGAAAAACAAGGGGAAAAAAAAGCTGTTTTCTTCTTCTAATTATTTGTTCGGCCCGAAAAAAATTGTTTGTTGTCATGATTTGTCACAACTCTAGTTGGCTTCGTGCGACGCTTATATAAGGTCTTTAAATAAATACTTTTTGAAATGTCTATGAGGGAAATGAACGGGGAATCATTTCCTGCATGGGCCCTGGTGGTAGGGGGGCGGGACTGCGACGCTCTATATATTAAATTCTTTGTTCGTGACTTTTACATTTTCTGTCATACTTTGGATGATTTTCGAGACCCCCGAGAAAGAGACAGGCGACGTGGGAGGATGTGCTGCAGGTTGTCGTCACTCTCATTTTATACACTTGGTTGCATGCTGAAAATAGCCGATCTGCAAGCTCACAACGCATCGCAGCTGATCGGCTATTTTCAGCAAGTATACAATCAGCCATTACGACTTACTCGACTAAAATCATATGATATTTATTCGACTAAAACTACACTAACACTAAAACATTCCGGGTGACTAAGTAAAATGTGACTAAAACTAAATAAAGTTTAATTCCAAAGACTATTATGACTAAAACTAAAATAGAAATATTTGCTGCCGAAAACAACACTGGAATGAACTTTGCATAAGAACATTTTGGATTGATCATCAGGGGCAGCAGACTCTATATAGGATCGATCATTTGGATCAAGTATTGATCAGAGATGTTACCCCAGCAACCCCCTGCCCCCCCACCCCACCCGTCCCCTTGCAGTGGGGTGGGGTCTGATAGCGTGAGGTCAGGGGGTCGAGGCCCTGCAGGGCCATGCAGTGAGCACTGAGGGGGCAGCTATATAGGGGGCTCAAACCCCACCTGGGGGTGGTCTTTTTGTGGAATCCGTCCCTTGTGCCATTTCATGTCATTGGACAGTACAATAAGCAATACGTTCTCATTAGTCTGAAACTATAACACTGACTGATGGCAGCCATGCAGCACATTAAAAGTATAATTAATTATGATAGTGTGGAATTATCATTACTTGTCTCAAATGTTCGTCTTGAAGGGCCAATTATGGCAATTATTGGCCCCCTCACATAAGCCCTTATAGAGCGTCGCAGTCCCGCCCCCCTTTCATGACGACGCCAGGCCCCAGGAAATAGTTTTCAATGCATTTTTCCCCTAGACATTTCAAAACGTATTTATTTAAAGACCTTATATTAGCGTCGTACAAAGTCTCAACTCTTGTCGTGACAAATCACGACAACAAACACAACATTTTGGACCAAACAAATAATTGCAAAGAAGAAAAACAACAACAAAATGTGTTGTTTAACCTGCCGTTTTCTTCTTCTTCTTTCTAATTATTTGTTCAGCCCGAAAAATGTTTTGTTTGTCGTCATGATTCGTCACGACAAGAGTCGTCTTTGTCCGCGGGGCGTAAACGTCTTCATTTACAATGCCTAAATTGTAAATTGTAAATAAATACTTTCTGAAAAGTCTATGAGGAAAATGAACGGGGATTTATTTTCCGGGTCTCTCTCGAGGGGGGGGCGGGACTGCGACCCTCTATTGGTCCCCTCACATAAGCCCTTTTGTGGACAATACAAGTATTGTATTTGTTTTAGGAAAAGGGCCCCCCTACAGCCCCCCTAAAGCCCCCCCCCCCCCCCCCCCACCTGCACGTGGTGAGGACCCCCCTCACAGGCCGAGTGTCCAGAGTGATGACCTGTTGTATTAAAAGTGGACGAGGAAGGTCTCCCATGATGGAGCCTATAATGTGACCTCTGACCCCTTGACCTTATCACCACGCACCACCAGGCCGCGGAAAATAACGCTCAATGTTGTTGAATAAGAGGAAAGAAAGAAGCGCTGCATGCCGCGTGGCGCGGTCCTTGAAGACAGGACAAAAAAAACAAACTGAAAACAGGTGCTCCTCGTTGGCGAGGGTTCAGACATGAGGAAATAAGAGGAGGGTCCGAGCCATAAGGCACTCTGTTCCAGTCAAAGTGAAAAAGGGGGGCCTTTATTGTAACGGCATGGCAAAAGATCATTAAAATACAGACCAAACGCGTTTGGGCTAGCCTATACGAGCCTTTATTCGTCAGGGTCCCGCACGCGGTGTTGTTTTTGGCCACACGTTTTAGTTTTAGTCGTATAATATAGTCTCTTGAATAGTTTTAATTTAGTTTTAGTCACATTTTTGTCACCTGGAATGTTTTTGCTTTAGGCTAGTTTTAGTCGACTGAATATCACAAGGTTTTAGTCGACTAAATCTACTGTTGATTTAGTCGAGCAAAATGTGTTTAAGCTGAAAATAGCCCACAACGCGTTGTAGAGCTTGTAGATCGGCTATTTTCAGCATGCAAGTGTGAAATGACTTATACTGGATCTCTTGTCCACTATAGTCCCTTCCTAAACATTTTTTTGTGGTCAATAACAATTGTGATCTGTAGCAGATGGCTACAGATCAGACATGAAATCTATACCTATATACATTTAAATCTTTATACTGGAAATATTCAATCTTTAGTTTTTTATCTCTGTACTGTATCAGTAATAATAATAATAATAATAATAATAATAATAGAGCTTATTAATACTGGCCAAAAAGAACAAAACATTTGAAAGTAAAAAAAAAGAGGTTAAAAGCACAGGTTTGTTGCTCTATCTGCACGTTTTTTTTTTACTCGCCTCTGCTGGTGTCTTTTTCTCACTCTAATAAAAACACAATGCATTCCACGTTTAAAGCACTAAAACCCATACCATATCAGCGTTGCCCCTTAGACGACGACGCAGGCGCATGATTGAGCGAAGCTCTCTCGAGGTTTATGGTTATCTAACTCGACCCCTTAAATCAAACCTAATCTGATTATGGTCTGATTAGTGGCTGCAGCCATAGAGCTTTCACCGCAATACGCTTTAACCCGTTTTCGACCGAGACCCGATTCCACAAAATGTCTTCTCTTAAATCATGTAATGACAGTTTTCAGGAAAAAAAAACCCTATATGTTTCTATGTGTGTCATTGGTTCTCAAACTATTTCATGTCAAGGACCCCTAGAATTATATATGTAATTGGCCGCCGACCCCCATCTGAAAATATGTTGTTCCAGGGACCCTCCCCCATAGAAGCAAAATTTGAGTTAATGTCGGCTCTGAAAGAATATACATTCAATGATTTGTGAATACATTTTCACGATTCTTCAAAAATAGCAGATCTACAAGCTCCGAGTGCCGCGCTACGAGCTTGTAGATCTGCTATTTTTCAATGGCTATAACGTATAACATAATGCTTATACAACACCAAAAGGGGTTCCGGCTCAAAATGGGTTAAACGGACGACCTGGTCTGAACCATATAAATCATTTTAAAAACCGTGAACCACAGGCCGCTTTGTAGGGTCCCTAAATTGGGTCTTCTCTCTCTGCTTATGTGTAGAAGAAGCCCACGGCATTGACTTTTGTGTTATTGCAGTCGTTGAGGCCTTCGTGAAATGCTGGGAATGAATTAACCCATTCTGACCTGAGATCAGATTCTAAAAAAATGTCTTCTACATCCTGACAGTTTTCCATTCTGACCTGAGATCAGATTCTAAAAAAAAATGTCTTCTACATCCTGACAGTTTTCCATTCTGACCTGAGATCAGATTCTAAAAAAATGTCTTCTATGTCAGTCGCTCTTCGATAAAAAAATAAATAGCAGACCTACAAGCTCGTAGCGCGCCACTCGGTGGCGCGCTATGAGCTTGTAGATCTGCTATTTTTCAATAGCTAAAGCACGACATGATGCTAACACCAAAAGGGGTTCCCGCCCAGAATGGTTTAAGCCATAGAGGTCAAAAGGGTGAACTTGTGTGTTTTTGGTTCACGACCGTCGACCACCAATATTCTTCTAATCAGCCCCATGAGTAATAGTATAGTTACCATTTAAATTCAAGACCTAATGTAATTACCGCGATTGCATTATAGCATTTCAACTAAAGTATAGTTTGTATCCTCGGACACTTAAGGTGGTTGCAAGTTTTTTTCTGAAAACCGACGGAAAAGCGCAGCTAAAAATCGGAAAACGCATCCAGTGCCCAACCACATTTTACTGTATGACGTGTATATATCGTAGAAATAGTCTAATAGTTAAACGTAGGGTGAGTGATATTTATTTGCTTGTTAGATGTCTCCATACATGGATAATACTCATTGATTATACAGTGTCTGTTATAAGTAAGAGTTCTCCTGCTCTTTAGCTAATAAACAGGTCGGGATACCCATTTTATCCAATCACGAGAGAGAACACATTCACAGAATGCCGTTTTCATACGAATTAAAATGGAAGTGGTGCCACTAAGACGTGAGCAGACGAAATTAAAAAATAGCATCAAGCTCATAGTGCCGTCACAATATAGAGCTATTTAACACTGTTACTGAACACACACTCTAGTCTATAGCAATGATTACTGTCACAATATAGAGCTATTTAACACTGTTACTGAACACCCACTCTATAGCGATGATTACTGTCACAATATAGAGCTATTTAACACTATACTGAACACACACTCTAGTCTATAGCAATGATTACTGTCACAATATAGAGCTATTTAACACTGCTACTGAACACACACTAGTCTATAGCGAGGATTACTGTCACAATATAGAGCTATTTAACACTGTTCCTGAACACACACTA
>NC_137878.1:6097852-6201637 GCF_963924005.1 Protomyctophum bolini
TATGTGCCCTTTGAGATTGGTTTTGAAGGAGTCAAGGGATGCACATGTCTTAATGACTGTTGGTAGGGCGTTCCACATTTTGGTTTGCATATATAGGAGCGTAAATAATTTAGTCCCTTGTTTGTGCCGAATCTGGGTTGTACATGGTTTGTTGCACTCCCTATACGTTAGGCTTTAGGTCAATTCACCTGAAGGATGTACAGTATATGTGCTACTGTACACATGTACTATATAGCATTTTGTTCTGTACTGTAGCCATTACATTGCACACTGCTAGTAGTCACGGGAATGATTATGTTTACTTTTGTACTGGAGCTTATGTAATGTGTACTGTAACTTTGCTGTAAATTTCACTTGAATGTACTTCTTATTGAATGTATACTTCTTATTTTTAGATTGGGTGTTTGTTTTTTTAACTTTGCATTTTCAGAAAAGTCTCCTATGGACAAGTGGTGAAAACTAGCACTCGTGCTAAGACACTGTAAGCGACGCATCTACAAGTTGTACAATTGAGCAATGAGCAATGTGATTGTCATATCAAATAAATAAACATAAATATAAACATAGCATAGAATTAGGAGTCACCTTTGAATTTTATTCTGTGATTCCACTGTGTCGATTCTACTGTCTCGTTGATTATATATAATTAGTATACCCTCTCCGCAGCATTGCAATGCAAGGTTTATTTTTTGCGTGCGTGTTAGTAAGCAAGATACATTTAGGATTCAAAGGTTCACAAGGTCACAATAAAGGTGTTACTGTTAGGAAATTAAAATGACTTGATGACAGATGAGACTTGGTGGGAATCAGTGTTGATTCCGTCGACTAAAACTAAGGCGAAAAATGTTCGGCGACTACCTTTTTCCACTGACAAAAACTAAATGGAAATTAAATTAAAAATAAGCTATTTGATGACTAAAACTACGGCTAAATATACTGTCGATTTTGTCCACAAGTGAAAACCAAACTAAAATGTTAGGAATGGACTAGTGGACAAGAGATCCAACACAAGTCATGCTACACTTTGTTGCATGCTGAAAATAGCAGATCTACAAGCTCACAACAACACAAGTGTAAAATCAGTCATTGCGACTGCATCAAGGCCCGCCAAAATACATTTTAGTCGACTAAATCAGCTGTAGATTTAGTCGACTAAAATCTCATGACATTTAGTCGACTAAAACTACACTAACACTAACACATTCCAGGACGACAAAAATGCGACTAAAACTAAATGAAAACCATTCAAAAGACTATGACTAAAACTAAAATAAAAAAATAATGCTGCCAAAAACATCGCTGGTGGGAATGAACAGCATTATCGGCTGCCCCCAAGAGATGATTAGCTTTTGACTCGAAAAGGGCAAAGGTGGAGTATAGGTAATCCTCAGACAGGTTTCAAACAGGTTCCGGTGTCTTTAAAGCATCCGATTCCTAATGTTTCTAAATCCTTAAAAGCTCAAAGGGCGAGCTGGGCTTTCACTTTCAAGGCGCCTGAGAGCTGTGAAACCGCTTACCTGAGAATCTCAGGCTTGTTTAAAACCACACATCATCTTTGGAATCAGTTGGTGCACACACATATTATACCAGCGATGTAAATAGGTTTTCGATGTAATGAGTCCCGGGTTGCAGGGATGGTCTTTTAGAATTCCCAGGGACTTTCTATGAGACCCACTCACAACGACGTTGGGAGTCATATTTTGCCATTCTTTTTTACAAATTGCAGCATTTAACTCCCATTTCATTTCATATGGTTATAATGTGGTTATATTCATGTAGAAAACAGAAGAAGAAATTATTTTCTTAACTAAAGCTATAGCAAAATGAACTAGAATAAAAACAGCACAGTACAGTAGTGCATCCCGTTGAATGCAGAGGTCGTTGTTTTATTGCGTCCCTTAACTATAAACTGCGTTTTGGGATGCAAAATGCACCCTATTTTAATCTCTGATATACTGATATAGTGAAATGAAAAGGTACGTCATAGCAGCATTTGGCATAGTTGTACAGTACAGGTATACTGTATATTGCTTTAATAAAGTCCCCGAGGCACAACTGGACTTGTCTCACGCCACAGCCACTAGCTGTAGAAAACTGGTCAGGCATCTCGATGCGGAATGCTTTGAGATTTGAGATGGTCCAGCATAGTGCAGGTATAGATTGTTTTCTTTTGCCACCGGGTGCGTCTGTCACCTCTTGAGGTGAGGTTGTAAATGTGACTCCCCTGCAGCTGAGTGAGAACGTCAACAGAGTGATATTCAGAACAGAAGCCTGCAGGGAGAGGTGAGGAGAGGTCAGGCTCAGGTGGACTCTGGAGCATGACGTGGCCACAGACTCAAGTCACAAAATAGACAACGAGTGGTTTGTGTTTGTTTGTTTGTTTGTTTGTTTGTTTGTATGTACTGTATGTATGTGTTTGTGTTGCCTTATCACCTGCAAAATAAACAGGAGATAGGCTCCTGCCCTATGGGCCTCATGCAGGGGGGCAGTCAGACAGATATTTTGTGAAGCCACTGAGGAAATCGGGATTTCCTGAAAGTTCATATAATGACCTGTTGTGGCGCTGTCATTGGGCCCCATAGAAGTCCATGTATTTGGGCCCCAACTTCACCTAGACTGTATTACCTTAATAAACATGGTCATGAATACTTTCTGCTTCCAGTCACTAGTTTAAAGTCTCATTTCTAATGTCATAATATTCTTTTTGGAAAATTATGGTCCCATTTATTAAAAAAATGACCATGAAGTCGCTTATGTTCTGAGGGGCGTGGCTACCGTTACAGTCTATGATCGGGATCCCCCCCCCCCCACCCACTCGAGTCAAAATAAAAACCAACGGAGAAGAAGGGGGGAAGTCCCGCCCTATACTCTAAGGTCCCGCCTCATTGTCTGGGCCAGCCAATGGGCCAGCTGGGCCCAAACAGATCTAGAAAGATGGCGATGTACAATTCAAGGACTGACAGGCTTCATTTTACGTTCATGTTAGACCCGCGGAACGCTTTGTCCATATTTTTTACAGTCTATGGCCTCATGGCTACAGAAACAGGAGATAGGCTCCTGCCCTATGGGCCTCATGGCTACAGAAACAGGACGTAGGCTCCTGCCCTGTGGGCCTCATGGCTACAGAAACAGGAGGTAGGCTCCTGCCCTATGGGCCTCATGGCTACAGAAACAGGACGTAGGCTCCTGCCCTGTGGGCCTCATGGCTACAGAAACAGGAGGTAGGCTCCTGCCCCTATGGGCCTCATGGCTACAGAAACAGGAGGTAGGCTCCTGCCCCTATGGGCCTCATGGCTACAGAAACAGGAGGTAGGCTCCTGCCCCTATGGGCCTCATGCATGGCTACAGAAACAGGAGGTAGGCTCCTGCCCTGTGGGCCTCATGGCTACAGAAACAGGAGGTAGGCTCCTGCCCCTATGGGCCTCATGGCTACAGAAACAGGAGGTAGGCTCCTGCCCTATGGGCCTCATGGCTACAGAAACAGGAGGTAGGCTCCTGCCCTATGGGCCTCATGGCTACAGAAACAGGAGGTAGGCTCCTGCCCTATGGGCCTCATGGCTACAGAAACAGGAGGTAGGCTCCTGCCCTATGGGCCTCATGGCTACAGAAACAGGAGGTAGGCTCCTGCCCCTATGGGCCTCATGGCACTAATAGTACTCAGGTCTTGTGTTTGTCCCCTCTTTTTTTCTCATTGTTTGTTTTTTGTCCAGGCAATAAATGGATGTCCCCTAGGGTATAGGTACCCTCACAAAAAACATGCAGTAATCCTGGTCACTAAACTGCCTCCCCCTGGCCAGCCGGGGCGCCTGATGGAGGGGAAAGGAACTGGTTGGAATAACGTGTTCCTTCCATGCGCTACGTCCAACCAGGGAAACTCCCCCTGTCAGGTGTAAAGGAGCAACTTGGACACTCAGACATGAAGGAAGCATGAATTCAAGTCCGTTGCTCTCCCCATGTCCCCCATATATGGGGGACTAGGTTGGCGGAGGGTGTGTAGAGCCCAGGATCACATTAGATGATTGACACAGGGGTGAAAAATGGGTTACAAAATCGTGGGATAAAATTATTAAAATAAAAAAAAAGAAATGGATTTGGACGGACGGACGCCTGTCCTCGCCTTATTGTAGATACGCCACTGACGTATGAATACAAAATATCAACTATACCACATCCGCAGTGATTATGGACGGTCGACATAGTCTTCCACCTTTTTGTGCACACTTACTGTATAGCTCATTCCCATTCCCATGCCATTATTACCCATAGAACAGTATATCTATGGCACTCCGCTTGAGCTGTTGCCTTCATTCATCTTGGTCATCTTGGTCTCAGCCTCTGTCCATGTCTGTCCGTTCGTCCGTCTCCAACATGATGATATGAGCTGGCAGCATCTCGCTGTGACATTTCACACACGCTCTACATAAATCAGAGACGGGCTCGGCTTCAAACGCCGAGCCCTGTCCACTGGCTGGCACGGAGGGTTTAGGGAGAGACAGTCTCACGCAGGTACAAGAAGAAGGGGAAGAAGGGGAAGGCAGAATGGAACAGATAATCGCCAACACATGTCAGCGGCCGGCAGACGAGGGTGACTTATGTGTACCGCGGTATAAATCTGTTGCTGGAGATCTACTGGAAAAACTAAAAACACTCACTTCCCGTAAGCGAAGTTCAAAGGTTGTTTTGTCGCTGACACGTTTGATACATCTCTTTCAAATTACTTTAAAGGTCGGATGCACGCATTTTCAATCTGTTTTCACACAATTGGTCCTCACTCACGAGGTCACCGTTAAACTGTCTATTTGGTCTGTGTCTCAGAGGAGGATTGTGGGCCGTTTAGAAACCTGTGACATCGTCGATATAGGCAAGTTATTTCAGCGTATTCACTTCCCACATCCACACACCGACAGTGGCGAGCTCACACCGACCGACTCATTGGAGTCAGTGTCTTGCCCAAGGACACTTCGACATGTGGACAGGAGCAGGAGCCGGGATTCGAACCGCCGACCCACTGATCATTGGACCACCTGCTCTATACCTCCTGAGCCACAGCCAACACACTCATTTTGGCACCCACTTGTCAGGGTGGTCCCAAGTTCAAAATATGATTATTTTAGGGGATCCCCAGTTCAAAATATGATTATTTTGGGGCGATCCCCAGTTCAAAATATGATTATTTTAGGGGATTCCCTGTTCAAAATATGTTTATTTTAGGGGATCCCCAGTTCAAAATATGATTATTTTAGGGGATTCCCTAGCTGTTCAAAATATGTTTATTTTAGGGGATCCCCAGTTCAAAATATGATTATTTTGGGGCAATCCCCAGTTCAAAATATGATTATTTTCTGGGGTCATGCAGGTCACCACCGTGTGGCGCTGCTGACATAATGTCCTGTTCTCTAAACGCGGGGAGCTCCAGAGAGAAGCGGGAGGCGCCATGATCGCCATCGTCATCATCATCATCGCCTCGGGTCACACAACGAGACGCCGTATGGGATTAAGGGATCATATTTCCATTTCGTCAGAGAGAGGACAAGGACGACTGTTTTCTCCTTCCCCGGTAATGAAAACCCAACATAATAATGCCCCCCCCCCCCACACACACACACACACACACACACACACACTCCCCCCCCCCCCTCCTCCTCCTGCTTTCATATGAGCAGAGAAAAGGAGCTGGAAATGGATGAACTGGACCAGGGTTATATTTGTATACTTCACTGCAATTATTTGAAAACTTTAGTTGCTATAGTTACTTTGGCGATTTTACAAAACATTACATTTACCACTTCAACCCTATACATTTCGGCCATTTGAAAATGGCTGATCTACAAGCTCACAATGCGTCGCGACGCATCGCATTGTGAGCTTGTAGATCTGCTATTTTCAACACATTTTGTACACATTTTGAACTTGTGAAATGGGACATTCTGCACAATGAGTACTTTTACTCAAGTACATTTTCAATTATTTTACTTGTAACATAGTAGTTCTAAATTGCAGTATTGGTACTTTTTACTTAAGTAAAACAATTTAGTAGGCTTTTTCCACCACTGGTTCTATGTTGGCTGTTGAGGTTTTAAATGATGATGATGATACAACACACCTTGTGATATGTCTTGCCCCAATGCATTTCCAATGGGAGTCACATGGTTTGACACAACGTTAGTGTTGTATGAGGGGGAGGGGGGCAGTCGAAACACAGCCGAAAGCCATACAACAGCTTGTAGTCCAAAATGTTGTATCAAACCACGTGACTTCTATTGGAAATGCATTGGGGCGGCCATGACACTTACATCTTGCTTACACCTAGCATGCATCAATGTTGCATGCTGGATCGAAAGGTGTGAGTGAGGCCTAAGTATTTACAAATCACACCCGTGTGAAGTGAGGGGCGCTCTTATCATCTTTTTATTTTTACCCTGACATACACATATACCCAACCGACTCGATCGCATATAGCACCAATCACAGTATACCTTCTCACACAAGTCAAGATATCATCAGTAGCCAATAAGGGCACATTATGGTATCATTATTTTTTTCCGACTCAAACTTAATACACACAGGTTATGTTTTACGTGTAACCTCTATTGATATAACTAACATAAAGTCTAACTCATGTTGCTATGATTATGGTGATGTAATGATGATGTAAAACAAACATTAGATTTGCTTTATTGTTAATGGCATTTAATGTTTGTGTTAGGGACAAGATGATTGTTATTTCATAACATATATATATAAAAGGGGAAAAAAATGAATTATACTTGCGGCCAGTGAGGCTTGTTTTTTTGTTTTGGGAATAGTATTTTATTGGCTCTATATTGCACTTATTTGTCTAATTTTATCATGTTCGGAATAAAGTAATTCATTCATTCATTCAAATTTCCCCTTCATTGTCAACTAAAGACAAACATGAAACCTGTTCATATAGGAGGGGCTATAGCGCCCCTCAAAAATATAACTCTTCAGAAATATCCCATATAGTTTACACTGATGTCAGCAATCAGTTTTATAGCATATTCTGTTGAAAAGTCTACATTCCTTTAGACTATACACTGACTACAACGTTAATACCAACTAGCTTGTTGACTGTTAAGGCAATCCTGCCACCTAGTGGCTATAGATGAGAAATACTGGCCGGGGGTGATTATGACACTGAAAAGAAACTTAATAGTGGCATATTTATCAGGTAAAATGCAGCGGTGGAAAGTAACTAAGTACTTTTACTGTAATTAAGTACAATTTTGAGGTATTTGAGTATTTCCAATTTCCAGTACTTGTACTTCTACTCCACTACATCTCAGAGCCAACATTTATACTTTTACTTCACTACAATTATTTTAAAACTTTAGTTAGACTACTAGTTACCTTGGTTATTTTAATTTTGATTAGAAAACATACATTAACCACTTCAACCCTATATATTTCGGCCACTTGAAAATAGCCGATCTACAAGCTCACAATGCGTCGCAACGCGGCGCATTGTGAGCTTGTAGATCGGCTATTTTCAATAGATTTCGTACACATTTTGAACTTGTGAAATGGCACATTCTGCACAATGACTCCTTTTACTTTTAGCATTTTGATGGCGATACTTTAATTTGCACTTTTACTCGAGTACATTTTCAATTTCATACTTTTACTTTTACTATAGTTCTAAGTTGCAGTATTGGTATACTTTTACTTCAGTAAAACATTTGAGTATACTTTTTTCCCCACCGCTGGCCTGTATAGGAATTAGTGTTTGTTTTTTGCGTTTCTTTTCATTTCGATGGGGAAATGAGACACAGGAAACCGCAGGGCCAGGCAGGCATAAAGGGAAGGGCATCACAGGTTCTGCAGCACCAATCAAAAAACGTGGAACGTTAACGTTTAGGATGTCGACACACCATCTTGTCTGCTACTACTACTACTACGGGGGCACACCCAAGGAATTACAGTTTAACAGCCCTGCTGCACACTGTATTATGTCAGGATCTCTACATGGTGACGAGTGGGAGTTAGTTTGAGTGGGTAGTAGAGACTAGGCCACCAGTCCAGGCCTGCTCAGTGTCTTAAGTACCAGGTCTTATTACTTAACGTAAGACCTGGAGGCGTGGTCAATGCTCTTTCGGCCCACTCAGAATAGCCTACTTTCACACTCCATGCCTACTACCAGAACCTACACAAACCTGGACGAGGGACCCCTCCCCCCCCCAAACCTGGACGAGGGACCCCTGGGTCTGGTCCACAAGATTCGATACACCACCAAGATACCCATGTACCTGTCTAAATACTTCCTTAATGTTAACAAAGTCCACACCCACAACACCAGAGGGAGTGCAACAAACCATGTACAACCCAGATTCGGCACAAACAAGGGACTAAATTATTTTCGCTCCTATGCCACCAAAATGTGGAACGCCCTACCAACAGTCATTAAGACATGTGAATCCCTTCACTCCTTCAAAACTGCTCTCAAAGGGCACCTATACTGTCACATTCTGTCTCTCCCTCAGTCTGTGACTCCACACTGGCCACTCCCATATTCCATTCCAGCACACCCAGTTCACCCATAGTTCCATTTACACACCTGTCTTCAACTATACCTCATCAGCCCAGCAGTGAACACTTCTCCAATCAACCTGCTCACTATATAACTGGACTCAGTACAAACACGCATTGTCAGTTCATAACCTGTGTCACAGATGTCCTGCCTGTTCCTGTGTTGACTTTGTTGTCATTCTTGATTGCCTGATTCCTATACCTGCATCTACCGTGTAAGATATCTCGTAATTCTTTATTAAATACTTTATTATTCTACTCTAGTTTGTTGTGACTTTGCTCCTGGGTTCAACTCTGTCTGCATCCTTGACACCTACGGAGGGCTGCAATTTGAAACTGGCCCCCGTAAAATCTGAATTCAGTCGACTAAATCTACAGTTGATTTAGTCGACTAAAATGTATTTTGGCAGGCCTTGATTCCATCGTAATGACTGTTTTAACAGTCATTAACCCATTGAGACCTGGAATGCATCTGTGTCACCTTTATAGCTCTTAACCACTTTAACCAATTATTTTAAACTTTAGCTATTTTTGTGAATATATGTGCCGCAAATCTTTGAATTTTATATTCTTTCACAGCGAACGTTTTTAACTCAAATCTTTGCTTCTGGGGCGAAGAGGGTCCCTGCAGGTCAGGAACAACATATTTTGAGATGGGGGTCGGCGGATCATTTTTACATTATAATTTTTTGGGGGTCCTTGACATGAACTATAGTTTGAGCACCAGTGTCAGGATTTAGAAGACATCTTGTAGAACCGGCAGCCTCAGTCCTAAATGTCTTAACCCATTTAGACATGAGAACGATTCTACAAAATGTCTTCTAAATCATGACAGTTTTCTGAAAAATATGTTTCTATGTCAGTGGTTATCAAACATTGTCATGTCAAGGAACCCCAAAAGTTATATGTAATTGGCCACCGACCCCCATCTGAAAATATGTTTTTCCAGGGACCCCGGCCCAGAAGCATAGATTTGAGTTAAAAACGTAATAAGGCAGACTCTCACTCTTATTCTGTGATGCAGGTTATTGGCAGACACTCCCTAAGCAGGCTTCACGAGCGGGCTCTTTAAAGGGTTTTGTTTCCCCCCCCCCCCCCCCCCACACACACCTGCTCTAAACTGACGAGTGTTTGTCTGACTCAAACTCCTTCGTGTTTGTTAGTAAAACCGTGAAATAAACAAGTTAAAACGTACCAACTTCCACCTCATGGAAGTTGAGGAGAGTTGTCAGTGTTGTCAGGGAGTGGAAACTGCCCAGAGACATGACGGTGACAGCAGGAGGAGAAGTTTAATTATCGAAAAAAAAGTATGAGAATAGGCATTTCTACAAGCTATGTGCAAATGTTTTTTTTTAAATACTAAACAACTGAACAAGTATTTCAACTATAATTATTATTATAAGTCAATGTCAAACAATTTACAGTAATAATAAAAAAAATACTCTACTATATTCATAGTATATTCAAGTTATTATTATTTATGATTTATGAACCCCTAATGGCTCCTGATGTGCATCCTTGCATGGTTTCCGCCGCCATCTGTGTATGAATGTATGTGTGAATGTGTGAATGTAATGCACAAGGCGCCTTGGATAAAGGCGCTATATAAATGCACCATTTACCATTCATGATGTCCGCTCTCCTATATAGCTGTGAATGCTGGACCCTGAAGCCTGCTCTATCGTCCCTGGCCCCACTGTGCTACACCAGAATGCTACGTGCAGTGCTAAACATCAACCAGGATGAACACGTTACCAACATGCCATGTATGGAGTGATACCGAGGGTGGGTGAGAGAAGATGGCCTCCAGGAGTATGGAGATGTATGGAGGATGGAGAGGACTGGAGACCCCGCTGGAGGGCTCATCTGAGGACGAACTAAAAGAGGACTGCTCTATCTCTCTCTATCCATTGGTGGGTTCCAAACTTTGACCCTGCTGGCCGCCATCCCTTCTTCTACAACTGAAGTAGAAGACAGCTCAAGGTACGAACCCTTTTCCCCATCTTTGCTGCTGCTGCTTGTGTTGTAAGCAAATTAAGCTGTGTGTACACTTCAAGCTGTTGCTGTCATTTTAGGACGCAATGATTGGGTGGCAATTAATGAAACATGTTCAGTCAGTGACTGTTTGTGTCTCTGGGATTGGATGCTGCAGTCTGTGTTGTGTTGTGTTTCTGCTCTGGGATTTGGACGCTGCAGTCTGTGTTGTGTCTGCTCTGGGGTTGGGTGGATGCTGCAGTCTGTGTTGTGTCTGCTCTGGGATTGGGTGGATGCTTAGCCTCGGTCCCAGGCTTACTTATCTGCGAAAAGAAAAGCCTGGTCACAACGTAAGGCAGAGAAGCTATCAGCGGATGTATCCTCCGGAACAGCCGTCAAATGTATTTCCCCCGGATACGATATTTTCCCGACCAATCGCAACACGTTTCATTCGCAGAGAATGTAAACTGATTTGTAAAGCATCAACTATTTAACTTCCGCTAAAATCCCGCAACATCCGCTGATAGACTTTTCAGGGTGGTGGATGCTGCAGTCTGTGTTGTGTCTGCTCTGGGATTGGGTGGATGCTGCAGTCTGTGTTGTGTCTGCTCTGGGATTGGGTGGATGCTGCAGTCTGTGTTGTGTCTGCTCTGGGATTGGGTGGACGCTGCAGTCTGTGTTGTGTCTCCTCTGGGATTGGGTGGATGCTGCAGTCTGTGTTGTGTCTGCTCTGGGATTGGGTGGATGCTGCAGTCTGTGTTGTGTCTGCTCTGGGATTGGGTGGATGCTGCAGTCTGTGTTGTGTCTGCTCTGGGATTGGGTGGACGCTGCAGTCTGTGTTGTGTTGTGTTTGCCACTGAACAAACTGAGTTGTTGTAACAGAGAATAGTATTATCATGTGGATCTTGGCCACTTCAATTAGCCTTTTAAGTTCAAGCTAGAGGTTTTGGGCTTTCACATGACGACAGCCATCATTTAAAAATGAAGACTGATGTTCATCTACAGTACACTACAGTTAGTAGATAGTTAGTTATTGTTACTAAGTGTGCGGCTGCTGTGTTATGGGTGTGTTGAAGATTGTGTGTTGTGACGGCTATTGTTTAATGACTGGCTTGACGGCAAAACTTATCTCTGTGTACTGGTCTATTCCTCATGGCCCGCCGTGCCCATAATTAATTCTTTATTTATTTATTTCTTTTCTTGCTCTCGCTCTCTCTCTGGTTGGTTCATATGACGCTGGCTTGTGTCAACACCTCTGTCAATGTAGGCCTTTTCTTAAGTCCTGCCAAGCATGTAGCCTCATCCTTCTCTCTCTCTCTCTGTCTGTGTCTGTGACCCGACCCCTGGTATACTGTAGGTCCCTGTAGAGTAGACAGAGGTTCACATTTCTGGTGTGGTCCGTCCATGTGACACCTAGTTAGTACATTGTTGTGCAGACTGACTCCATCCAGGGCCCTGTGTGTCCTGTGTGTCCATGTCTCGGCCCCATACAGAAGGTACCGCACAGCAGCACTGATGACTGCTGTGTGAGAGAGGGACACTTCCTTTGTCTTGTATGTGTAGGACATGTTAGTGATGCGTGACACGTGGGTTCATACATGTCCAAGCACCCAATTATGTGTGACAATTAATCATAAACTTATATTTGTAATCGTTACAGCCCTACCATTTGGTGTAAGAGTGTGTGTCCTTATTATGGAGAGAAAGTGTGGGTACCTGAGGAATAAAAAATAACATACAAAAATAGCTGCAATAACAATTAAGTTTCTAAATACATTTTAAACCCATGTCCTGCTTTCCTTTTTAAATATGTTTTTTTATTTGTATTATTCATGGCACTCCTACTACATTGAGTTTGGCAGTACAGTAGTAAGGAATTGCAATACACACACAGAGTGTTGGTATCAGTTTGTCTGTCTTGAGTCCAGGGTTCTCTGTCTTTTCAGTTCAGTTACTATTTGTATGAAGACCACCTCTCCAGAGATGGCCCTCCTGATCACTCCTGGTGTTCCAGATCTTATTGACCACAGTGCAAACCACAGCCCAATAAAAGTCTTGTTCCATAGCAGACATGTTTTTCATCAAAGACTCCATACACTACTGCATTATAAGTAACGTTAATGTTAAAAACCGATCTGTGGCATTTTCCCCCATACATCTCTAGACCTCTGACAGTCCACTAGCAGGTTCTCTATGGTTTCATCTGGGTTACAGTTTGCATCCGGGCATTTAACAGTTTTTACAGTTTTTACAAAACGACTACAAAACAACTCCATTTGACCACCTCCCTTACTCCCTTAATGACATCCCTCTTTTTTATGGATATACTTATATTTGTTTTTCATCAAGATTTATTATTTTTCTAACTTGTATATATATAGCCATTATAAGCTCATTTACAGGCAATTTGTTTAATTTTATAAGACATGTTCATTTTTCTCTCAGTTCATCATTTAGTTTTTCAGTGTTAAAGCAAAATTTAACACTGATTTTGTTATACGTTAGCTATTGAAAAATAGCAGATCTACAAGCTCATACTGTAGCTTGTAGAACTTGTAGGTCTGCTATTTTTGAAAAATCGTAAAAATGCGGCACAAATCTTTGAATAGGTATATCTTTCAGAACGTTTTTTTATTTATTTCGACGTCAGGCCTGAATGGGTTAAGATCTACAAGCTCACAATGTGTCGCGCTGCGACGCGTTGTGAGCTTGTAGATCTGCTATTTTCAGCAGTCAACCAAGTGTAAAATGACTTATACTGGATATCTTGTCCACTATAGTCCCTTCCTAACATTTTAGTTTATTTGTTGACAAAATTGTCAACATATTTAGTCTTAGTTTTAGTCGTCGTAGCTTAGTTTTCTGTAGTGAAAAAAGGTAGTCGACGAAAAATTTTCGTCTTAGTTTTTTGTCGGCGAAAACAACACTGCTTAACAGTGGCATATTTCTCAGGTTGAAATTAAGAAAATGCCAGCACTCATTGTATGTCCTTTTCACATGATTTTATTTACCTTTAACGAGAGTTGATAAAGAACGCGTTTCGGCGGGGTGCATACTTAGTTTAGACTAGTCATTGGTTAGACATATGGGTTAAGGTTAGGTTCAGGTGTGCTGCCCCGTGGGAGGTTAGGTTTAGGGTGAAGGTTTGAGATTGGTTTTAGTTGTAGGACTAATGACTGGTCTAACCAAAAACTGTCTAAACTAAGTATACTGCACCCGTTTCGGCCTCTGTGGCCTTTGTCAGCGTTATGACAAGATAACAGGAAGTGAGGTCTTTATATATGTGAGATACAATCAACAGTAATTGAAGTCAGGTGTCAACTGTTATTCTCTTACGCAGTATCAAAAAAAGACTAATTATGGTACCATTAAGACAGGATAAAAAATCATGCGAGTATAAATATAAAATATAAAATAAAATATGAATACATCACAATGAGCTATCATACTAAATATGGTGCCGGCCCCTAGAGTGCTTGCAAGTTAATAGACAAAACAGACAGTGCTAAACTCACACCTCGAGTCTATGCTTCTTAAACTCATTGGACATGTATAAAGACAATAAATATAGAAAACATTAAATAAATATAGAGAAGAGAGACCATTGGAAGCCAGACCACTCATATCTGTTCTCATTGTAGAACTTCTAAACCATATAATAATGGAATTTGGAATGCTTATTATTGTATGAGCCAATATTTCTCAGCTAAAATGCCGTAATGTATACAGACTCGCTGATTTATATTAAACTACCAGTTCCATTGTCAAATTGTCATAATAGAAAGTATTTTGTTTAACGTGAGAACAGTAGTTCCTGAAGGCTCCACATGGTGGTGCTGTTAATCCAGTCAAGAGATCAGATACACTTTGTTTAGTTTTTTTTTTGTCACTGATAAGCTGTATGATTGAATTGTGTGTTCAATTGATTTTGGCACTGATTAGATTTTTTTCAACAGGAGTTAATAGTCAAACTCCTGTTGCAGTTTGATTACAAGGTAAATTAAATCATAACGCTGTCCAATCATTTACAGTTAGTTACAGGCTGATATGATAATGACGGCCGGTTACCTATGAAATGATGATTGATGACCTACAGGTGGTAATATTTAGGACAGACAGACAGGCAGGCAGACAGACAGGCAGGCAGGCAGGCAGGCAGACAGACAGGCAGGCAGACAGACAGGCAGGCAGACAGACAGACAGACAGACAGACAGACAGGCAGGCAGGCAGGCAGGCAGACAGACAGGCAGACAGGCAGGCAGGCAGGCAGGCAGGCAGACAGACAGACAGACAGACAGACAGACAGACAGTCCCTCACTTCAAACGGTCACAAGGACTTTTGACTGCTTGTACTGAACATGCCTTTGCAGATTAAAAACAATGAATGGGATATAATGCTATAATTCCACAGCACACTATACGACTGTCATTATAGGTGGTTTTATATAGGCCTATTTGTCTTTGTCACAACTAGGATGAATATAAGAGAATTCTTCTTCATCCTCATCTTTAGATAATTCAAATATTGTTTTTCTCAGAATAATATAACGGCCTGCGTGCATTTTATTCAACAGGATTCAATGCACTTCTCCCATAGTTCACCTCGACCCTGTCAGTATCCCCACCAAGCATAACAAAGGTTGAGAGACGGAGCACTAGTAGAAAACTCAAAATAGACCCAGTGTGGATGGTCCGACTGAGCCAGGAGTCAAGTCTTGTTTCCCCAGATGAAGAGCAGTGGTCCTCCCTGGGTTTTCTCATTGTGGTTCTCCAACTCTATATTCTTTGCAGGCTGCCAAGACCACTCAGGAGATGTAGGAGAACCCTGTGTGTGTGTGTGTGTGTGTGTGTGTGTGTGTGTGTGTGTGTGTGTGTGTGTGTGTGTGTGTGCGTCACGGTGCGTGCATGCAGCTTATGTGTGTGTGTGTGTGTGTGAGTGTACACATGTGTCAGTCACTGGCTTGTGGACCTCGTTAAGGACGCTTGCCAGGATAGGACCATCAGTTATGATGTCACGCCAGAGAGAGGACGGCTTAGGAAAGTGTGAGGTGTGGCATTCTGGGAGGGAGAGTTGAAACCAATCCCTCCCAGAGGGAGAACTCCACTCACAACCAAACAGTTGATTTAGAAAGGTTGGAGTCTTTATTCGGTGTCTTCCGTTTTCTGAAGGGAGTTAACAGCCAATATATTTAGTTTCTGCTTTTGGACCGAGACGTCTCCCCTGAGCGAGATAAGAAAAGTTTAGTTTCAAGGAAAAGCAATAATTTGTCATGTTTGAATCTTAACCCCAGTTCTTGTTTATGCACCCTTGTTGCGAATGGAGGGGAAGTGATGGCTGTGTTAGCATATTATGTCCCGCGGCATTGTGGGGATTGTAAATGTCGGACCACGGCACACACGCACGCACGAGCGCACACACACACACACACACACACACACACACACACACACACACACACACACACACACACACACACACACACACACACACACACACACGAGTCTCTGTATTGGAAGTTGAGACAATTCCCTGCGCTTCGGAGACAGACTACTATTCTCGCACATTATCGCTCATGGCCAGGACGTTTGGTAATATTTCATTTTGCACTTTTAACTCCCCCCCCCTCCCCCCTTCATAGAAAATAAACAATACAGGAACGAAGGAACTGGGCGCATACGGTGAGTTCGCAGTAGGCTATACTAGGCCTCATACTTACGGTGAGTTCGCAGTAGGCTATACTAGGCCTCATACATATGGTGAGTTCCCAGTAGGCTATACTAGGCCTCATACATACAGTACGGTGAGTTCCCAGTAGGCTATACTAGGCCTCATACATACAGTACGGTGAGTTCGCAGTAGGCTATACTAGGCCTCATACATACGGTGAGTTCACAGTAGGCTATACTAGGCCTCATACATATGGTGAGTTCGCAGTAGGCTATACTAGGCCTCATACATACGGTGAGTTCGCAGTAGGCTATACTAGGCCTCGCAGTAGGCTCAACGGCCCCTGTCCGTTCTAAACCCGCTCACCAATGTAGACTAGTTTTTTTTTAACGTGGGAATGCACACAAAGACAAATCTTTGACCAACAGAAGTATAAAAAACCCCAAAAAAAAGCCCAAAAAACGATTCATGCATGCAACAGACCAGACGCCCCATACTGCAAAATATCTCACACTGGTGTCCCACGGGAACACCTGCAGGTCTATATAGCCCAGGCTGTGGCGTATATACGTGGCCTGCGAGGGGTTAAAATGACTTAGGGGAAAAAAAAGAAACGTAGTCTAAAAAGGCTCTGGAGCAGCTGCACTCGTGACTGAAATCAAAACAGGGCCGGAATCGGGGGCCTGTCAGGCCTCTGATGTACGACTTGTAATGGGATGTTTCCAAACCCTCCCTCTGTCCATATGGCTGCCGACACGTTCAGAAACACCCACCACCTACAGAGCCGAGCGAGGGACTCTCACTGCTCCACATCTGGTGCACAGACAGACGCGCACGCGCGCGCGCACAGCACGGTCGCACGCACAGCACGCACGGCACCCACGCACGGCACGGTCGCACGCACAGCACGCACACACGGCACGGTCGCACACACGCAGGGTTTCAAAGGCATATATAGTCACCCTCTGGTGGCTATGTAAACCCTAATTCATAATTTACGCTCTGTTGTATGACACTGTCACACATGAAAACAGCACACGCATATATACAATTAAGCTCACAATGCGAAACGTCCACAATGCTCTATACGAGCTCGTTGTATGTACATGTCGGCTATTTTGGTCGTGTGTGTGCTGCTTTCCCCCGTTCTCGTCTGATTGCTTGCGTGAGGGGGTGCATTCGTTGGATATTTGCGTGTGTTGGTTCGTTGGTGGTGGTGTGTTTAGCGCAAATGAAGGGGGACGGGGAGGTGGGGAGGGGCACATCTTGATTTATGGCCCCGGTGTTCTAGTAAAAAAAAAACACACGTTCAACACACATCAGAAAGCAATATACCTTTTTTTTTTTCTTTTTTTTTTTCTTCTGATGAGTGGAAGTCCAGGGTTCGTGTGTCCATTAATTCAGGTGACTCTGCACGATATGAGTTGTTCCTTATAGGACCAGTAGGCGTAGGCTACTTTTACTTGTACTGTACTTATAAGTACACTTTTGAGGTATTTGTAGCCTATATACTTTACGTGAGTATTTCCAATACTTTTTTTTTACCTCTACTCCACTACATTTCAGAGCCGAAAGTTTTTACTTTTACTCCACTACAATAATTTGAAAACGTTATAGCAGTTACTTTGGATTTTTTTTTTATCTAGATTAGAAAACATACATGAACCACTTCACCATATATATATATATACATTTCGACCATTTTTGAAAATTATCAAATGGTTTTGAACACATTTTGAACATGTGAAATAAATTGGACATTCTGGACACACACACTGGACATTCTGACCTGAGATCAGATTCTAAAAAAATGTCTTCTACATCCTGACAGTTTTCTGAAAAAGCTATGTTTCTGTGTCAGTCGTTCTTCGATTAAAAAAAATAGCAGATCTACAAGCTCGTAGCGCGCCACTCGGTGGCGCGCTACGAGCTTGTAGATCTGCTATTTTTTTTTTAATCGAAGAACGACTGACACAGAAACATAGCTTTTTCAGAAAACTGTCAGGATGTAGAAGACATTTTTTTAGAATCTGATCTCAGGTCAGAATGGTACAAACTGTCAGGATGTAGAAAACATTTTTTTAGAATCTGATCTCAGGTCAGAATGGTAGCCTCTCTTGACCGGAAGCCACTCTGGAAGTCAGGAGGAAGCCCCCCCAGTCATCACAACAGCTCCAGCCCCGCAGCATGCTATAGCGCTGCTCCTGGGACGCATCGATCAACACCGACACACCCGGCTGTCCGTGACCGCATCCTCTCAGCTTAACCCATTCTGACCTGAGATCAGATTCATACGAGGTTTTCCACCTGGACACACACTGGTCTGATTAACCCATTCTGACCTGAGATCAGATTCTAAAAATGTCAGTCGTTCTTCGATTTAAAAAAAAATAGCAGACCTACAAGCTCGCAGAGAGCTTGTAGATCTGCTATTTTTCAATAGCTAAAGCACGACATGATGCTAACACCAAAAATGGGTTCCCGTTTCAGAATGGGTTAATGGGCCTTCCAACAGCATGAGAGCTTCCACCAGGATCCCAGTCTTATACCACTGGTCCTCCTGTCCCTCCCTGGAGAGTGGAGATGGAGAACCCCACATCGATTGGTCTGACAGGTATAAACAAACATGGAGGTTTAGATGCTCCACATGATGGTCTCAGTCGACCCTTTGCTATTATGGTATACCTGTATCAAGGAAAGCTCTGAGAAGGAAGGGAAGTGGTCACGTGACCGGGCTGCGGCCAGGACACTTTCATGGACACTTTCACGGGATGAGCCAAACTATATATACCCGGAAGTTTGGCAGAATGCACCGGAGTCAACGAGAGCTCATATTATAGTGACCAGCTCATGAACAAACATTATTTATGAATGACTTTCTGAGACCTTTTGTAAAGTATAATCACTTCTGGAAAATAACAGAAGACATTGTAATACATTGTCTGCTGTGTTGCTTTTCAATGTGTGCACTGTGTAATTTGTATGGAGGTATGGTATCTAAAGAGCACAACGTACCTTTCTGAACGTACCAAGTGTATCACAAGACTTCCCACCGTTTCCTGTCTGGCAGCCAAATCTCGCGATACTTTCGAAGCCAGAAACGATACCTGCTGCTGTTTAGATCCTCAGATAACATTATTATACTGCATGTGCTCTCTGTGCACATGGAAAAGTAGGTGATTAGAAAACAAACTGTGTGTGAACCGGTTATATGATAAAGGTCTCAATTATTCATAAATAATGTTTGTTATGAGCTGGTCCAGCCGGCGATCCATTCACTGTCATGTATTCATTGCACTTCGGGTGTGAGTTTGGCTCCCATGAAAGTGTCCATGAAAGTGTCATGGCGCAGCCCAGTCACGTGACCACTTCTCTTCCTTCTCAGAGCTTCCTTGACCTGTATGAGAAGGTTCATGTCAGCGTTGGCTTTGCCATTAGCACAGAGACATTTTGACCTGAGATCAGATTCTAAAAATGTCTTCTACATCCTGACAGTTTTCTGAAAAAGCTATGTTTCTATGTCAGTCGTTCTTCGATTTTTCAAAAATAGCAGACCTACAAGCTCGTAATGCAGCACTCGGTGGCGTGCTATGAGCTTAAAGCAATTATATTTCATTGAAGCAACTCCTTAGCATTGTTTTCATACCATGGATGTGATAAGAAAATGTATCAAACATAAGGGAAATATTAAATAGTATCGGGTGTACCAGTTTGGGCTTTTTTTCAGTTCAATGGGGAAATACATTGATTAAACAAACGTTTGATTGATTGAGTTGTACAATGTTATACAACCCTAAACTAATTTTAGAATACACTACACAATACAATACAATTTTAGAACATATAATATTGGCCAATATGTCAAATATGTAAATATTACATAATGGTATTGAATGGAAGCGGACCATTTGTAACACATTGGCCCACTTTTGCAAGTTTTCTTTGCCGTTGCTTATACAGACCAGAATGAACGTGAATTCCGTCTAAACACGATGCAAACTAATGAAGAACATAAGTATGAAGACATCCATGTGGATTTTTATTCACCAACACCAAAGAAAAAAACTGTAGCACACTGTGTAAAAAAATTGTACTCAAGGTGTAAAATTATACGCCTTTTGAAAAAAGTCAGATTTTCGCCAATAGCTCCCCGCAGGATGAAGGTAAACACTTCAAACTCCCTGGGCACGTAGAGTACGTTGCTGTACACATACTGACGCGATGGCGTCATGGTGGCGTTGACCAATCAAGAGATAACTGTTAGGATCTGTCCCTCCTCAGACCATGTCAGCCCTGGCCACTCCCATTTTTCCCTTCCACTCACTCAGTCCCTGCACTCACCTGTCTCCAACTCCCTCGTCAGCCCACCTGTGAACACTTGGACAATTTACCTGCTCACTACTTAACTGGACTCATTGCAAGACACTGTTGTCAGTTCATAGATTGATGTTGTCGATGTCCCCTGTGTGTTCCTGGTTCCGTGTGCTCCTCTGAGGTTTGAGTTTTGGACTTTGTATTTTTGCGCTTTGCATTTGTGTATGTAAAGTTATTTTTCAGTTTTGGCATTTTCTGCCCTTTGGACATTTTTGGGTTTCCTGAGCTTGAAACTAGTCTTTGTTGTCAGCTGCCTCTTTGCTTAAATAAATACCTTTATTTGAACATACTTCGTGACTCTGCATTTTGGGTTCAGTCATCCTGATATCACAACAATAACGTCCATGTTACAACCGTGAAGCGTTACATCCTTGGCGGCTCTCCCCTACTGTATAGGCCTAGTAGAGTACTAATGGAGTTTCAGAGTCTTCAAGGAGGAGTCAGTGGGTATAATCTCAGCATGCAGGGGAGAGGTTGGACAGAGGAGAGGAATGGATTCCCCTGCAGGAGCATGACTGGCTGGCCCATGTTTTCTGCATGCCATACCCATAGCCCACTGACCCGTGGCCCCAAAAGCACTAAACACTCTCCCCTAAGCTGCCCTGGCCCTTAGCCCCCTGTGGCCCTTAGCCCCCTGTGGTCCTTAGACCCCTGTGGCCCGTATAGCCCCCTTGTGGCCCTGTGGCCAGTCAGCAGATGGTCCCCCCATGAGGGCCCGGAAAAACAAGAGCTATAGCTATACAGTACGTGCAAAATGTTTTCCGTTAAAAAAAAAAAAAAACCTCCACATTATTTTTCCTGGAGAGGAAACACCAAAGCCATTAATTGCAGTCCCCCAGCATTTTTTATAGAGCCGTATAATGAAACGGCTGATGATATATGAGCCCCAGAGCCGTCCGTATAGCAGGTCGAGGGGTATATTGTGAAGGAAAAACGCCAGCGTTAGAGTATGATGATAGTGTTCTGAATGAAACGGCACAGCACGCCATTCAAGACAAACTGCACCACGATTAACTATAGGCATGTAACGATATATCGTATATCGCGATATATCGATATTATATCCCGACGATATGTATCGATTTATTAAAAATAAAAATTGATTTTCAAAAAAAAAAAGAAAAATACTTTTTTTTTAGGGGGGGCTAGTGTGATAAGAAATATCAGCTGTAATCATATTCCATCATATTCACATGATTTTGGAGAGAAATGAGACAGTAGTAGAAAAATCGTATCGTGAACCTCATATCGTGATACGTATATCGTATCGTGAGTTGAGTGTATCGTTACATGCCTACGATTAACCCATTTTGGCCTGACCTCGAAAATTTTAATCTTCTAAATCCTCCAGTTTTCTGAAATAAATATTTTCACGAACTTTAAAAAATAGCAGACCTATACAAGCTCGTAGCGCGCCACTATGAGCGCACTATGAGCTTGTAGATCTGCTCTTTTTCCAAACACCAAAAGGGGTTCCCGTCCAGAATGGATTAACCCATTCAGACCTGCGGGGCCGATGTGTCTACACTAAAAATGTCTATACTAAAAGTTTCCTGAAAAACCCATGTTTCTATACGTCAGTGTTTCTCACACTATTTCATGCCAAGGACCCCCAGAATTATCTGTATTTGGCCCCCATCTGAAAACATGTTGATCCACGGCCCCTCAGAAGCAAAGATTTGAGTTAATTCGCTGTGAAAGAATATATTCAAAGATTTGCGGCACATTTTCGCCATTTTTCTCAAAAGTAGATCTGCTATTTTTCAACAGCTAAAGCACAACACAACGCTTCAAACACCAAAAGGGGTTACCGCCCAAAACCCTATCTCGCTTTATTATAACGACGACATCGGAACGCATTTATCGCCTTGGCGGTACTTAGTTTAGACAGTTTTTGGTTTAGACTATAGTCATTGGTTAGACCAGTCATTAGTCCTACAACTACAACCTATCTCAAACCCTCACCCTAAACCTAACCTCCCACGGGGCAGCACACCTGAACCTAACCTTAACCCATGTCTAACCGATGACTAGTCTAAACTAAGTATGCACCCCGTTCCAAACCCTCATCCTAAAGCTAACCTCCCACGGGGGCAGCACACCTAAACCTAACCTTAAACCATGTCTAACCATTGAGTCTAAAGTATGCACCACGTCTTGGCAGCATGACCTGTAAACGACTTTCCCTGTGATATTACAAACTGGGGATATATACAGTACACCTATAGCCTGGTTTCCAGCCCATACACCCCGCCCGCTCGACTGCAGAGCAGCTGGTCAGAGTCTGACAATCAGGCTAACGTACCTCACCTGCACCAGATAATGCCTCATCAATCACGCCTTATTAGAACACCGCCGCGGTTTCAGCATGTGCGGTGCATGGGAGGCTTTTTGTAGAGAGCCAGGCATGCAGGCAGGTGCGTTTTTATTGGCTGTCCACCACCACCACCACCACGGACGTGGTGGTGGTGGTGACCTCACTGGTGGGACCCCGGCCAGACGCCGCCATCCCATCATGCTGCAGGAGGGCCTGCTGGGTAATTACTGTGGGACATGCTTCTATAGCCTTCAAACGTCCCACACGGGGGCCAGGTGTTACATCATTATACAGACAAATCAGAGACACACGTATACCCACGGAGTCGGACACGTGTGTGTGTGCGTGCGTGCGTGTGTGTGTGTGTGTGTGTGTGTGTGTGTGTGTGTGTGTGCGCGCGTGTGTGTGTGCGTGCATCTAGACCTATAGACATGCATAGACAATCGCACGCATGCGCACGCACGCACGTCCACAGCAATTAGAGGCTGGACAAATTCAACACAAATGCATATTATCTGCGTCAATACGAATGCACTTACACGTTGAGAAGAAAGGGCCTGATACGGTGGTGGTGGTGGTAAGACCGCGGCGCTTATATACAGTCAGCCAGACATAATGAAAAACACCATAACTCCCATGCATGCATGTTCACATGCACTGTGCCACAGTCCTTCGCGACACAAGAGCAGATGTCTGTCACGAGGGGGTTTTAACAATCCAGGCCCCATAGCTTTTTTTGCGTCGAGAAAAACCTCCACTTTTTATACCACTATAGTATACTTTTGAAGGCGGCCATATATCACACGCTGGCTGGGGCATGGCATTAATTCACCGCCCCTACACCGTCTTTTACTTTTTCACTCTTTATAATATAACGAACGCAATTAAATTCCGTTTCCACGGGTCCCCGCAGCTGTAAGCCCACAGTTAATCGACTGGCACGACTTCAAAACGTCCCCCTGCTCGGTTTAACCCATTCTGACCTGAGATCAGATTCATACGAGGTTTTCACTGGACACACACTGGTCTGATTAACCCATTCTGACCTGAGATCAGATTCTAAAAATGTCAGTCGTTCTTCGATTTTTCAAAAAATAGCAGACCTACAAGCTCGTAGCGAGCCACTCGGTGGCGCGCTATGAGCTTGTAGATCTGCTTTTTTTCAATAGCTAAAGCATAACATGATGCTAACACCAAAACGGGTTCCCGGTCAGAATGGGTTAAGCCGTGGGCATTCGCGTCAGAATCTGGACGTTGTATCGTTAACGTTCTATATTTTCGACAACCTTGGGAACAAGTTCTCCGATGCTCAGCGATTCAGGTCCTGTTCCGTGAAAAACCATTAGATCGTTATAAGGTCCTAGCTGTTCCATGAAAACCATTAGATAAATAGCAAGCGCGACTGGCCGGACCTTCCCACGCCTTCCACTTCAATTGAAGTGGTTGTTGAGTGAAGTAAATGAAACACATTAAAAGGTATTTATTGCGAACGCAGTGAGCACTTACTATGAGACCTAGCAGATCATGTCTGTGTGTGTGTCTGTCTGTGTGTCTGTCTGTCTGTCTGTCTGTCTGTCTGTCTGTCTGTCTGTCTGTCTGTCTGTCCCGCTTTTGTGCCCATATATGGAGCTGAGTGATTACGTCACCATGACTCAGCCATAACCATATAAGGAGTCCCCAAAGCAGCTGTACGTCCAAAACCCAAATATGTACGAGCTGCGTTCGCTTCCCGCGTTTGCGCGTCTTACTGGTGTTATACTTTAGCTATTGAAAAATAGAATATCTACAAGCTCGAGTGCCGCGCTATACGAGTTTGTAGATCTTTCTATTTTTTTTATAATCCGGCGCAAATCTGTGAACATCATTTATATTCTTTCAGAGCGAACGTTTTCAACTCAAAATCTTTGCTTCTGGGAGGTCACTGTCTGGAACAACATATTTTCAGATGGGGGTCGGCCGCCAATTACAGATAGAAACTGACATATAGAAACATTGGGTTTTTCAAAAAACTGTCATGATTTAGAAGACATTTTGTAGAATCGTCCTCTGTGTCTAAATGTGTTACCAAGAATTGACCGCACACATGTGGGACCCCCAGCCCAGGGGGGGTCCTTGTTCACAAGGCCTGGGGACCCCCAGGGGGGTCAATGTTCATGAGGCCTTGGGACCCCCAGGGGGGTCAATGTTCATGAGGCCTTGGGACCCCCAGGGGGGGTCCTTGTTCATGAGGGCTGGGGACCCCCAGCCTCCTTGTTCATGAGGCCTGTGGAGCTTTTTTTTTTCTTTCTTTTTAGCTTTTTACAAAACAAACATAACAAATTGTGGTGTGACTCTTAATGTAAACATTAAAAAATCACCACTATTAGTCTTTCATATGCTCATTATTATTATGACATTTGAACCATTTCATTTGACCAAAGCATAAGCACATGTAGAATCATTTGAAATGGGGGTTCGATCTAGCCTGTGGTGGAACCACTCCCCCTGCTGGACAACATTTGCATTTGGCCGGAAGGGAGAGTCTGGTGTCTCTCGGGCAGAGACGGTGTACTCCGGACGGAGCGATATGCGGCCGCTAGAGGCGGGATCGACACGAGACTTAGTCCCGCCCCCTCGAGAGACCCGGAAAATAATTCCCCGTTAATTTTCCTCAGTATTTATTATAAAGTATTTATTTAGAGACGTTTACGCCGCGGAAAAAAGCCAACTCTTGTCGTGACAAATCATGACAATAAATACAATGTTTTGGGCCAAACAAAGAATTGGAAAGTAGAAAAAAAACGGCAGGTTCCAACACTAGTTTTGTTGTTTTTCTTCTTTCTTGTAATTATTTGTTTGGTCCAAAATATTGTGTTTGTTGTCATGATTTGTCACGACTCAAGTTGGCTTCGTACGACGCTTAAAAAGGCCTTTAAATAAAAACTTTTTTGAAATGTCTGGGGAAAAATGCAATGCGATTCATTCCCTGGGCCTGGCGTCGTCATGAACTGCGACGCTCTATTGAAGCGCTGCCATCACAGCGCAAATGTAAACTCCACCTGGACTACAACTCGAGATTATTATGGAGATATGATATCCGATTTTCGCCCCACTGCTTCCGGGTTCGTCGTTTCTGCTTGAGAGAGCCCAGATGCGGGCAGGAGGAGGGAACGCGTGAACGCAATACTGCCGCAATCTGGCGGAGTCGGGTTAGGTTCGATCATGGCCTCCTGACAATGATCCACGATAATCTATTAGACTTAAAAAGATGCAGTCCAGTTGGAGGTGGTCTCCCTGCTCTGCAATTGATAAATGTACACCCAGGCGTGGAGTATAGGACACTCACTGGCAGTGTTGAATTTGTCGACTAAAAAGGTTCGTCGACTACCTTTTTCCACTGACAAACACTAAATGGAAACTAAATGACAACTAAGCTATGATGACTAAAACTAAGACTAAATATACTGTTGATTTTGTCAACAAATAAAAACCATGACTAAAATGTTAGGAAGGGGACTAGTGGACAAGAGATCCATTACAAGTGATGTTACACTTGGTTGCATGCTTAAAATCGCGCTGCGACACGTTGTGAGCTTGTAGATCGGCTATTTTTCAGCAAGTGTAAAATCAGTCATCGCGATGGCGCCCAAGGCCCACCGAAATACATTTTAGTCGACTAAATCAACTGTAGATTAGACTTACTTGACACTAAAACATTCCAGGTGGCTAAAATGGTGACTGAAACTAAATGAAAACTGAAATGAAAACTAACCGCCTGAAGCTCACGAGTGCTATATCTCCCCTGGTCAAGCGGGCATCGCCCGCCCACCGCGTGAGTGGTCAATGTAATAAAATAATAAAATAAAAATGACATATCGGTATCGGATCGGTCTCAATAATAATACAGCTTATATAGAAGCGGTTTTCACCAGCAAATTGTTTTTTAAATGTAAAAAAAAAAAAAAAAAAATCTTCAATAGAGTTCAATATAAATCAAAAGTGTCTAGTACCTCTAGTCTAGAACAAAAGCCACATCAAGTATGATGTAAAATCTTAAGTAAAAAAATAAAGTGTACATTTTTCTACATTATTTTTTTATATCATCAAACATATACAGGCTACGGATTTTGCAACTATAACTAAAAGATTTAACTCTAAAGGTTTTAGTAGGTGCTATTACTACTACAAAGACGTTAAGTCCACAGTACTTTAAAGGTATATTCAGTGATTTCACTCAAAAAACCTTAGGTTTTGTTTTTGGCCCTGGGACCATAAGCCTTCGTCCAATCAGGATAGAGAGTCAAAAACGATGACCCCCAGGGGTCAACTGGGGACAGGGAGGAACTCCTTATATGGTCAGCACACTCTATAGTAGAGAGGATTATCACAACAAAACAAAAAAATAAGTGATATTTGAATTAACTGAATTCACTGAATATACCTTAAAGAACCGTGTATAATATTTTAGTTGCCTCGCTTTTACGACAAATAAAACATGAATATCTCTGCTGTCGGGAGGAAACCTCCACCAGGAAATTAAGAAAACCATATATAAAAAATAAAAAAAGCAATACTGCCTCAGCAAAGTTGACGTGGTGACTTCATATATTGTCAGTTACTCCCATGAGAGGGGGAGAGGTGGTGGAGATTTAGCAGACAGTTTGAGGGTCCAATGGAGTTAAGAAGTTTTGTCCAAAGCACTTTTAGCTACTTTCCTCTTTTTTTTTTATCCCACGTTTTTGTAAACCATTTTGTAACTGCCTGTGTCAGTTATCTAATGTGATCCTGGGCTCTACACACCCTCCGCCAACCTATAGTCCCCCATATATGGAACTCTCATGCTTCCTTCGTGAGTGTCCAAGTTTCTCCTTTACACCTGACGGGGGGGGGGGGGTTGGCACTGATTTATGCAAAAAAGAAAAAGAAAAAACCTAAAAAAAAAGAGTTATGAGGTTTCCTTCCCGACACCGACGAGTAATCCTGGCCTAATTTGGATTGATATAATTGCGTGTTGTATTATATAAACCCCAATGGGAGGAGGATGAGGCTCCCTGCTCCCTGGTGAAACCCCACCTAAGCCAGCAGATGTGCTGCACTATACAATAAAAAAGAAAAGACGCCCGGCCGGCCGGTCGGCCGGCCGTCAGACACACGTGTGAATCCCATCAGCTCCCCCCCTCCCTCCACTCCCTCGTTAGTGGCAGACACCCTTAATTGACTCCAGATGCGGGATGGCAGGGTTTTTTAAAGGAGGGAACCCGAGTAATGAGAGGCCGCTCAGCGTTGCCACCGCGCCGCTACGGAACAGCACGTCAATTTTACGGTCAATTGGCGCTCCGCTTCTGAAGTGATACATCATGTTGAATTGGATTCGGTCAGAAGCTCCATCTCCCCGGCCTTGCCGGAAACCGGTGTTGTTTTTGGCAGCAAATTTAGAATTTTAGTTTTAGTCGTATATATAGTCTCTTGAACAGTTTTCATTTCGTTTCAGTCACATTTTAGTCACCTGGAATGTTTTAGTGTTATAGTTTTAGTACACTAAGGGCTGTATTTTGCGTGTCTTAAGTACCAGGTCTTATTCCCTAACTTGAGTAAACTAAAGACCTGGAGGCGTGATCAATGCTCTTTGGCCACTCAGAATAAATAGCCAAATTGATCAATTGACCAATAGCATTGATCACGCCTCCAGGTCTTTAGTTTACTCAAGTTAGGGAATAAGACCTGGCACTTAAGACACGCAAAATACAGCCCTAAATATCATAAGATTTTAGTCGATTAAATCCACGGCTGATTTAGTCGACAACAATTTATTTTGGCGGGCCTCCTCGATGCCTGTCGTAATGGCTGATTTGCTGAAAATAGCCGATCTACGCGTCGCAAACCAAGTGGAAAATGACTCATACTGGATCTCTTGTCCACTATAGTCCCTTCCTAAAATTCTAGTCTAGTTTTTATTTGTTGACAAAATTGTCAATGTATTTACTCTTATTTTTTGTCATCATAGCTGAAGTTTTCGGAACATTTTCCGTCTTAGTTTTAGTCGACGAAATCAACACTGGCCGGAACCGACCCATGGTCATCGACATGCACCTGTACTTTTCATGTCAAGGACCCCCAAATTGACACTAATTAGCCCGCGGACCCCCCATTAGAAAATATATGCCAAGGACCCCCATAAGAGAGGATTTTTTTACGGCTCTAGCAGTGATTTTCAACCAGTTTTAATTTCCAGGACGCCCCCAGTTTGACACGCATTAGTCTACGGACCCCCATTTAAAGGCATTTCTATGTAGCACTTTGAGCTACATTTATGTATGAAAGGTGCTATACAAATAAAGTTTATTATTATTATTATTATTATGTTAGAAAATATATGTTAATGACGTTTAGAAGATTTATAGAACACTTTCCTGCAGGGGGTCTTTGTGTGTGCAACACGTGGTTTTAGATATTTTAGATTTTAGCAGTGAGTCCAGCAGTGTCTCTTACAGTAGTGTCACTTTGGAATACATGTTGTAGTCCCAGGAGGAGGAGGAGCAGTGCACCAAAGCATTATGGGAATTGTAGTCCAGGAGTCCAAGTGAGCCCAGTGTCGATGACATCCGAGACACTGGGCTCACTGCTAAAAATCTAAAATATCTAAAAACCACAATATTACACACATAAAGACCCCCAGGAAAGTGTTCTAAATCTTCTAAACATCTTCTAAGCATTCAGTGTTTTGGGCGATTTGGAAAAAAAAACCCGGTCCGCCCCAGTAACAAGATGTGCACATGCACATGCACTACAGTGGGGAGGACACGCAACAGGCCAACAGCACACACAACAAGGCCTGCCCCCGCTCAATCGATTGGATGAAGGCTGGGCCTAACCTGACTTTGCCAGCTGGGGGCGGTATTGGGTAACCATGTTCCCCAACACCACATCCATCTGGAATCTCGCAGGGAGTTGAGCTAACGCCGAACCGCTCCGTACCGAACCAATCAGCGTGAGCTAAGGGCGGGATATGTGCGAAACCGGATGTGAAGCTATACAGACACGTCAATATGATTGGTTGTGTTTGCACGCCCACACGGTGATAGACCATGTATCTTGTAAAAAAGGAACAGCCCCGTCATCGAATTTGCTTCCGCGATCCCAGATCCCAATAAGCTGTGAAACAAACATGTGTAGCAAGCTTCTTGGATCTGGCAGCGTCAGGTTAGGCTGGGCCACCACCTAACCAAAAACGAAACCTATACGGTTTTTTTGACCCCCAGGGGTTAACTGGGATCAGGGAGGAACTCCTTATATGGTCAGCACACTCTATCACAACAAAACAAAAAAAGAAGTGATATTTGAATTAAGTGAAATCACTGAATATATGAATATACCTTTAACATATATTTTTAAAGGTCCTGGCGGTACTCCTGGTGAGAGCAGGAGAGGACCTGGTGAGACGTAGGAGGGGCCCGGGCAGGAGGCTATACCCACAGAGCCTAGTCCCTCCACATGCCAGAATATAGTACCTCTCAGTCCCGGCAGAGTAGTTCCGGAGTGGTTCCAACGGATTGTGCCGCCCTGTCTTTCCCTAGTGGGTCTGATCGAGGGGTAGCTACTGGGACGTATAAGTCGGGACTTGATCATCCCGGCTGGGTCACCCGAGTGAGGGGTATGATGTTCGAGAGACCGGAAACCCTGAAGACCTTGGGATACATCATACGACCCAGTGGCATCCAGGCGATGTATTTTCGTTCTTTGTTAACCCATTCTGACCTGAGATCAGATTCATACGAGGTTTCCACTGGACACACACTGGTCTGATTAACCCATTCTGACCTGAGATCAGATTCTAAAAATGTCAGTCGTTCTTCGATTTTTCAAAAATAGCAGACCTACAAGCTCGTATCGCGCCACTCGGTGGCGCGATATGAGCTTGTAGATCTGCTATTTTTCAATAGCTAAAGCATAACATGATGCTAACACCAAAATGGGTGCCAGGTCAGAATGGGTTAAAGTGTCCCTTTAACTTTTCAAGAAAGAGCAGACAGCACAACGTATTGGCGTATAATAGCCTTCGTCAGCGTTGATGCCATATCCATGACGTCAAGGTCATCAAGGATCTCCATATATGGTCATAAAAGGGACACAGGCAGGGGCCACGTTTCCCATATCTATAGTTGATCACTTGGAAGGTTTCGTGCAATTATACCAGTAAGACGCGCAAACGCGGGAAGCGAACGCAGCTCGTACATATTTGGGTTTTTTTAAGATATATTTTTAAGTTATTATTTTTTTTAAGTTAAGTTATTTTTAAGTTAAGTTTTTAACTTAGCCATAACCATATAAGGAGTCCCCAAAGCAGCTATACGTCCAAATATGGAGTGTGTTGCATAAATCACAAACAAATCACTCAGCTCCATATATGGGCACAAAGGTGGGACACACACACAGACACACACACACACACACACACACACACACACAAACACACAGACATGATCTGCTAGGTCTCATAGTAAGTGCTCACTCACTTATTATGTGCCATAATTATTAGACCAATATGGCATGTAGGGATTATTTATGATAAATTGGGTATAAGGCATTAAGGGTTTGTGTCAGTGTTGAATTCGTCGACTAAAACTATGACTTATTCCACTGACAAAAACTAAATGGAAACTAAATGAAAACTAAGCCATGATGACTAAAACTAAATGTACTGTCAATTTTGTCAACAAATAAAAACTAGACTAAAATGTTAGGAAGGGACTAGTGGACAAGAGATCCATTATAAGTAATTTTACACTCGGTTGCATGCTGAAAATGGCTGATCTACAAGCTGAGACGCGTTGTGAGCTTGCATATCGGCTATTTTCAGCAAGTGTAAAATCAGCCATTACTACGGCATCAACGCCCACCAAAATATATTTTAGTCGACTAAATCAACTGTAGATTTAGTCGACTAAAATCATAATGATATTTAAGACTAAAACTAGACTAACACTAAAACATTCCGGGTGACTAAAATGTTGACTATAAGACTAAATTAAATCTATTCAGAAGACTATATGACTAAAACTAAAATTGAAATTTGCTGCCAAAAACAACACTGGTTTGTGTGCTATAGGACGTCATTTATGGTGTACAGTATGCTGGCCAGGCTGGACTCCCCCTCCTATTAACTATTGGTTATTAATATATTAGGTGTATGCTATCCGCCCTCCTTTCTCCCCCTCTACAACCATCAACAAGCTCAAAGCGCATTGCAAGATTATAGATTGGCTGTTTTCGACTAATGTCCAAGATCTGTCCGATATTTCATATTCCAAGAGGCCACAACCTGTCCTGCCCTGGTGGAGACCTGTGCCCCGAGGGGCACTTTTTCTAGTTTAAGAAATATGAAATCATAAATCCAAAGGCACTCGACACATATAAAAGTTGACATCCTTATCCACACTTTTCCTGGGCTGTGTGTGCTCCAGTCCCTGTTGATTTCATTGGATATCATTGGTCATCTGACCAGTTTCATTGGCTTTCATTGGATCAAATCAACAGGAACTGGAGCACACACAGCCCAGGAAAAGTGTGGATACCCTAAAACATAATTTTTTGTCCAAAATATGAGAGTGCCCAGAAGTGTCAATAATTGTCAAGGCTCTGATACTGCATACCGGTATTTATTTGATGTAACACTGCACCACTAAGTGGCTAAAGTGGCTATAGCAACTGCCGTACAAAGTTGGACCATCCACGGACCTCACATCAGTGCTATACGGGTTCACAACTTCACAGTACACTGTGGAGGATTTTTGTATCATCGCCACCAACGCCTGAACCCTGCAGCAGCTGCTGCTGCACTACAACAACACACAACAGGACAATTCCCTCCCAATCAGTCCCAATCTATTACATCGCATTACCCACACTGTACAAACGTTGGTGTTCATAATATTCAGAACGGCTAGTATTATAAAAAGATACATTACACTGGATACAAATAGGAATTTGTGCGTGCCGATTTTGGTTTAGAAGCAGAACAGACTGGTGTATACAAAAGAGCCATGTCTTTCTTATATTTCTAGTGTTGTGTAAGTGTTTGCTTTTCCGTCCATCTATACGGCAAATCCAAACACGTCAGAATGTAGTCACGCAGTCCAATATTACAGCTGAGAACTGGGAGTTGAAATGTTGCTTCACAACCAGTAGTAGCTTTTTAATAACACATTACATTACATTACATTTTAACCCATTTAGACCTGATTCTACAAATGTCTTCTAAATCCTGACAGTTTTCTTAAAAACCAATGTTTCTATATCAGTGGTTCTCAAACATTTTCACGTCAAGGACCCCCAGAATTACAGTATTATGTAAATAGCCGCCGACCCCCATCTAAAAATGTGTTGTTCCAGGGAGGCCCCCCCCCCCAGAAGCAAAGATTTGAGTTAAAAACGTTCGCCGTGAAAGAATATATATATTCAATGTTTTGCAGATCTACAAGCTCATAGCGCGGCACAGAGCTACGAGCTTGTAGATCTGCTATTTTTCAATAGCCTATAGCAAATGTACAACAATGCTTATAAAACACCAAAAGGGTTTCTCGTTCAGAACGCGTTAACAACACATTAACGTCACATTCAGAAAAGCGTCGCCCGTACTCCGTGTACATCTGAACAGACAGGAAGGCATAAATCTCAACCAATAAACCGTCTCAACTGTTACAGTCATGATTAATATTATAGAACGCATCCTGCGTGATAAAGCCCGGGGGCTGTAAATCCAAAGGCTAGCTAGCAGCTCTCTCCCTTTTGGCTGAGAAACAAACTGCAAAAACAGATACGGGACACCCACTCCAATGAAAGAGCACACTATGGTGTGCTTCTCATGTGCAACAATAAAAGACTCATTGTTTTCATGTTAGCAGGAGACACAGGTTTCACCGTAGCCCAGTGACCATTAAGACATTCTGTACGGGAACCCCTATAGTTGGTGTTTTTGTTTTTTTAAAGCATTACGTTATACTTTATGATATTGAAAAAATCTACAGACGAGCTTTGTAGGTCTGCTATTTATTGAAAATTCGTGAAAATGTGAGCGAACATTTTTAACTCAAACTTCTGGGGCGTTGGGGGGTCCCTGCTGGAACAACATATTTTCAGATGGGGGTCGGCGGCCCATTACACATAATAATTCTGGGGGTCCTTGACATGACATGGTTTGAGAACCACTGACATAGAAACATGGGTTTTTCAGATAACTTGTAGGATTTAGAAGACATTTTATAAGAATCGTTCTCAGGTCAAAATGTGTTAAGACTCCCACCAGAGCCGCTCATGGGGATCACTGTTCCTCTCTCTCTCACTCACTCACTCTCTCTCTCTCTCTCTCTCTCTCTCGCACTCATTTTAACCTCGAGTGCCCGGATCATTTCTTCTTTCTTCTTAATTCTTTTGCACATTGTTATTGTTATTATGCCCAGAATATGACCCCATAGGGTTCATGTGGTTAAACCAACAAGTCAAGATTTTTATACAATGTATTCCTCTCCATACAACAATGTCTGCAAATAATGCTGCCTGCATGTATATGTGTCATTTGACCCGATTGGGTCCAGGACTGTACAAGGTCCAGCCCCACAACTGGTCGCTTGCTTACACACAGATAAAGCCTGCGTGGTTAACGCTTATAGACGCTGACGCTGTTACTTAACGCATTCTGACCTGAGATCAGATTCATACGAGGTTTTCCACTGGACACACACTGGTCTGATGAACCCATTCTGACCTGAGATCAGATTCTAAAAATGTCATTCGTTCTTCGATTTTTCAAAAATAGCAGACCTACAAGCTCGGCGCGCTACGAGCTTGTAGATCTGCTATTTTTCAATAGCTAAAGCATAACATAATGCTAACACCAAAATGGGTTCCCGTTCAGAATAGGTTAACACTCCTAATGACAGAGGGAACATTCACTTCACTGTAAATAAGGCCGCGGGTTGCACCAACAAAGAGGCTTCAATTATGCACAGTTTAGGGCTAATCAAGGATTTGTTGATCTAGGTTTTTTTTATCTGAATTCAAGTTGTCTCGCACCACTTGATTTTAAGCATCGCTTAATACATCAGTTATTAAAGCCTTAACCTGTTATTAAAACCTTGACCTGGCTGCGATTAATTGTAATCGACTCTAGCATGATGGATTGGCCATGAATAAACAAAATGTAATCTTACTCTCTCGAGGCTAATCCTTTTTTTTTTTTCGTTTTGAGAGAAAACAGGCGTAGACATTCGCAGCGTGTGCAGCCAAATGTAAACCGTCTAAAGAGTCTAGTTTAAGTGTGATCATGATTTTGTATTTATTTAAACTTTTGTTGAATCTTGAATTTGGTACACGGACTCGAGAGTTCCTCACCTATAATACTCAAGACTCATTTTCCACTGAGGAACCTTTTTTGGTTTTCTTCAATCCACCTACAGTATTATTATACAGAACATGCTGCCATTTGGGGAAATTTTAACTGCCTCAGCTGCTACAGGTTTAAAACGATTCCCTGCACCAAAACAAATGCCAGTTTAATGTATAGTGGAGCAACAGGATGTAAAATGTATCCTAGGGAAACAAATTATAGTTCAACGCCAAAATGCCGTGTTCAAGTTCAGGAGACTTTGGGGGGTGGGGAAAAAAAGCAATTCTCCTGAATGCTGCCTTCCGGCATGGCATGGAAAGGAGAGGAGCGGCATTTTGCATTTCTTTCACCGTGTAGTAAACGCTGCATTCGTGGTCTAGTGGAAAGGGCAGTTGTTTTACAGACGGGTAAAAGGGGCAGGGGCCCCCTTTGATGTCTATGTGTGCACGTCCCTGATATGCCAAGCTTATATATACTGGTCCTCACCCAAAGCAGCGCTCCAGCACCCTGCTTATATACCCTGTAAACATATTAGCATGTTGACTCTCAGAAGGACTTCTGTCTTCTGGGTTGGATGCCCCCCCCCCCCCCCCCCCAGACCTCCCATCTATAAAGAATGTCATCTATATAGCTTCATATACTGACACCATGAAGGCACCCAGAGAGGCTTATATCTCTATATCTGAGGGCCACACAGGAGGTTGAAACAGGCTCTGTTTTCGTCTGTTTAACCCATTTTAGACCTGACGACGATTCTACAAAATGTCTTCTCTAAAATCCTGACCGTTTTCTGAAAAAAATATGTTTTTTCTATATGTCAGTCGTTCTCAAACACTTTCATGTCAAGGGATCCTCAAAAATATATGTAATTGGCCTCCGACCCCCCCATCTGCAAATATGTTGTTCCAGGGACTTAGTATACGTTCACTCTGAAATAATATATATATTCAAAGACCTATCTGCTATTTTTCAACAGCTAAAGCATAACATTAAAAAAAAACACCAAAAGGGGTTCCCGACCAAAATGGGTTAAAGTCATTGTATAATGCCAGCCTGTGCTTTTTTTTTTTTTTATCAAAACAGCAAGACGAATAAAAGACTGCTGAATCTTTGTCGTCGTCGTTGTTGTTGTTGTAATTATTCCCACTCTCTTGCGCAGGGAATTTCAGCCGGAGACGTGCGTGCCAAGTGAAATACACAGACGTGTCTCTGCCAGCCAAGTATAGAAGCAGCCGAATGGCTGAACCCGTGTGGCTTTGAAATATGTTTACCGAGTATTGTATAAGTTGGCTGCCCGTTCGAGTATTTTGGTGGAGCAAGACGAAGAAAATCGCAAAAAGCTGCTGACAAAGAATCATCTTCAGTTGTTCTTCTGCCCCGCTATAAGGGCACGTGGTGTTTAACATTTGCCAGCCCTCCACATAAACGCAGAGACCATTTAGCAGTCTTTATAAAGCTGCAATCCGTATTTTAGAGAGACCAAACGGCCTCCCCAGCTCGGCCAGGGGACATGATGCACTCGTCGGTTTCAAGAAGAACCACCATATCCTTTCACTATCCTTTCTCTATCCACTTTTCAACCTATCTTCATATAATAGGTCCTCACTAATAATCGTGAAAAAATGGCACAATTCTTTTCTACTCTGTGTCTCATAGGAGGGATGTGGGCAGTTCAGAAACCGTCTTCCAGTGACATCATCGATGGGGAATACAAGCTAATAGAAACTGCAGGCTTTCTAGTACTGAAAAGTTGCAATGCCATAATGAAAATCGAATTTATTTTTGTAAAAGAAATCTTGTTTAAAAAATAAATCTGCCTAATGATGATGTCACTGGAAGACGGTTTCTAAGCTGCCCACAGCCGTCCTATGAGACACAGACTATGTGGGAAAAAAATTGTGCCATTTTATCATGATTATTAGTGAGGACCTATTATTTGAAGATAGGTTGAAAAGTGGTGAAGTGGTCCTTTAAGGCTGTCCAAGGCTTCAGTTGTCATCATCACCAGTTTCTTTCCCCACGCGATCAGACTTTTGAACTCTCCCTGGCAGATATAGGACATGAACTGATGCCTGCATGAACTCTTATGTTCAGTTTTTAAAATGTTTTTTTAATTCTATTTATCTGGCTGTGCTTTTTTTTTTATGGATTCCTGTCGTTTTTAGAACGTATTTATATTCAGAGTATTGTCTTGCACTTGACATATTTATCCTTGTAAGAGCCTGTGTTGTCTTTTAACTAGGAGAAACATGGATTTCGTTTTTTTTTCTGCTGGAAAGAATGACAAATTAAGCAATCTTGAATCTTGCTACAGCACACTGTCTGCCTGCTTCAGTTCCACATATCATCATCTGCTGCAGCACACTGTCTGCCTGCATTGGAGACAGTGGAGTTTAGCTGCAGATAATGTGAGGTGAGCTGAAAGAATCATGCTTAGTTTATTCAAGCATAAGTTGGGGCTTTACTGAGAGTGGAGACCAAATGCCACGTCTCGGAAGGAAGAGACATAATAGAATGTCTTAATGTCTTTTTTTGCGGCAATTCCGCCTTTAGTTTTATATATTTTTTTATAGAGGGACAGACAAGTATATAGGCTGACAGGAAATGGGGAGACAGATGGGGGAGTGACACGCAGTATAAGGCCACACCGCCAGACTGGATATACCAGCCAAGGTGCCTCATGGACCGCTGAGCCACGCTCCAGGCCGCACGTGAAAAAAAAAGAAAATAAAATCTACGAGCTCCAACAATCGGATCCAACACCGAATGCACTCGGTCACGCAGTGTTGCGCACACATGCCGCGTCGGCATCATCTCTAACCCATTCTGACCTGAGATCAGATTCATACGAGGTTTCCACTGGACACACACTGGTCTGATGAACCCATTCTGACCTGAGATCAGATTCTAAAAATGTCAGTCGTTCTTCGAATTCAAAAATAGCAGACCTACAAGCTCGTATCGCGCCACTCGGTGGCGCGATATGAGCTTGTAGATCTGCTATTTTTCAATAGGTAAAGCATAACATGATGCTAACACCAAAATGGGTGCCCGGTCAGAATGGGCTAAAGAGCGTGGCTGTGAATGACGGAAATCAAAGTCTCCCACTAATCATGTTAAAATGGGGGGGGGGGGGGGGGGGGGGGCCTCGAGCTATCCCTCCTCGCAGACAGTCACCATGCAGTGGGCTCTTAAATGAGGCATTGATTTTGCAGTCTATAGCTGGGGTAACTGGACACCCTGTCAGTCATGTTATCAATGGGGTGTGAGAGAGCCTTTCGGTATTTGGCACGTGAGAGCCGCACAGTATACGGGCCGCCAACCCAAACAGAGGCTTAAGCCATTCTGACCTGAGATCAGATTCTAAAAAAATGTCTTCTACACATCCTGACAGTTTTCCATTCTGACCTGAGATCAGATTCTAAAAAAATGTCTTCTACACATCCTGACAGTTTTCCATTCTGACCTGAGATCAGATTCTAAAAAATGTCTTCTATACATCCTGACAGTTTTCCATTCTGACCTGAGATCAGATTCTAAAAATGTCTTCTACACCCTGACAGTTTTCCATTCTGACCTGAGATCAGATTCTAAAAAATGTCTTCTATACATCCTGACAGTTTTCCATTCTGACCTGAGATCAGATTCTAAAAAATGTCTTCTACACCCTGACAGTTTTCCATTCTGACCTGAGATCAGATTCTAAAAAATGTCTTCTATACACCCTGACAGTTTTCCATTCTGACCTGAGATCAGATTCTAAAAAATGTCTTCTATACATCCTGACAGTTTTCCATTCTGACCTGAGATCAAGATTCTAAAAATGCCTTCTATGTCAGTCGCTCTTCGATTTTTCAAAAGATAGCAGACCTACGAGCTCGTAGATCTGCTATTTTTCAATAGCTATAAAGCACGACATGATGCTATAACACCCAAAATGGGTTCCCGCCCAGAATGGGTTAAGCCCCAGGACACTGGACAAACCGTTCTCTGTCATCGCAACGCTTTCATGCACGCCACCGTCTCCTCGATTCCTCCTCCTGTCCTCCTGGCCAAGAATACATGGTGCTGTATTCCATCCATGGTTGTTGGGGATATGGCTCTCGCTCACCGCGCGCTATATGAGAGCCAGCAAAGTCTCTTTAAAAATGGGAGCTGTGTGCATGCTGAGGTGCAACGGGGATTTGCCGTGTTAATAATGTAATATTGACGACTCTCGTAAACAGGCCGAAGGTCTCGTAAAACGCAGATTAAAAGTGTATCGTCAAACAAAGGAACAAAAGGAGGAAACGTCGGCTGTGTGAATTCAGAATTAGTCTGCCGGTTTTTTCTCTCCGTACACTTCTTGGATGTGGTTAAAATGTGGTCATATAATAAAACAACGATTATTATTGTCTGCCATTGATGTCATTGTTTAAAACTTCCAAATGAATTGGAATCTCGTCAAATCTGGACAATAAGAAACATTTCTCTGTGGATTGAAGATCTGTCAATATGAAAGAGTAATATCTCTCTCAGCACGCTGCCTTCCTCAGTAAGTACCACAGAGGAAAAACAGTCCAAGTCCAAATTTCATTCTGACATCTCCACGAAAAGGCCTCGTTGTCCTGAATCCTTATCTATAATTTATACATAGTGTGGACTTAGACTGTTTTTCGTCTGTTGTTATCGTTCTTCATCCTACACTCAATATAAAAGTCCTGAGTGTTAATACAAGCCCTGAGGGTGTGCTACAAAAGGAACCAAACGGAGGGGTCCATTTGGAGCCAGTGTTTGTTTTCGTCGACTGAAACTAAGACGCTAAAAAAGTTCGTCGACTACCTTTTTTCACTGACGGAAACTAAATGGAAACTACATGAAAACCAAGCTATGATGACAAAAAGAAGACTAAATATACTGACAATTTCGTCAACAAATAAAAACTAGACTAAAAAATGCTAGGAAGGGACTAGTGGACAAGAGTCTTTTTACCGTCGTTGTGAGCTTGTAGATCGGCTATTTTCAGCAAGTGTAAAAAACTGTCATTACGACTAAATCGACTAAATCAACCGTAGATTTAGTCGACTAAGATCGCATGGCATTTAGTCGACTAAAACTAGACTTTAACACTCCTAAGACATTCCAGGTGACTAAAAATGTGACTATAAAACCAAATGAAAACTGTTCAACGCTGTTTGGAGCTTCACGCGAAAGAGAACACTTTTGCAGTGCAGGAGGCATACTGGGAAGAGAGCACATGAGGGCAATCTGAGCTACGCGTGCATGAGAGTGAAACGCTCAATGCCCGGTCAGGCTGGGGTTGAAACCAGCGGGGCAGTCAGACAGATATTTGGTGAAGCCACTAAGGAAATCGGGACATCCTGAAAGTTCATATAATGGCCTGTTGTGGCGCTGTCATTGGGCCCAAAAAAAAACCCATAGAGGCCCATGTATTTGGGCCCAACTTCAACTAGACTGTATTACCTTAATAAACATGGTCATGAATACTTTGAATGAATACATAGTCTATGAACGGGAGCCACCCCCCGGCCGTTCAGTCAAAATAAAAACCAACGAAGAGTAAAGGGGGGAAGTCCCGCCTCGTTGTCTGGGCCAGCCAATGGGCCAGCTGGGCCCAAACTGACCTAGAAATATGGCGACTTACAGTACAGTGCAAGGAATTACAGGCTTCATTTTACGTCCATGTTAGACCCGGGGAACGCTTTGTCCATATTTTTTTACAGTCTATATGGTTGAAACGCTCGATGCCCGGTCATGGGCTGGTGTGTTGAAACGCTCGATGCCCGGTACGGCTGCTAGGGTGTTGACAGACACTCAACAGTGCAGAAGCAACAGCAACAGCTTTCTATAACAGCCCCCCCCCTGTTAAGCCACCAGCTTCCGTGCGCCCAACAACACCTCAGACTCCCGTTCGCTCCTTACCTCGTGTCATTTTTCACACCACTGTCCCCTATATAGTCACCCACGTTCGTCTGCACATGACACACGACCCCTCGTGACCCCGTCGGTACACACACACACACACACACACACGCACGCGCACACACACACGCGCACACACGCGCACCCGGCCAGCCAGCCCAGGGGCCCAATGTTGATGTTATTCCACGGGCCCCCTCGGGGCCCATGCTGTGCTATATAGCTGCCGCATAGTGCCGTTTCCTGAACCGCGCTTTTTTTGGTTTGCTTTTGTCCGCCCTCCAAAACCTGCATGCACAGCCAGGAACTTCCAGTCACAGCGAAGATTTATGAAGCCCCCTCACTGTCGGGGTGGGGGAGGGGGGGGGGGTTGAGCCAAAGCCCACCCCCTCACACAGAGAGGGACGTGGGCGTTTATTCTTTAAAGAATAACATCCAGCCAGAGAGAGACATAGCGCTATAGAAGGGAGGGAGGGGGGGGGGAGCGATATTATACTATCATCCTGAGAGTTAGGTGGAAAGCAGAGTGCAGCGGGCTCAGAACCGGACGGGGTCTGGATGGTTGTTTGTCCTCCATCCTCCTCCTCTGCTGTGATCACAGCGTCATGGCGGCCCCCACTAGAGGGGACCGGGGACCGCCACATCGCCACACCACCGCGGAGCGTGTCGGCGTGGGGGCAGCAAACGCAGTGAAAGAACCTCAGGGGCCCGCTCTTTGTAGTTTATCCCGTTCAGCACGGGAAGACTTTTTCTTTTTTCGTATCCTTTTATAGCAGATCTACAAGCTCGTGTATAGTGCTCGTCACTCGGTGCCCGGCGCGTGCACTATATGAGCTTGTGTAGATTCTGGAAAAGTCGTGAAAATGTGTGCGGCGCAAGTCTTTGAACGTGTATTCTTTCAGAGCGAAGGTTTTTTTTTCCTTTAACTCAAATCTTTTGCTTCTGTGTCACTGTGAACGACATATTTTCAGATGGGGGGGGGGTCGACGGCGGGGCCGATTACCTATATATTTTTTTTTGGGGGGGGGGGGTCCTTAGACGTGAAGCAGTTTGAGAACCACTGATATATATCGAAACATGGGTATTTCAGAAAACTGTCGGATGTTGAAGACATTTTTTTGGTTTAATTTCGACGTCGGTCGGGGGCCTTAATGGGTTATTATACACTGTTGACCGTGGCGCTAACATGAGAGAGGGTTCAAGCCCAGTGCAGCGTTCACACTGCAACGCTGACCAAAAAGGCCTGAGACGTCGTGTGTTTTTTTATTACATTTTTTTATACTTTCATAATCTGCATGGACCTGTGCTTTCTCTACCTCCTCCGTTTCGTTTTTCACTCTTATTTTCTCTCTGTACGCTTCCCACCCACCTTGGCCCGCATTTGTTCACTCTCTCTCTCTCTCTCTCTCTCTCTCTCTCTTCCACTCTGTCTCCCCCCCCCCCCCACCCCCTTCTCTTTCTCATATTCCGGACAGTTTAACCCATTTTTGACTTGAGGGCGATTCTTTTAAAACAAATCTATAAATCGTGACAGTTTCTGAAAAAAAACCCTCGTGTTTCTTATATGTCAAGTGGTGCTCAACCTTTTTTCACACGTCAAGAACCCCACCAGAATTTTCAGTATTTGGCCAGCGGGACCCCCCCCCCCATCTGAAAATATGTTGTTCCAGGGACCCCCCCCCCCCCCAATCAGAAGAAGCAAAGATTTGCGTTAAAAACGTTCGCTCTGAAAGAATAAAAATACCGGTATTCAAATATTTCCGACACATTTTCACGATTAAAAAAAATATAGTGGACCTACAAGCTCGTAGCGCGGCACCGAGTGCCGCGCTACGAGCTTGTAGATCTGCTATTTTTCCCAATAGCTTAAAGTATAAAATAATGCACCAAAAGGGGGTTCCCGCCCAGAATGGTTTAACACATGCCAGACCTCTTTCTGAAATGTGTGCGGGGAGAGAGAGAGAGAGAGAGAGCGAGGGAGAAAGTGATGAAAGACCGGTCAAAACATGTGCGAGAGAGAGAGAGAGCGAGAAAGAGAGATGGCCATTAGCACATGTGCTTCTTTCCTATGTACTTTATATCGGGTTATTAAACTTTGAAAGGAGCTATAGTAGTATAGGCCTCAATTTATCTAAAAGGCCCCCCAATTGCGGTTGCTGATGTAGGAGGAGGACGTATTGCTGCAGAAACAGGTGTATGGATGGATTCCCTGCGTTTGGTTTGTCTTGGACTCGGTCGATGGTATATTCAACGTGATTTGTTATACAGAGGATGCGGAACCCGCAAAGGTTAGGGATCGAGGGGTCACTTTTTTCAATAAGTCCACCATATATTTACTATATCCCGTTTCGGATGACTTACTGTTTCCTGAGATGGTGGGGGGGGGGGGGGGGGGGGGGGGAATGGACAAATTTCATAGCCTTCCTTTTTTTCCTTCTCCTTCTTCTTCTTCTTCTCCTGATCGCGAAATGGATGAGAGTATGCGTCTCGGGTTATAACTATTACGGTAGCGTTTCTCCATTCCGTTGATTAAAATGTGGGCCGTACGCCATGAATTCCAAAATGGACGTCCGACTATACTGTAAAATCCATTTTAAGGAAATGGATCACCATTATAACCAAATCCCCCCCCCCCCCCCCCCCCCACCACACAACAAAAATAAGCTTTTGTGACTTTTTTTCAGATCTGTCACACTCCAGGTGAACCTCCCTCTAATGAGTCGTATCCACCCGGGGGCTGTACTCTATAGTGTACGAGTGTACGTTTTCCCCCAGCAGGCTGTAAAGTGGTTAAAGATTCTGTGGTTCCATGTGTGTGTGTGTGTGTGTGTAGAACTCCTCCTGGTCACTCAACGTTATATTTCCCGTGGAACTTGTTTATAGTCCCTCCTCTGCGTGCCCCCGGCCACCGCTTTATACGGCTCTCGACTCTCAACTCGAAACCTCCCTGCCGGTCTTTCAAACGTCGGGAAGGGAAGGCCTAGACTGACGCACCTGTTTTTAGGGGCCTTTTGGAAAACGCTTGCTGCCTGCAGCCTCTCCCCATGAGTCCTAGCTTGTCCATCTCCATCTATACCGTGTTGTTTAATGGGTTGTCCTCAAACCCTCGTTGGTCAGGGAGGATTATCCAACGGGGCCTGAGGTAGGGGGGGGCCCTGAGGTAGGGGGGGCCCTGAGCTAAGGGGGGCCCCTGAGCTGAGCGTCTGCGTGACCGCGAAGAGGCTCAAGCTCAGGTCCCCCCCCCCCCCCCCCCCCCACAAAGAAAAGGGGTAACGGTGAATAACAGTGACCCACATTACGGTCCTTGTCACTGTTATTAACAAATAACAAAGTATCATTAACAAATTATTCATTTGTGTCAATAAAATAACCCCCAAAAGTCCTAAACCATCATGATATATACGGTACATTATTACTGCAAGTGTTTAAACCCTCAGTTTGCATTTATTTGGCTTAGTTTTTGGCTGCATGTTTATTATTTTCAAGCAGGTCCCTTGCTGATAAATTCTGAATATCGCATGAGGCCCTATGTGTCATAATTGTTGTTGCGCCACGTCGGGGGAAAAAAAAGGAGAAAAAAATGCTCCGGGGGGGCGGGGGGGGCCCTTTTGCATGACGGTGGCCCAGGGGGGGCCCATCATTTTTAGATCGAACCTATGCTCGTGGTTGTGTAAAGTCCTCCGCTGGGGCCTCCTCAGGGAACGACCAGAGAGAGAACGCTTTGAAGGACTAGAAGAATGTATACATTTAAACACATGAGGCTATGCATTTTATAATACACTGCACTGTACACATTATACCAGTTCCGCTGCATAACCCTATTTAATCCATGTGTCCGCTATAAAACCCGCTATTTGTTTCATGTGTTTAATTCAGCGTTTCTTTTTTTTTTTTTTTTTTTTTTTTATCCCACGATTTGTAACCCATTTTTCACCCCTGTGTACCGTAACCTCCGCGGACCACCAGGGGGCGGGCGGACCACCGGTTTAAAAACCCCTGCGATACAGTTTCGGGCCATCTCTATTATATATATTATATATATATATATATATATATTGGCTAATGTATATATATTCCGTACAGTATAGGTGTGAGAGTTCTATCCAATCCTCTTGTACACACACACACACACACACACACACACACGCGCAGGCACACGCACATGCACGCACTGTACATACACACACTATATATAGGCCTTCTGTGATTGGCCCAGATGTGTCACACGGGTATCGAGTTGCTTTCTGTAAGACGACGCATGGAAAAGGACGTGTAGAATTTCTCACACTTCTAATGAAAGATGTAATGATGACGATGAAGCACACCCTGCATTCTATAGTCTAACAGAATGTTCTAATTGGTGGAAGTGGCAGAAATACAATATTGTGTCTGTTATACGTTACGGAATAGATGGAGGAACACCATGGAAGACTTGTATAATGCATGATGGAACATTTAATATCTTTGGTGTATATATATGGGCACTTTGAGTTAAGCCATTTTGGGCAGGAAACCCTTTTGGTGTTTGTAGCATTATGTTACACTTTAGCTATTGGAAACTAGCAGATCTACAAGCTCATGGCACCGAGTGCCGCGCTACGAGCTTGTAGGTCTGCTATTTTTGGAAGAAAAAAAAAAGTGAAAATGTGACACCAATCTTTGAATATATATTCTTTCACAGCGAATGTTTATAACTCAAACATATTTTCAGATGGGGGTCGGGCGGCCAATTTCATAACATTTTCTGGGATACTTCACATGAAATAATGTGAGAACCACTAATATAGAAACTATAAATACTGTAGGGTTTTTCAGGAAACCTGTCATGATTTAGAAGGCATTTGTAGAATTCAGGTCTAAATGGGTTTTAAGCCTAAATGATACATTGTCATGCATGCAGCACTGGTGTTGCTTTCCGCAAATAGCCGACCTACAGTAGGGTATGCGCTCACAACGTGTTGTCAGCTTGTTGATGGACTGTTTTCGCAAAGTGACACCGTCATACAGTAAGAGTCTAAGCATTAGTCATGGTGTGATAGGGCATAATGCATAATGTGTGTCAGGGTCTATAGTCTCTCCACAGACCGCGGGCGCGTTCGGAAATAGCACACTATGAGCGAACTAACAGGCCACACGAACGCACCCCCCAAGTCAGCCCTGCATGGCCACTCCCACCCTCCCAACCTCCACACTGCAGTCCCATTTACTCACCTGTCTCCAACTCCCTCGTCAGCCCACCTGTGAACACTTCTGCAATCAGCCTGCCTCCCCTGTAATATAACTGGGCTCATTGCAAACCTCCTTTGTCAGTTGATAGTTTGGTGTCACCGATGCGTGTTCCTGGTTTCGAGTTTAGACTCTCGTAGGCTAGAGGTTTTTTTTTAGATTCTGACGAATCTCTCTCTACGACAGTCTAAAGGATTTACCCCCAAATATGGTCAAGCGAGCAACATTTGTGCCTCAAAAATCTCTTACCTTGTACGAATGCAAAATCTAAGCGTCAAACAATTACACACCGTATAGGACCGTATAGTTGTCAATAAAAAAGGTATTTGAATCCACTCTGTCTTGGAATCCTCCATTGTAAATGCAGTAAATGTGCAACAGAACATTGCCCGCGCCCCTATAGCGGCCAGGGTTCTCTTGCGCATTTACAATGGAGAGAAAACCAAGATGGCCGCCAGATTCCGAGACAGAGTATGGACAGAGTGGATTAAATACCTTTTTTTTTATTGAAAACTACGGTCCTATACGGTGTGTAATTGTTTGACGCACACACCACCGGACAAGTGGGGGGCAAACGAAAAAGCAGCTTAGCATTTGCACAAGTTAAGAGTGATTTTGAGGCACAAACGTTGCTCGCTCGACCATATTTGCGGGTACATCTTTTAGACTCTCGTAGAGTCTAAATGTTTGGGCTAGTTTTCGAGTAGGTCCTGTGTTGACTGCTTTGTATTTTTTTTTTCCTGTGTTCCTGATTTTGTCCTGCGTTCAACTTCTCTGTAAGATTTTGCAACATTTCTCATTAAATACCTTGAAATCTGCCCTTGTTAGCTGTGTGACTCTGCATATGGGTTCAAACTCTCTCTGCATCTGGACACTGTGAGGATGAGCAAACTACCATATTATTGCAAGGTGGCAAATGCTTTGCGTTGGGACCCTCTTGTGAACGCGTCTAATGCTTTTATGGTCTCGTCCACTCACATGTTGACAGTGTTCTCTATTGAGTTGTGCTTGAAATGTACTGTAACTCTGCAAACTGTTAATAAATAGTATACTGTTGGTTGTAGTTTTATATTAGTGTATATATTGAGAATTTTGACACTCGATAGAAAGATCAGAAAGTTTCATAATTATCCTATACCGGTATATACCCTAAAGTTCTAGCTTTTTTTTCCCCGGAAAGAATCCCTGCTTTAGACTTTAGAGAGGCAGGGTCTGAAATCCCATAAGAGGGCACTTTGGGCCCAAAATAGTAGATCTACAAGCTCACAACGCGTCGTTGTTTCGAAACAACAATTAGTTCAGGAGACTTTGGGAAAAAAAAACTATTCTCCTGAATGCATGCCTTCATGGAAAGGAGAGGAGTGGCATTTGCATTTCTTTATTAGTATAAAAACGCTGCATTGGTGGTCTGGTTGAGGGCAGTTGTCTTACAGACTGGTATAAAGGGGCAGGGGCTGAAGGCAGCCCCGCCTTTGATGTCTATGTGTGCACGACCCTGTTGCTGTATTATAGTCCTATACCCGTCACCAGGGTCTGCATAGTCTCAATGGAGACCACCTCCAACCACTGCAGACGTACGTATACTATAGTTATATTGCATTATAATTTGCAACATACAGTACTCTCCCGTATACAGACTGGCTAGAATAACGTTTTATTCCTTAAAAAGAAACCATGCCGGATTGCAAATTAGAGTTAAAGTTATAGCAACAGCTGAGCTCGTGTTTGCTTGCAGTATAAAAGTTGGTAGAATCGGTTCCAAGCATTTTTAAATGGTATGAAAGCCTATAACGTTGCATATTCCAGAAGCAGTGACTTCATGGACGTTCAGACGTGTGTGTGTGTGTGTGTGTGTGTGTGTGTGTGTGTGTGTGTGTGTGTGTGTGTGTGTGTGTGTGCGTGCGTGTGTGTGTGTGTGTGTGTGTGCGTGTGTGCGCGCGTGTGTGTGTGTGTGTGTGTGTGTGTGTGTGTGTGTGTGTGTGTGTGTGTGTGTGAGAGAGTGAGAGAGTGGCGAGGCCTGGCCAGAAGAAAGGGTTTGTCTTTAAATGTGACAGGCTTGCAGCCAGGCATAACGTTACTCGCGAGGATGGCGAGGGTGTGTGTGTGTGTGTGTGTGTGTGTGTGTGTGTGTGTGTGTGTGTGTGTGTGTGTGAGAGAGAGAGAGAGGATGGCGAGGGTGTGTGTGTGTGTGTGTGTGTGTGTGTGTGTGTGTGTGTGTGTGTGGATGGCGATGGAGGGCCAGAACTTGGGTTTGTCTTTCAGCAACCCTTCACTTCCCTCCTTCTCTTCTCCTGCTTTATTTAGTCTCCAAGGACCAGCCGTCGCCTCACCGCAAGTCTCTGCTTCACCACATGGGCCTTGTATTTAACCCATTCTGACCTGAGATCAGATTCATACGAGGTTTCCACTGCATGGACACACACACACACAGTGGTCTGATTAAACCCATTCTGACCTGAGATCAGATTCTAAAAATGTCACAGTCGTTCTTCGGTTTTTCAAAAATAGCAGACCTACAAGCTCGTAGCGCGCCACTCGGTGGCGCGCTATGAGCTTGTAGATCTGCTATTTTTCAATAGCTAAAGCACGACGTGATGCTAATACCAAAATGGGTTCCCGTTCAGAATGGGTTAACCTCCGTATCCTCCGTATAGCCTTCCGTCTGTGTTTGTTATTTTACCCCCCCCCCCCCCCCCCCGCGCGCTATAATTGCTTTTCTTTATCGCTGCACGTTTCATGGATGTTTTGGCATCCGTTGAAAATATTTGTATTTACAGTACAGTAGGCCTACAGTCAGTATACGTCGGCTATTACAGATCATCTGCTATATAATGAATGCACGTTGTCCTTTATATAACCCCTTTAGACCCATGAGGACGATTCTACGCGGATGTCTTCTAAATCCTGACAGTTTTCTGAAAGGTTTTTGTCAAATATGTTCATGTCAAGGACCACCAAAAATATACATAGGTAATTGGCAGACGCCCGCCCCCCCCCCCCCATCTGAAAATATGTTGTTCCAGGGACCGCCCCGAGAAGTTAAAAACGTTCCACTCTGAAAGAGTATATATATATTCAAAGATTTGCGCCACATTATCACGATTTTTCAAAACAAATAGCAGACATAATACAAGCTCGTAGCGCGCCACTCGGTGCCGCGCTATGAGCTTGTAGATCTGCTATTTTTCAATAGCCTAAGTATAACGCAATGCTTATAAAACACCAAAAAGGGGCGAATTCCTCCTGCCGTTCTGAATGGGATAAGGGTGCGCGCACGCGGGAGGGAAAAGAGAAAAGTTTTAAAAAAAAAGTCCACTCGTGCCGCGGTGTCGGGTTATTTGTGGTCCTCGCGGAAACGGGAACGTCGTCCAAAAATCTCCAGAGCGAGGAGTCCTCATGACGGGGCCCCGCTGGTACGTTGTCAGGAACGCCGGTGGTTGGAAAAAGCCAACGGGGCAATGACAGCATGCGGCACGTCAAGGAAGCGCTATAGGATATAACGTCCCGATGACTGGAAAACCAAAAACCTTGGAAAAATTGCAAATTAAACGGGCGCACACACAGCTGAGTTCAGTGAGCTGAATGAAGTATGGCGGAGCGAAATGATATCCCTCTGGAAGGAGGGAGGGAAGACCTGGAAATCCCCAGAAAAAGTGGGGGAAAAAAAATAAACATAATCTAATGATATTGTGGGACTTCCACGGAAAATGTGGTTGACATAGTTGTCTATGAATATGTTACGGATCGCTGGAATTACTTTGGTTTTTTTCTTCTTTTTTTTTTTACTTAAATAGGTCAGCTTCCTTTTCTAAATATAATATCCCCAAGCTTTTTTTTTTTTTTACTCGAAGAACAAAACCTTGGAAACGCAGCAGGAAAGTGACTTTGAGGAAGATTCAGTGTTGTAAATCAAAGTAAACAAGCTCTGTGTCAAGAGATGAACAAGATGTAACATCCCCTCTTTTATCTTTTTTTTTTTTTTTGCTCGCCAGAAAATCATATCTTTGCTACCGCGTAAATGTCAAACTGTTAGTGTTCTGCTTCTAAAACTGGGAAATTATATCCTGGCTGATCCGCTTTCGGGCATCTACTAGGCTGCAGACATATGAGGAAACCACTCACTAGATCCCAGGCACGTGCAGAGGGTGTTAGAGAGAGGCAGGGGGCTGACATTTTGGCCCGAAATAGCAGATCTACAAGCTCTCAACGCGTCGCGCTGTGACGCGTTGAGAGCTTGTAGATCAGCTATTTTCGGGGCGCAACCCTGCACTCTTTATCTACCGGAGATGCCGGTAGATAACGGCATGGAATTTCGGGGAAAAAATTAGTTCAGGAGACTTCGGGGAAAATGTTGCATTTCTTTCACCATGTAGTATAAACGCTGCATTCGTGGTCTGGAAAGGGCAGTTGTTTTACAGACGGGTAAAAGGGCAGGGGCTGAAGCCCCCTTTTGATGTCTATGGGTGTACGCGTGCCTGCTAGATCCCGACCAACATAATCTATATTATTTTGTCTTTTTCAATCTGCTATACAAGCTCAGAAGTCATCTCAATTCGCAAAAAAACACAGATTTTCAGTATAGGGCTTATAGTGGTTTGCTTTGTCAATGAATAGGTTAAAGTTAAATATTATATTTAGATGAAAATGAAATGAAAAATCAATGGAAAATAATATTTGTTTATTATTTTCAGACATTTATTAAAAACGTGTGCACTTAAATTACTTGATACAAAAAAAAAAAAAAATGGACAAAACATTGGTGATAATCAGAGTCGTAGGAATATCGGGATTGACTTTGGTGGAGCCCAAAGATCGGTCGGGTTTTACTGCAGACACACTGAGGCAACAACAGCTCCCGACACCCGACCGCATACATAATTATATAGGCTGCATTTCTCCCCCCCCCCCCCCCCCCCCCCCCACCGCGATAACATTAACATCGCAATTATTTATGTCGTCTTTTGTACAGACGACACGCAGGTATCGGACAACCTGGCCGACGAGACGTGCTCGCAATTCGACATCTGGTGCCGCTAAACCATCTGGTGTGTGTGTGTGTGTGTGTGTGTGCATGCGCGTGTGTGTGTGTGTGTGTGTGTGTGTGTGTGTGGGTGGGGGGTCGGGGGGCAGTAAATCATAGTTTCCTTTTGTAAATCCACTAAAACGTTTGTATGCATTTTCGTCTTGAGAGCGTTCCGCCCGCAGAGAACTCTGCCAGAGCTGCAGACTATAGAGTATACGCACTATTCATTTGTCACCATAGCCTCCTATTGCAGTTTTACCAAGCCAAGGTACTGTATGAAGCCTGCCCACAGGAGACCTGGATGAAAAGATGACAGAAACATACCAGATAGATCTACGTATATAAAGACTGCACACCATGAAGGAAACGTGTTGTGTGTTCCATTCCCCCCCCTCACACACACACACACACACACAAACAGTGCTGTGCAATAATAGTGAGCCTTATGGGTCCATTTGCAAACATTCAGAGTTTTAAATTCAAAGTCCAGACCGGCCATCCATCCATTCACATCGTTGTTCTTGTTCATTCAAAAACATTGCACATTATGTTTCTGTTAACCACATTGACCCTTATAGTGTCCCTATTCTGGTGTGAACAGTCGCAGAAAAGCTGATCTATAAGTTTGTTGTTGTTGTTTTTTTTTATTTAGAGTATTTAAATTTTGAAAGTCATTCAGATATTATCAGACTTATACGAATAACTGAGTCATTGTTGTCTAAACATTGCTGCACTGTTAAAGGACCACTTCACCACTTTTGAACCTATCTTCATATACTAGGTCCTCACTAGCTTGAGCTAACGTGTAAAGTTTCTGGTCTATAGGGGTGGGTCGCGGCTGAGATTTGCGCACACCCTGATTGGATCTCACCAATCTGTCCGTCAGCCCTGGCCACTCCTCTCCCACCTAGTGAAGCGCTACGTCACATCATTTGGAGCGACGCCCACCCGGAAGCGTTGACTCCCACTTCTAGACCAAGGCAGCCAATGCGTTCCTCCAGGCTTTCATTTTTCGCGCAGACAAAATGAAAGCCTGGGTATCGAGGCTAGGTCCTCACTAATAATCATGAAAAAATGGCGAGATTTCTTTCTACTTGGTCTGTGTCTCATAGGAGGGCTGTGGGCAGTTCAGAAACCGTCTTCCAGTGACATCATCGATGGGGAATACAAGCTAATAGAAACTGCAGGCTTTCTAGTCCTGTAAAGATGCAATGCGAAAATGGAAGCCATCGTTCTCACGATAATGAAAATCTAAACATTTTTGTAAAAAAGTCTGCCTAATGATGATGTCACTGGAAGACGGTTTCTAAACTGCCCACAGCCCTCCTATGAGACACTGACTGAGTAGAAAAAAATCGTGCCATTTTATCATGATTATTTGTGAGGACCTATAATTTAGTTAGTGAATCAATCATATTTCCCCAGGGACTTTCCAAGTCAATTTGCATTTTAAAATGCATTAAAATACAACAATAACATAACTTTTACAAAGACAAATAATGGTACCAGTATCATTGCACGTGACCTATCTCAGCCCAGCTTCAGTTGTCTGCAAGTTGATTTTCACAACGTGCTGAAATAAATGTATTATCCAATGGCTTCCTCCAAAAACAAACTACAGCAAAGTGGTGCTCAACATTTTCTGGATCAGGTCCCGCTTGAAAATCTTCAAAGCATTCGTGGTTTATTTTAATGATCAATCATTCGATTGCGTTCTAATGGAACTTATAGGCATAATAGTCAATGGACTTTATAGCACTCCAGATTTTAGTGTGTGTAGGGATAGTGAATGTGAAATTAAGCCACCTCCGACCACAACACACCCGCTGGCTTCACAAATCAGCTACAATTCTGTTTATTTGAGTAAGAAGAAGCCATTAGCACAATATATCATAGAAGTTATCAGGCCCCATTGTTTTGTATATTGATGATGGTATACGCAACGCTTCTTGCTTTTCTTTCCATGCTTAATGCTGTGTGAATCTCTTTTCCCCTGTAACTGCATCAGTCTGTGCAGAGCGAAAAAAACACCGGAGCCCCCCCAGACACAAACAGCCATCTTGTCTCGGTGTTTCTCTTGGCAAATAATGGCATGAAACGCATGGATGAGAGGATATGTAAACCTGGAAGCATAGTTTGTTCCTCTACTTCATCGAGTTGTATTCAAGTCAACGCTGGGCCTTTTTAACGCAGCGCTCATTTCGACAACTCATACACACATTTATATTCTGCGTTGATCTTTTTTTTACTCTACTTCTTTTTAACCCATTCTGACCTGAGATCAGATTCATACGAGGTTTCCACTGGACACACACTGGGTCTGGTTAACCCATTCTGACCTGAGATCGGATTCTAAACATGTCAGTCGTTCTTTGATTTTTCAAAAATAGCAGACCTACAAGCTCGTAGCGCGCTACGAGCTTGTAGATCTGCTATTTTTCAATAGCTAAAGCATAACACGATGCTAACACCAAAATGCGTTCCCGTTCAGAATGGGATAAGCACTACTTCTCTGCCGTTGTTGATACAGATATATCGATGCCATGATCTGACATCACGTTAGAAAAAAGAGCTAGTTTTAATATCTTGGCGTATATATATATATATATATATATAAGCAGCAGTAACAGTTTTAATGTAATGACGGATAACTCGACTATTAGCTCGAGCACTGTAGGCAATTTGTCAGGAGACTGACACAATAAATGAGACTCATATGTAGCGCTGACACGGACCAGATTGCAGCCGCACCAACGCAGCAGATGAAACAGGAAGTGAGCGCCTTTCTCTTTATATTGCAGCCAGCTGCCATGTTCTCTTGCACTCTTTTGTGTTGAGACACGGGGGTGAGGGTGGGCTGTGTCTTTAGCCCATTCAGGCCTGACGTGACGTGGACACTTTCACAGAAAAGTCTCGTCTAAATCATGACCGTTTTCTGAAATACCTAATATGTGTTTCTATATCAGTGGTGCTCAATATTGTCAACGACCCCCGAAGATTATTATGTATTTGGCCCGCCGCCGACCCCCCCCTTATCTGAAAATATGTTGCCCCCAGAAGCAAAGATTTGAGTTAAAAACGTTCGCTTTGAAAGAAGGTTATATTCAAAGATTTGCTGACACTCGCGACACTAGCTCGTAGCGCGGCACCGAGTGCCGTGCTACGAGCTATAGTGTCGTCAGCAAATGCTTGTAGATCTGCTATTTTTCAACAGGTAAAGTATAACATCATTTAAAAAAAAAAAACACCAAGAGGGGTTCCCTCGGCTCCCGACCAGAACGGCTTAGACAAACGCCTTATTAGAGAGCTTTTCACAAGGCAGCTCATCTGACAGGGAATACTATAGCATTCCTCCCAAAATGCAGGTGTACATCTCGGCACGCAGCCCAGAGAGAGGGGGTTGGTGGGGTGGGGTTTGGGGGTGTAGTGTGTGCTGGGGTGCGGGAAGGGAAGGGAAGGGAAGGGAAGGGAAGGGAAGGGAAGGGAGTAGCTATAGTGAGGTTATAGTGTTGTGTGTTGGACGTATATACAGGTCAGCGTTGCTCCGAAAGCAGCGCACAAGGCCGTGTGGGTTGCAAGAGTTCTCATAATGTTGTCACGCTGCCGAGTGCAGCAACAAAGAATATCTGTGCGCTCGGCCATATACCTCCCGCAGCTCTATGTGAAGCAACGCCGCGTGCTTTTTCGAGGTCATGACACACACTTCATGATTCAAAAAGGGTGGTTCATTCGCCAAAAGAGTGAATTGAAGCAAGGCGAGGTATCCTGTTATTGACTATACTTTCAAACCTATTTCATTAATCATTATACGCAAAAGTATTATTTAGGGTTTTTTTTTATTCATTTGAAATCCCAAAGTAGTGGCGCAAACGTTTCAAAGTTTTCAAATCATCGATATTTGTCGGACAATAGAGTATAATACTGTAGGTTTATTAAGTGGTTAATATTGGCACTTGGACTGATATACAGTATGCTCTTATAATACATTTGAGAAAATACTTGTGGGTGGGGCATTCATTTCCAACTTGCATCGTTCCAAGTAGGCCAGTGCAGTCCCGCAACGGGCACCGCTCTGGTATACTGTAAGTGACACAGTATGGCAACTTTAATGTCGAAGTACAGGATGTATCTTTGCATCTTCATGTCGCTGGCTTCCATTGACAATGAATGGTAGACTGCATCTTTGTGTCTTCATGTCGCTGTCTTCCATTGACAATGCATGGTAGACTGTATCTTTGCATCTTCATGTCGCTGTGCTTCCATTGACAATGAATGGTAGACTGCATCTTTGTATCTTCATGTCGCTGGCTTCCATTGACAATAATGAATAGTAGACTGTATCTTTGTATCTTCATGTCGCTGGCTTCCATTGACAATGAATGGTAGACTGCATCTTTGTATCTGCCCTTGTGAACGGAGCAAAACTGTCTTACCCTGTTGTTGTTTAGTGACAATTCTATCCATGGTGACTTTCTTCACACTTTGAAGGTCATTCTGGATAAGAGTGACTTACATTCAAATGTAATTGTTTTGGATTTAGCCTGCAATGTGGATCCTGAGTTGCAGTGTTGTTTTTGTCGGCTAAAACTAAGACGAAAAATGTTCGTCAACTACCTTTTTTCACTGACAAAAACGAAATGGAAACTAAATGAAAACTAAGCTACGATGACTAAACTAAGACTAAATATACTGACAATTTCGTTGACAAATAAAAACTAGAATGAAATGTTCGGAAGGGACTACCCCCTTAGATAGCATTTCTGTAGACTTAGATAGCATTTGATACAGACTTATAGCATGTTATGTAGACAGCACTATAATTGCATTGTATGTAGTCATAGCACGTCATAGTACATATGTATAGCATAGTAGTATATATATGTATAGTTTATATGTATAGTTTCATTATAGATATTCCACTGTTACTTTCTTAGCTTACGCATGTTTCATGATAAATGCTTTTATGTGATGTATTCCCATGCTTTTGTTCTTGCTTAATGTAAATCGCTCTTGGATTAAGAGCGTCTGCTAAATGCCTAAATTGTAAATTGTAAATTGGACTAGTGGACAAGAGATCCAGTATACGTTATTTTACACTTGGTTGCATGCTGAAAATGAAAATAGCCGATCTACAAGCTTGTAGATCTGCTATTTAAGTGTAAAACCTGTCATTACGACGGCAGCAAGGCCCGCCAAAATACATTTTAGTCGACTAAATCAACTGTAGATTTAACTAGACTAAGACTAAAACATTCCAGGTGACAAAAATCTGACTAAAACTAAGTGAAAACTATTCAAGAGACTATGACTAAAACTAAAATGGAAATTTGCTGCCAAAAACAACACTGCTGAGTTGCAGTGATTACATTGAGTTAGCCGCGACAGTTTGATTAGATTTTTATTTATTTATTTTAGCACAGTATAGAGCATGGGGTTCTCAACGTTTTTGGCTGGGGACCCCCGGAAATGCTTTGGCCATGTCTCGGGACCCCCACCCCCTCCCCACCATCAATACAAACTGACTGCAATTTTTTATATATATATATCATAAATGAATACTGGAACCAGATATAATCATTAAGGAAAGTTTATGCATCCATGTAAACTCTCAATTTCCATTTTCCAGCCATTCATTCATTATTATTATTATTTTTTAAATAATTTGGGGGGTCGCGACCCACAGGTTGAGAACCCCTGGTATATCTAATTTAACATTTGTGGAGTTGGTCACCTGACCAAAAGCGGTTGACAGAAACTGGTCGACATGTTCTGTTGCCCCAACACGGGCAGAAACAAGGCCTTTTAACCAGGCTACTTACACACACTACAACTCGCTTACAATTCGCAAACCTGGCAACACTGTTCCGTGTTCTCATAGGCCCTCCAGGCCCGCCCCCACAGCTACTTTTCAGTCTCACAATCGGCCATCTTGCTTTTTACTTCGATGCGCGAGTGGACATTTAATGCAAATACATTAATTATAGCTCCAGCAAGCAAACACAAACACCTCAACTCCATCTCATTGTGAATAAGAATTCCGAGGGGAAAAATAATTTTTGGAACGCCACTTTCACCCAGTATGAAGCTAAATGTGGAAGCCGTGTGTGTCACACCAACACTGGTGACCCAGAGAATCCTGTGCCGATTCTCAGGCATCTGGCCTGAGGCACTGCCTGCGAGTTGGCTCTGCGTGCGCTTTTTCCAACTCTCACTGATTTATCCAGCTCACACGTCAATCACAGTCAGCAGCTCTCAGCCTGCACACACACGCACGTCTGTCTTGCGCACACGCGCACACACACACACACATACACACACACACACACACACACACACACAGACACAGAATAGGCATGCAGGCTAAGGCGAGTGGCAATTTAATGCAAATACATTATTTATAGGTCCAGCAAGCAAATCATGATGGTCTGTAGGTCACAATCACATTCCGATTTGAGGGGTTGTGTTTTGTATGACATTTTGGCCAGTAGTTTTATATCTATCTCAGCTTTTGCCTGATAGCACACATGCTAACAGTGCTGACCACAACGTTAGCAGCATTTGATGACAGCTTGCCATAGCAACGTACAGTGTGCGCAGACCTAACGTGAGCTTCTGGGACAGAAACTTGCGTTTTCATGACAGCAGCAGCTGCTGCACCCTGTGATAGATACTGTGCTAAAGATGCTAAAGCAACACAAAACAACATCCACACGCAAAACAAACCAGGGACCAGGGTTGCCACATATCGTGGATGTGAGAGTGAAACAAGCAACCAGGTCTATAAAAATGTTAATAGGCCAGTTCAAAGTAGGTAAATCAGAAATGGTCCGGAAATTAGTCTTAAAATAATCAATTATAGTGTTGACTGTCACACTTTGTTGTCTAATGTTGTTTCAGAGCAGTGGAACTCAAACATTTCCATGTCAAGGACTACCAATAGATAAACAAGTCCAAAGTAGCTTATAATGATCAGACTTGGCAACACTGTCTCTAGGTTGAACGTTCGACTTTACAAGCTCACACATATGAAATATGTTTTTTTGAATCTTCAAACTGAGACATATTTGATGATAATACTGTTAGCACAGTCATCATACTCCAAGAGCATACAAATGGAACCAAATGGACCCTGATTTTCCCAGAGAGCAAATGGTATCAAATGGGGGTCTGTGGCCTAATGCATTTCAAACTGGGGCTTCTTGCTATTATATTCTCTGCATATCTTATCAACTTGGGGTGAATATTTCACCACAATACTTTACTGAATATTTCACAAGAATATAACACAAGAGTCAAATGTACGGTCAAATGTAATCACAATATAGGCTACAGATGTACATATTTATGACACAGTAAAATGTCGAAAATTAGTGCTATCCCCCCCCCACACACACACACACACACACGACAGGCAAGGCTGTTGTTTGCATCGTTAGCAGGCAGCAGCTACCTTGCCACTGCTCTCTGTGACTGTAGTTGTTTCACCATGTTTGCGTATTTATGAGAAATAAAAAACACTTTCTGTTATTGCAACGACACTGGGATGAGCCCGGCGAAGCCGGGCGAAATTCTAGTAGCAATACATTGAAGCATGAAAATAACAAAAGGGAAAGTGCCACGAGGAGGCAAGAAGCCCTGGGCCTCTATACCTATAATATAAAATACAATGAAACATTATAACAAGATATAAATAAGACAGTACTGTACCTCTTGAGTTGCATGTAATTATACTGAGCTGTGTTGGCTAATCCTGCATGTGTGCTTTCTTGTAACATACAGACACACGGAGACAATTCAATTGGCACAGAACTAGCATTCAGTGAATGAATCTGCAGGTGTCTCGGTCAGCGACCGGCCACACATCCCACACAGCCCCTAGAGAGAAATATTGCCTTCTAACCCATTTTGGACTGAGGTCGATTAAAAAAACGCCTTCTGAATCCTAATAGTTTTCTGAAAAACCCATGTTTCTATGTCAGTTGTGCTCAACCTTTTTCATGTCAAGGACCCCCAGAATTATCTCTATTGGGCCACGGACCACCCTATCTCAAAATATGTTGTCCCAGGGACCCCCCCCCCAGAAGCAAATATTTGAGTTATAAATGTTCTCTCTGAAATATATATTCAAAGATTTGTATATCTAGCAGACCTACAAGCTCGATTTGAGCTTGTAGATCTGCTATTTTTCAATAGCATAACACAATGCGTAAAGTTACCAAAAGGGGCACACATGTCCACTTGCATTCAAGGACGAGCTGGATTGGTTAAAGAAAGGTCAAAGGTCAGATTCATTGTGACCACATGTATGTCCCAGCCTTGTGAACACAGGGTAAAGGCATACACATGCACGCACGCACGCACGCACGCACGCACGCACGCACGCACGCACGCACACACGCATGCATGCAAGCACGCACACTCACACACAAGCAGAAAACTATAAGCACTGCCGCCCGGTGACTGACGTCACAACAGGAACCATCTAGCCTAACAGTGGCGATGTGACGTTGCGCGTTGCCTGAAGCACTGACCACACCAGAATCAGAATCAAACTTCATTGTCACATCATATTACAAGTAACATGGGTGAAATTCTTGTTTGTGCAGGCTCATCATTGCAGTTAAAAGAAAGAAAGTGCATAGTACATGACTAAACTATACATGGTACAATATGCAGGGGCGTTTAGGAATCTGGAGGCCCGTTTCAAGACCAAATATGAGCCCCCCCCCCAATTATTCTGTTGATACAGGCGTATTGATGATACAAATAATTTTTACTGTTCACTGTCGCTCACAGCCATTACTCTCGACAATTACGCAGCAACAACACCTCTCCTCATCCTGTCGTCCCTTCACAATAGTGTCTCCTTTTACCTCCCAATGCTGCACATTTTACCCATTGGTTATTAACAGAAAATACTTAACATCGTAGAGAGCAAGGCAGCGAGTGAGAGAATGAGAGAGAGCGAGTGCCTTGGGTGGCAGGGGGTTGACTGGGCCCGGAGGCCCCCCTGAGGGCGGAGGCCCGTTTCTATTGAAACTGGTGAAACATTGCAAAAGCCTCCTATGACAATATGTATGCATATAAAATAATTAAATAAAGTGATGTAGCCTAGTATATATAAAGTATAGTCTCTACTAAAGGAGACCAATCACCAAAGGGTCAAGACGGTTTTAGCGCAGTCCCTGCGGCAGTGGCGTGCACAGATAGCCACTAGGGGGTGCTATAGAGCACCACCTGCCCTTGCCCTCTGGACAGCAATGTGCCCTTTTGGGGGAACCCTATTTTTTTTAATTATTTTTTTTACAGTGTACACTGTACAGTATGTGGACCATGGTGACATTGATCAATTCTTGATTTAAAAAAAAAAACTTCTAATATATTATTTATGCCCCAAAATCTGTAAATCTCACACTATATTAAAGGCAACCGGCCGGTTCCACGCCCTTTTTCCACTTGAGCACCTGCCCCTCTTAAAGGTCTGTGCACGCCACTGCCCTGCGGTGTGATGTATGTCCTGTTGCACGTTGACGCGTGTTGTCCCTACTAGTGACTCAACGCATGGAATCCAATGGCCACAAACCACACCGAAGGTGTCCAGACGGTTTTAACGTTTTAACACCAAAAGGGTGACCGACCCTTTTGGCGTGGTTAGATCTTTAGGAACACCAATTTGCACTGACATCGGACCACGTTCAAGCGATATACAGTATAGGTATATTTTGCCCATTCGCCCGGAATCCTGACGTTGCGTCCAATATTTGGCCAAATATTTATTTACTTATACTCGCAGACAACTTGATAATTTGGAGACCAATCCATGACATCACTACTATGGTGTATTTTGTTTTTCTTCTATTTTTTAAGTTGCCCATTGGGTGCCCATTGCGTCATTTATATTTACTGTATTGCATAACGCATATGGCAGAGAAAATGTATTTAGTTAGAATGCATTATAGCTTCAGAATAATAACATATCGAGACATGGTCTTTTATTAGTCCAGGTGTGAAGTGCACATTTTACTTTTACATCTTCAATTCTTGGTGTGGCAGGCGATTCCTTCATACCACAACTTGTAAAAAAAGAGAGAAAAAAAAAGGCCCTTATTCCAATAAACGAAGCCCTAAATGGGTAAAACAGCTGTCACTCATGGTCCCCTGCCAGGTTATTGGAGGGCTAGTGTGGTTTCCTGCATTTCGTCATTCAATATCATCCGGCCATAATCTTCAGAATCGGGAACAATTTCCTGAGCACGACTCAATCCCTCGGCCTCGTATTTTAGTCAGCTCTCCTCCGCTCACCGTCCTGTGATGGAATTAAGCGTACAAAGGTTATCATTACAATATTAAGCTAGTTTAATCCTCTGCAGTGTATGCATACATAAACACGTATATCCACATTTTCCAGCTTCTGAGTTAATCTCTGAAACTCTGAAAGTCAAGTCGTGTCGATTTCAATAAAGTTAAAATCCAAATATGTCCCAGTGAAAGTGTATATACTTGCCTTTAAACCCATTTTGGGCGGGAACCCCTTTTTTGGTGTTTTAAACATCATGTTATAATTTAGAAAAAAAAATAGCAGATCTACAAGCTCATAGCGCGCCACTCGAACTTGCAGGTCTGCTATTTTTGAAAAAATCGTTAAAATGTGCCCTCAAATCTTTTCCGAAAATTGTCATTATTTAGAAAACTTTTTTATTTATTTTTTTCGACGTCAGGCCTGAAACCCCCGGAACGTGTATATCATCCATAGCCGAGATGACTGCAGTGATCACACCAGATCTCTCGGTTATGCCTAATTATTTGAATAAACATGTAGGCAGTTGTAGATTTTTCACAGATGGCTCTCTTTTTAAATCTCTCCCAGATGAACCATGTATATGTGTCCCAGCCAGTCCAGACTAGGCCTGGAAGCGTACCAAAGTGTCTGCAAAAACTGTGAGAAATCCAAACGCAAGGCATCATCCTCCCCAAATGGTCAATGTTATTCTCCCGTGCAGCATTTTAGTCACTGAGGGGAAAAAACCGAGGCTCACTTTTTGAAAATAGAACCATCTCCTCGTATCTATTTAATTTCGCTTCAAGCGCTGATGAAAGCCAACGGTTTTAGCTCGCTGCAGTCTGTCTCTCTCTCTCTCTCTCTCTCTCTCTCTCTCTCGCAGTGGCGCTCACGCTTGGATCGAGCGGTCTCTGTCGCGGAGCTGCTCGGAGAGGGATCGGCAATATTCACGATAGCTCGAGGTATCGTATCGTTACTCCTGTGTATACACCGTCTATCAACACCTACGCTATATGGCAAATGATACTAACCCATTCTGGACGGGAAACCCCCCTTTTGGTGTGCATGTCATACTTTAGCTATTGAAGAAATAGCAGATCTACAAGGCTATGAACTTGTAGGTTTGCTGATTTTTCCTTTTTTTTTTTTTTTTATCGTGAAAAAAAAGTGCCTCAAATCTTTGAATATATCGTTTTTTTATTACAGATTTTTTTTTTTTAACTCAAATCTTTTGCTTCTTTTGCGACGTCATATTATGGCCCTGAACGGGCTAAATCATTTCGTTGGCAGAAGGCAGAGGCAGACACTCGAGTCCAATGTGGAAAAGTCTTCAGTTTTTTTGGGGGCCGTGTTGTTCTTGGCGTGGCTGCGTCGGAATGACAACATTACCCTTCCTGCAGCAGAGAGAGGAAAGGCTGGTCCCCACGAGGGTCAAGGTGGAATTAACCCATTCTGACCTGAGATCAGATTCTATAAAAATGTCTTGCATCCCCGACAGTTTTCCATTCTGACCCGAGATCAGATTCTAAAAAATGTCTTCTAATGTCTGCAAGTTGCTCTTCAATTTTTCAAAAGTAGCAGACCTATACAAGCTCGTAGCGCGCGCTACGAGCTTGTAGATCTGCTATTTTTCAATAGCTAAAGCGTGACATGATGCTAACACCAAAAGGGGTTCCCGCACAAAATGGGTTAAGGTTCATCCAAGATCAAAAGTTACACAGGCCAGATGCATTCCAAAAACACAAAGGCTTTTTTTAACCCATTTTAGGCCGGACGTCGAAAAAGAAAAAGGGAAAAAAAAAGTCTTCTGAAAGAATATTATGTTCAAAGATTTGTGCCGCATTTTCCCAAAAATAGCAGACCTATACAGGCTCGTACGTAGTACTGTGGCACGCTATGAGCTTGTATATAGATCTGCTATTTGCAATAGCTAAAGTATAACGGTTAAAACACCCAAAAAGGGGTTCCGGCGCCCCAAAATGGGTTAAGCGTCTTCTCCCCGTGCAAAAATTGTACCTTCATTTTTGAACCACATGAATCCTATATAGCAATCCTATAGCTATTCTGGGCTAATGTCATGATAGGTGAAGATTCTACGAAAATATAGGCAGCCTGCGGAAATAGCAGATCACACTGCATTGCACTGCAACCAGCTCTGAGCTTGTAGATCAGCTATTTTAACTATATTGGCATCTATAGGGTTTAAGTGGTTCAATATTATTAACAGGCAAGAATTCGACGTTCGGCCCGGGGCCGTGGCTCAGCGGTCCAGGCACCTTGGCTGCTAATCCAGTCTGGCGGTGTGCCGCGGGTTCGACTCCCGACGGCCTTTACTGCATGTCATCCCCCCATCTCTCTCCGCCATTTCCTGTCAGCCTACGTACTGTCTGTGTCCCTCTATAAAGAAATATAAAAAAAAGGCAAAAGACGCGAACAATATATAAAAACTAAAAAGAATTTGACGTTCAGAACAGCCCGGGATACACCAAATGAAGACTTTCACTATACACTCTTAATAATAATTATTGGAATAGCAATGTTTTCGCTTTTCGGCCTCATTAGATTGCGATGGATGTCACATCACATCCTGTCTGACAAAGGTGGAATGCTTCCTGTGCTGCCCGGGGACCTGAGAGTTGGGTTCCATTTGTTACACTCTCAGAGTTAAATTAACATTGATTTTTACAATACAAACTGGGGTCTCTCAGAGATAGAAATGACTAATAGAAATAGACTAATGCATGTCGAACTGGGGGTCCTTGAAATATAACGGGTTGAGAATAACTGCTAGAGCCGTAAAAATCTTCTCTTATGGGTGGTCCTTGCATGGCATTATCTCTTCAAATGGGGGGTCCGCGGGCTAATGAGTGTCAATTTGGGGGTCCTTGACATGAAAAGGTTTGGGAACCACTGTCCTTAAAGCACAGTGGAACCAAGCTGCCACCAACCGAAGGCCCTCGAAGCTCAGACACACATTGCTGGTCTGCAGTAGACTAGTCTACGGTATAACAAGACAACTCACCCCGTTTCTGTTTTCCTCCCAGAATCTTCCCCAGTGAGGGGGTGGTGGGAGAGGCTGGACAGCAGACGGCTGGACTTTGAATTTCTCTAACGATAAACTTTCATGACAGCAGAACAGTACAAATATAATTTATGAAAAGCTACTACAGTGAAGTCCAAGGTACCTTAGTACTAAATAATACTAAATTGTTTATAGGCTCAATATAAGTAAAATAATATAGCCTTTCCACAGGAGTATCTTTTTATATTTTTCCAAAAAGAATACAAACAGCCAATAGCATTATTACAAAGTTATCCCCCTTTCACTGGGGAAAATTCCGGGAGGAAAAACGGGCAAGCACCGGGGTGAGTTGTCCAGTATTCGACTCTACTCTGCACAGACATGAACGCACTCTGCATAACAGTGTTGTTTTTGGCAGCACATTTTGATTTTGGGTTTTAGTCGTAGGCTATAGTCTCTTGAATAGTTTTCATTTAGTTTTAGTCACTTTTTAGTCACCTGGAATGTTTTAGTGTTAGTCTAGTTTTAGTCGACTTAATGTCATAAGAGTTTAGTCGACTAAATCTACAGTTGATTTAGTCAACTAAAATGTATTTCAGCGGGCTTTGAGAAATGACTGGTTTTTACACTTGCTGAAAGTAGCCAATCTACAAGCTCACAAGTGAGCTTGGGTAAAATGTGTAAAATTACTTGGATCTCTTGTCCACTAGTCCCTTCCTAACATTTTAGTCTAGTTTTTAGTTGTTGACGAAATTGCCAGTATATTTAGTCTTAGTTTTAGTCATCATAGCTTAGTTTCCAGCCATTTCACTCGTATGGATATGAAGAATGAACTGACTGAGAGAAAACGCTATTGTTACTGCTACTGAATTAGTTCACATTTTCGCTAGAAACAGACTGTCATAATACGAGTGACTGACTGTCGCAAACGATACAGAGACACCTCTCCGACAATAACGCCGAGACAACTTGTTTATTTTTTTTAGGACCACAATGCATATGAAGATAAAGATGACCCCCATGTTATTCTCCATAGGGAAATTATACTTCCGTTGAACCAGGCCCAAGCGAAGGGGATGAGCGAGTGACGTCAGGACTTCGGCGCTCTACATATATAAGCACAAACCGCTGTTGTGAAGTTAACGGCAACGCACGTTATACTGTATATAATGTGAGTCTACCAGAGATGAAACCACCATGAACATGATGAGCTGCAAAGGCCAGAGCAGATACTGTATACGCAGGTCCATTTGGTTTAACCCGTTTGGGGCAGGAACCCCTTTTGGTGTTTTAAAAGCATTTAAAGATTTGCACCACATTTTCTCAATTTAAAAAAATAGCAGACTTACAGTGCCGCGCTACGAGCTTGTAAGTCTGCTCTTTTTTTTAATTGAGAAAATGTGGTGCAAATCTTTGAATATTCGTTCAGAACGAACGTTTTTTTTAACTCATTTGAGTTAAAAAAAACGTTTGCTTCTGGAACAACATATTTTCAGATGGCGGTCCGCGGCCAAATACAGATAATTCTGGGGGTCCTTGACATGAAAAAGGTTGAGCACCGCTGACATATAAGAAACACTCATGGGTTTTTCAGAAAACTGTCATGATTTAGAAGACATTTGTACAATCATGGTGTCAGGTCTATTTAAGTATAGTGCACGTTTCGGCAGAGTCTATGTCACATATACATTTTTAGCTGCAGCTACAGAAATAATAATCCCCTCGGGAGTCGGTCTGTCCGTCTCTCCGAAAAATGTTCAAGTGCAAAACCCGAGAGCCGGTCGCAGGCTTGTCCCAAATTACGTGCTTGTTAACCCATTTTAGGCGAGAACCCATTTTGGTGTTAAGCATTACGTTATGCTTTAGCTTTTTAAAAATAGCAGATCTACAAGCTCATAGCGCGCCACCGAGTGGAGCGCTAGGAGCTTGTAGGTCTGCTATTTTGGAAAAATCGAAGAACGACTGACATTTTTAGAATCTGATCTCAGGTCAGAATCGGTTAATCAGACCAGTGTGTGTCCAGTGGAAACCTCGTATGAATCTGATCTCAGGTCAGAATGGGTTAAAACGAGAGCCTCTCAGGAGGCCAAAAATGACAAAATGCTGAATTTACAACTTCATGCACTTGACTATATAGAACCTTATGCACCAATCAAGGCAAAACAGGACGGATATAGTTTGTTCTAAAAATCAACTCCCAACTTAAACCTACTAATTACATATCTACACATTTTGTATACAATTTTATATATTTTTTTATTTTCTTATTATAATGTACATCTGCAGGAAACAATGTTGTTAAGACATTACGGTATTTGTGAGTTTGTTTAGAAATACTCTCTGCCCCGCCCCCCTCATGAAGAAGCATTTGAGTTTTGTCTGTGGCCTCGTGTTCATGTATACTGTAGGCCTACTGTACAGCAGTGTTGATTTCGTCGACTAAAACTAAGACGGAAGAAATGTCCGTCGACATTGTGAGCGGCGCGTTGTGAGCTTGTAGATCGGCTATTTGTCGGCAAGTGTATAAAATCAGCCGTTACGCGACGGCCTCAAGGCCCGCCGAAACACATTTCAGTCGACTGAATCAACTGTGGATTTTAGTCGACTGAAATCTTATATGACATTCAGTCGACTAAAACTAGACTAAACACTGAAACATTCCGGGTGACTAAAATTAAAATGTGACTGAAAACTAAATAAACTATGCAAGAGGCTATACTGACTAAAACTAAAATCCCAAATTTGCTGCCAAAAACAACACTGCTGTATATACAGTATAGGCCTACATGTACTGCATGTGAATGAGACGTATACAGTATTATTGGCTGCCGTTTGCTCTGTCATTTCATGCTTTTGACAACTCTGTGACATGTACGTACATACAGTGGACGGATATGGCAGAGACAAAGAGCCGTCATGAACCTACATTGTACAACAGGTCGTTTCGAGGAAGCAATGTGATTGGTTGAAACAGCCTTCTAGCCGTGGATCAAACGAGCACCACTCCTAACACCTAATCAAAACAAAGAACTCTGTTTTCCCAGAGCGCTAGCAAACTCGGTGGCTAGGCTATAGCTATAGTGTCTCGGGACATTTGTGGTCGTAGTGACTACATCGGTCATTGAAAAAAACTTGTTTTTTCAGCTATTTTCTTAGTTTTAAGGGTAACTGTTGTATAATTGCAATATTACACTCGAGGGGTGTGGTTTAGCGTGATTATTGCCACTTCAGTGATGCTTGCGGAACTATACGTGTCGTTCCTGGCCACATCACTGTCGTGGCAACAACAACCACGCTAAACAACACCCTCTCGTGTAATATTGCTTAAAGGACCACTTCACCACTTTTCAACCTATCTTCATATAATAGGTCCTCACTAATAATCATGAAAAAATGGCGCAATATATTTCTACTCGGTCTGTGTCTCATAGGAGGGCTGTGGGCAGTTCAGAAGCCGTCCTCCAGTGACATCATCGATGAGGAATACAAGCTAATAGATACTGCAGGCTTTCTAGTCCTGAAAAGTTGCAATGCGAAAATGGAAGCCATCGTTCTTCTCACGATAATGAAAATCTAAACATTTTTGTAAAAAGATCTGCCTAATGATGATGTCACTGGAAGACGTTCAGTTTCTAAACTGCCCACAGCCCTCCTATGAGACACAGACATTAGTGAGGACCTATTGCAATGAAGATATTGAAAAGTGGTGAAGTGGTCCTTTAAGTATTTCCCCTCCGTTAGTACCGTACACCAGGCAAAGCTCTCCGTGCCATTTCCACAGAAGTAATGACATTTCGTACCACTTTGATCAGAAGAATGTTCTTATACAAATATCCCCATCGGGGTGTGGTTAATCGGATACGTATACGTCTCGCAAAGAGTGACGAATGCCGGGACTGGATGTTTTTAGACCGTAAAAGTGCATAGGCCTACTACAACAAACTCCACGGTCCAACTTGGTGTCTGCGTATGATCCGAGGAGAAACTGGAAAGCCACAATTCAGCTAAATCCAAACTCGAGGAGCTATTGAATAACCAGCTGCACATGTAAAATAGGCTGCAAGGCTTGCATGCCAAAATGCCACTCCAGAAAATAGAACGACCATACATACATACGCAAAGGCAAAATAAATCCCTCAATCTAAAATAAACTTGCTTACGGATTTAAAAAAATGTGTTGTTGTTTTTTTTTTGTCGTCGTTTTTCCGCTTCTGTCGCTTTATTTCGGTTTTCGCGTTTTCAAAAAGGATATATTCCAAAACGACGAGATTGGATTTTGTCGTGTTTTATTTGCTTCCAAAAATCAGTTCTCAGTTGTTGTTTCATATGTAATGATTTTAAGCAAGTATAGAACTTTTTAAGAAAAAAGCTAAATGCAAATCCAAAAGAGAGATGTTTTGCCAACATGCCTTGTCCAAGTTACAGCGTCTTATAATGTAAAATGTACCCGTGGAAAATGAGAGTTTAGTAAAGGCTTAGTACCCTTATGTAATATAAATTATTAAAAAAACTGTGGTGTGTCCCCTTTTTCAGTCCTTTTTACACCCACCCTTAAAAAAAATCCCTTTTTTTCCTTTTGCAATCCTTGTTCAATCAATACAGTAAAAAAATGGATCAAAGCAAATCCTTTTAACAGTGCAAAATGTCACTCAATTTAATGCAAAGCATCTTTGGAATGTTCACAAAGTCTTTGTTATGACGCTCTGCTCACAGCAAGTATCAGTAAAACATTTTTACATGTGTCCAACATAAAAAAAACCCTCCAGTTAAACTTCATCCAGTAAACTCTTCTTCTGTCCTGATGACAATTCAATGATCCTTCCCCCACTTGGACTTTAGAACTCGGGCACCTCTCTCAGTAGGAACAGACATATTCCTGAACAACAAAGCGGTCTCATGACCCCTTTGTCAGATACCACTTTTTTAGTCTGCGTGAGACGGGCCTCCGGGAATTGGAACGTTTTTTTAGGCCCGACGTCGATATATAAAAAAGTCATTTTCACGATTTTTCAAAAATAGCAGACCTACAAGCTCGTAGCGCGCCACTCGGTGCCACGCTACGAGCTTGTAGATCTGCTATTTTCCAATAGCTAAAGTATAACGTAATGCTTAGTTAAAAAGCCAAAAGGGTTTCCTTCCCGTCCAGGATGGGTTAATTATGAATCGACTGTGCAAAGCCATACCTATATTAAATTGTCAATATAGGTAAATTAATATATGATAACCCTTCCACGGTATGTAGTAGCTTTTTCATATTTAATTTTTTTATTTTGCACATTTTCCTTCATAATACCTCATTTTCATATTTAAATGCACAATTTCAGAAAATGCTGTAATACAATAAATCATTGTCTTAGTGTGAGTAATCAACTGGGGAAGTTTAATGGTGATAACCATTAATTGCATTTTTACCTATATTCACCCATCACATACTATTATGGCCTACTGTAGGTGAAAATTACAAAATGTGTGATAAATAAGAAAAAGCTATTCCTGTGGAAAGGTTATCAATATATTAATTTACTTATATTGATCCTATAAACAATTTAATATAGGAATGGTTTTGCCCTGCACTGGATCATAATTTAACCCATTTTGTGGCGGGAACCCCTTTTGGTGTTTGAAGCATTATGTTGCTACTTTAGCTATTGACAAACAGCAGACCTACAAGCTCGTAGCGCGGCACTCGGTGCCGCGCTACGAGCTTGTAGGTCTGCTGTTTTTGAAAGAAATCGTGAACATGTGGCGCAAATCTTTGAATAATTATAAAATGGTGTTTATTAACGTTCCAATTTTGGAGGTCTGGCTCATGGACTTATAAAAACGGGTTCGTTCTGAACTGAACCGGTTCCCAACCGGTGGGGACAGACAAGGGGCCATGCAGTCTGTGTGTTTTAATAGGGTCATAATAACTGAGCGTGCTCGGAGCTCTGGTCGCTGTCGTGACTGTCCTCGTTGAGTCCCGGGGAGTTCGAGGAGTGGTGAAACGCCGCCATGCCCGCCGAGAACTCCGACGGCGGCGGCAGCAGGGCTCCCTTCTTCACGCTCACCGGCTCCTTCTCTCGCGCCGCCCCCGTCGCCGCCGCCCCCTGCTGGCCGCCTTTCACCCGCTTCCATTTCATCCTCCTGTTCTGGAACCACACCTTCACCTGCAGACAGACAGACAGACAGACAGACAGACAGTGAGACAGACAGACAGACAGACAGACAGACAGACAGACAGACAGACAGACAGACAGACAGACAGACAGACAGACAGACAGACAGACAGACAGACAGACAGAGGTGTCACATGATGCCGGGATGCAGCTATAGGTTTGGTTTAGTTTATTTATGTTTTGTTTGCACTTATATTTTTTTAAATAAATTATGTTTCATAATTAAAAAAGTAATGATGAGCTCTACTTACATATCTTTATATATATATATATATATATATATATATATATATATATATATATAATATATATATATTTGTACCAGTTAAGTAAGTCCTATACGCTTACGACGAATAGCGAAAATAACCGGTCTACACGACTTTTTTTTGGAAAATCATTTTCGCCTGCTGAAAGAGGAAGCACATAAAAAAGGGGGGACACACCAGAGTTAGTGGTTATAAATCAGCTGAATGCACTTCAGCTGATTGCGTCAGCATGCCTCCAATGATGTGTGAAAGTGAGGATGGATGGTACGTGCTATAATACTGATAGCTGTGTGAGTCAAGGCCATGGCCTTCCCAAGGACAGCTGAACCCCCAGTTCTGCTATGGAGTCTATGGACCAAGATTAGCCGTAGTGATATTAATCCATTCTGGACGACGGAGAACACCCTTTTGGTGTTTTAAAGTATGTTAAACTACTTTAGCTATTGAAAAATATCAGATCTACAAGCTCATAGTTCGGCACCGAGTGCCACGCTACGAGCTTGTAAGAGTCTGCTGCTATTTTATTTTTTTTCAATCGTGAAAATGTGTCGCAAATCTTTGAATATATATTCTTTCAGAGCGAACGTTTTTAACTCGAATCTTTGCTTCTGCAGGGGGGTCCTTGGAACTACATATTTTCAGATGAGGGGTTGTTGGCCTAATGTATACATTCATAAGTTTAGGGTTTCTTGCCATGAAATAGTTTGAGAACGACTGACACACATAGAAACACGAGGTTTTTCCAGAAAAACAGGCCGGGCTACGTTAGACATTCGACACTCGTAACCCAAAACACAAGTCGACGCGACTGCGTCGGATAACAAATCAAAACCCCCACGCCGTCCCAACGCGGACGTACGGCATCCAGCTGTCTCCGCATCCGCCAATGTAACGAACGACGTATGGCATAAAGGTATATACCGTATAACCCGATGCCATTGTGAATGTTGTTTCGTCGGGGGCAATTTTTTTAATCGGCTGCAGGGTTTTCTTGGCAACACAGAACCCCTCTCTCAGTAAAAACCCTATCATTCCCCCGCGCCCCGGTTGCTGTCAGGAAGCCCTATATAACGTCCTGATTCTATTTTGCGTGTGAAGTGAACCCCTCGACTATATCAGTGTGTGTGTGTGTGTGTGTGTGTGTGTGTGTGTGTGTGTGTCTGACGGTCGGTGGTGTCTGGGAGATTTACAGTGCCCCGGTGAAAGGGACCTGTCTGCCAGCGCAGCACAGCACAGCGCAGCACAGCGCAGCACAGCACAGACGCCCCTCTTGCTTTTCCTGTTTCCCACACGGCTATAGAGCTTATATAAACCCCCAAGTAGTGTCACTTCACGGGCACATCTCTGGCACCGTATACGAGGAGTGTAAAAAAAAAAATCATTATCCCTCGGCTCTCCGGATCGTCATTATACGACCTGCGCGCTGCCATGCGATCCCCGCAAGGAATCGGGCTACAGTCTCGGGGCAGTTTATTTTTCATTGGGTGTGGGTGGCGTGGAGGAGTATACATGGTGGGGTGGTGGGGGGGGGGCTACTGATTAGGAGAGCTTGGCATGGCGTCGGGGGTCTCGTTTCCTGCCAGGTATGTGCTGACGCATGCTGACGGATGCCGCGGGGTCCCCATATGCTGGACCCGCGCCACCGTTCCCCCTACCATGGCCTGACTCAACAGCTTGTTTAGTATCTGTGTCGCCCATAGTGATGATTATAGCATGCTGCCTAAAACGGACCGATCGGGTGACGTCCAGTGGATTAGCATGGGGGTCTACAACCACCCCCCCCCCCCCCCCCCCCCCCCCAGGACCACCCCTCTCTTAACCCATTCTGACCTGAGATCAGATTCTAAAAAAAAATGTCTTCTACATCCTGACAGTTTTCTGGAAAAGCCATATGTTTCTATTATGTGTCAGTCGTTCTTCGATTTTTCAAAAATAGCAGACCTATGCAAGCTCGTAGCTTGTAGATCTGCTATTTTTCAATAGCTAAACCATAATGCTAACGCCAAAAGGGGTCGTCGTCGTCCCCCCCCCCCCAAAAAAAAATGGGTTAAAGGAGAATTCCATGCCAGAAGGATTTCTTACCTTTATTTGTAGTTGTTACGTCCCCCAACCAAAGAGGTCCAGGTGTTATTTTGTGCAAAAGTGCATCATTGGCTATTTCCCTATACTGTACCATAAGCCCTCAATGAATTGCATAGAATTGCATTGAATTGAATGGGGCTATAAGGGGTGTTGTGCCAATTTGCTCATTTCCATCGTTCTTTTTTTTATTTTTATATATCCTCTCTTCATGATGTAAATAGTATCCCAAGCGGCACACTTTAATACTTATTTAGATGGAAATAAGCGAATTAGCACAACAACCCAACCCCCACTGAGAGATTATGGTAGGGGAAATATAGCCTTGTGCATGCATTTTGCACAAAATAACACCTAGACCTCTTTGGTGGGGAGGTAACAACTACAAATCACACCTGGACCTCTTTGGTGGGGAGGTAACAACTACAAATCACACCTGGACCTCTTTGGTGGGGAGGTAACAACTACAAATAACACCTAGACCTCTTTGGTGGGGACGTAACAACTACAAATAACACCTGGGCCTCTTTGGTGAGGACGTAACAACTACAAATAACACCTGGACCTCTTTGGTGAGGACGTAACAACTACAAATAACACCTGGACCTCTTTGGTGAGGACGTAACAACTACAAATAACACCTGGACCTCTTTGGTGGGGACGTAACAACTACAAATAACACCTGGACCTCTTTGGTGGGGACGTAACAACTAAGCTAAGATTAAAGATTAAGACTAAAACTATGAGACTAAATATAGTGACAATTTCGTCAACAACTAAAAATCACACCTGTGTGAACCGAGTGGTGCAACTCCCCCCCCCCTCCTCTCTCTCTCTCTCTCTCTCTCTCTCTCTCTCTCTCTCTCTCTCTCTCTCTCTCTCTCTCTCTCTCTCTCATTAGCAGGCACAGCACTACCCCTCTCTCCGTTTCTGGCGCCCCCTACTGGTATTAATAAGTCACATACTCGTGCTCATGACAACATACATACAGGTACACAGGTACACGGACATTGCTGGTTGTAGGAGTGGTTGCACCACTCAAAACCCAGACAAAAATGTTAGTGAGGGACTATAGTGGACAAGAGATCCAGTATAAGTCATTTTCCATGCTGAAAATCTACAAGCTACATCTACAAGCGTCAGCTATTTTCAGCAAGTTTAAAGTCATTACGACGGAATCAACTGTAGATTTAGTCGACTGATATCTTATGATATTTAGTCGACTAAAAGTAGACTTAACACTAAAACATTGCAGGTGACTAGGCCTACTACAACTAAATTAAAACTTTTCAAGAGAGTATGACTAAAACTAAAATCTAAAGGTGCTGCCAAAAACAACACTGGAACTCATACAGGATCTATTGAATGTGTCAAACTGACATATTGAGCCTTCCCCCCAGTAGGCCTCCTTCACATTCAGTAGATCCTGTGATCTTCTGTGGCCAGATTTAATGTCTTGGCGTCTACAGTATAGGACTATAGTAAATAATAATAAAAATAAATCGCTATAACATTTGGAAAAATATATACATATTTAGCCCCATGCTCAAATTCCCCTGTCAAAAACAGCTAAAGTCCCCAAAATGAAAGAAAGCAGCAAATGAAGAAAAAAAATAACACTCATCTTTTACTTTCTCTAATGACAACCTAAAACATGAACCTTGGTTGAAAAAAACTAAAGTTGTCCTTTAAAGGTATATTCAGTGATTTCACTCACAAAACCTTTTTTTTGTTTTCGTTTTTGCCTTGGGACCCAAGCTTTCATCCAATCAGGATAGAGAACCAAAAACGAAACCTAAGGTTTTTTGACCCCCAGGGGTTTAACTGGGGACAGGGAGGAACTCCTTATATGGTCAGCACACTCTATAGTAGAGAGGATTATCACAACAAAACAAAAAAATAAGTGATATTTGGAATTAAGTGAAATCACTGGATATACCTTTAATCAGCTGTTGGCTTCTGTGGCCCTAATACATGGAATGACCTGCAAACTACATTAAAATGGACCACATTGGTATAACCCTGAGTCGTTTTCAAACCTTGGTGAGCACACAGACCCCCACATTATGTAACTGTTTTTACTGTAGATCCTTTTGAAATTTGTCTTAGCTTCTATTTGTAACCTATATGCAATTCATACACTTTGTTTTCCTTTTCCTGATCTTCTGATGTGTATATTGTGATGTTTGTATAATGATATTGTATTACTCGACGACACTGAAAATGAGTTTAATTACTCATTTCGACAATAAATAAAACTTGAAAGAAAGTGGCTAATACCAGCCATACCCAGTATACCCACTATAACACCTCTGCGTTGACGCTTACATGTACGCCAAAACTCAACCCGTGTACTCGAGTCACTGTATTCAAACACTACTCAATGACAAGTAAAACACAGTCCAAATGTCTGCTCGAGTTAAAGTACTGGGATACTTGCTATGAGTATTAAAAAGTACAAAATACTTTGTTTTAATATCAATGCATCTGTTTGAATGTTTCCATGAAGATTCCCCCAGACATTCAGAAATGTTAAAACATCTTAGATAGTTAAACCCATTTTGGGTTGCGGAAACCCCTTTTGGTGTTTTAAACATTATGTTATAATTTAGCTATTGGGGAAATAGCAGATCTACAAGCTCATAGCGTGCCACCGAGTGGCGCGCTTACAAGCTTGTAGGTCTGCTATTTTTGAAAAATCGTGAAAAGATTTATGTCAGAAAACTGGAGGATTTAGAAGATTTTTTTTTTAATGTTGAGGTCAGGCCTAAATGGGTTAAAGTACCTTATAGTTATAATAACAGCTTCTTCATTCTTAATGTATATTTTAGTGTACATTAAGAAGTATATTTTAGTTGTAAATGTAGTAAATGTACTTTGTTACTGTCCAAAAACTGCCCATCGCCCCCCTCTGCATGTAGTACACACCAGTGTTGATTTTGTCGACTAAAACTAAGACGAAAAATGTCCGTCGACTACCTTTTTCGAAACTAAATGAAAACGAAGCTATGATGACTAAAACTATAAGACTAAATATACTGACAATTTTGTCAACAGATTAAAAACTAGACTATAATGTTACGAAGGGACTAGTGGACAAGAGATCCAGTATAAGTCATTTTACAATTGGTTGCATGCTGAAAATAGCCGGTCTACAAGCTCACAGCGCGTCGCGCGCGTCAGCTATTGTGAGCTTGTCAGCTGTTTTCAGCAAGTGAAAACAACAGTCTCATTACGACGGCTTCGAGGCGCGCCGAAATACATTCTGTTCGACTAAATGAATAGATTTTAGTCGACTGAAATCTCATGACATTTCGTCGACTGAAACTAGACTAACACTAAAAAACATTCCCGGTGACTAAAATGTGACCAAGACTAAATGAAAACTATTCAAAAGATGACCAAAACTAAAATCAAACTTTGCTGCCAAAGACAACACCGGTACTCAGCGCTCCTTGTGTGTGTGTGTGTGTGTGTGTGTGTGTGTGTGTGTGTGTGTGTGTGTCCGGGGGACGGTGACAGAACATTCTCCCTCACGCCCGGGCCTTATATCCTGTGGGATTTATTTTAGCTCCTGCCACTCAAAACAGGTCGGGAGTTAAGTTTACAAGAGTAAACAAGACGCATGTGTGCGGCTCGTTTTCTCATAAACGGCTTAAGTCGCTAAACCAACTATAGTATGACTAAAAGAAGACTATACCCCGATATGCTGTTACATTACGTATATACACACACGTTTTTTTTTGGAACGAGGTCGAATGGAGCCGATACGGTGTGTGTGTGTGTGTGTACGGCTTCGCGTTTCGGTTCTAGGCTACTGTAAACTGACTGTATATAGTCCCGTGCATGCATGTGGGAGGCCGGCCAATTTTGCAATGACGGCGTGTAAAGCTATACAGTAGTTAACCCATTCTGACCTGAGATCAGATTCGTACGAGGTTTCCACTGGACACACACTGGTCTGATTAATCCATTCTGACCTGAGATCAGATTCTAGAAAAATGTCAGTCGTTCTTCGATTTTTCAAAAATAGCAGACCTACAAGCTCGTATCGCGCCACTCGGTGGCGCGATATGAGCTTGTAGATCTGCTATTTTTCAATAGCTAAAGCATAACATGATGCTAACACCAAAATGGGTTCCCGGTCAGAATAGGTTAACAGTGGGAGGCCGAAGGCTGTAAGATAATAGTAATGATGTTAAAGTGGTCTGGATCCACGGATCGACTCCCACGCACACGCACGCACGCGCACGCACAGATTTATTGGACCGGTATTGGGAATGTTGTGTGAGAGGCCCAGCCAATATGAGGGGGAGTGGTGAGGGACCCAAGGATTGCAGGCAGGAAGAGGCCTAAATCCTGGGTGGGTTTGTCTGGCTTTGGCCTCAGCCAAGACACTTTGACTGGCTTTAGCCAAACAGATCTCGTCTCTCCCTATAGGAGCACTTGTGGGATGTGCTGAGTTTTGTACTGTTGTTGCTCTGAGATTACGTATAGAGAGAAAAGTGCTGTGGTTCTTTTTTTTCCAGACAAAATATGAAGCAGTGTTTATTTTTAAAATGTATTTATTTTTTAATGAAATTTTGCAACAGCAGAGTAATTGCGACAGTGTAATAATACGACACCGATGACAGGATTCGGACGTGTGTCTCTCCGTCACGACTAACTCACTGCACGCTTTACTTTTTTTTGTGTGATGTGATTTTTGACCCGATCTGTTATAATTTTCCCTTTTTTAAGAGAAACATGGTATATCGTCTGCGCCTCTTCCTTCTTTCTTCGCCATAATTATTCACACATATTATAATAACTATACGTTTCCCAAACACTTTGAAGCGTCGAGTTGAACGGCAGCAGGGAGAGAGAGAGAGAGAGAGAGAGAGAGAGAGAGAGAGAGAGAGAGAGAGAGAGAGAGAGAGAGAGAGAGGGTGGGGTTTTTGTCTCAGTGTGGTTCACATACAAGTGTTTCTGGTACAAGGATTAAGAAAAACCATCTGGACTCTGACACAAAGCATCAGAACGTCACTTCACAGGCTGCACCAAGACCAGCAGCGCTGCTGCTGCTGACATTTCAAAGAGTCCCGGTGGTTTGGAATCGATTAGCCCCAGAACATTAGTACGACATGTCGAACCGTTTGCTAATGTCAAAACACAGTTCCCCTTTCTTTTTTCTTTTTCTTTTCAGCTGTGAAGTCCTGTGCAGCTTTTTAATGGGAGCCATACTATATAATATTGACCGGTGTCATATTTGCAAGCAATGCGAGACATCAAGTTCTGGGATTCTCGAGTGAACGTGGTGGACGTTGAATAATTACAGCAATTATTGATGTATTTAAGTTCCCCCCCCCCCCTCCCCTTTTTTCTGTTTTGTTTGAAGCTCACATCAAAAGGTATACGTTAATTAGCATGCATTACTATAGCATTAAATGACACGTTTTCATAGATAGTTCATACAGGGTTCCTCCTGTTTCTTTTTGGGGTCTTATTTTCTGTGGACATATTATAGACCCAAGGGGGTCCATTTCTTTTGTACACTCTCCGAGTTAACCCATTCTGAACGGGAACCCCTTTTGGTGTTAGCGTCATGTTATGCTTTATAGCTATTGGAAAATAGCAGATCTACATGCTCATAGCTACGAGCTTGTATAAGTCTGCTATTTTAGAAAAATCGAAGAACGACTGACATTTTTTTAATCTGATCTCAGGTCAGAATGGGTTCATCAGACCAGTGTGTGTCCTAGTGGAAACCTCGTATGAATCTGATCTCAGGTCAGAACGGGTTAAAACGTAACACTCAAAGGAATTTGACAGTGTAAGAGCGGGGTGAGTCTCCGTCACGTCACGCCGTGTACTGTACTTTCAAACGTACTTGTCTTTCCGTGAGGTCGAGGTTGACGGCGATCTCGTAGCGTCTCAGTCGGGTCAGATAGTTGTGGTGTGCGAACTCGGACTCCAGCTCTCGGATCTGCTCCTTGGTGAAGGCTGTGCGCTCCTTCCTGGGCTTGCTGTTCATGTCTGACTTATAGCTCCCGTCTTGGGAATCTGAAATGAAAAACAGAACATTTTCCAGCCACAGTTTGACTCTCTCTCTCTACGACGCAGAAAAAGAAAAAAGGGAAGAAAGCTAGAAGAGAAGAGAAAAAAAAGGGAGGGGGGGGGGGCGTTTTGATAAATGGCAGGGGCCAGTTTATAATGAAAATGAAATGGAAGCAAAACTATTTGGAGTGCCAATCACGTTTTATTATGGGGATATTGGACTCGTATATACGCTAGAAGTGTCTGATTTATTTTTTGTCTTTTCTGACTGTTAGCAGATCTGTCCCCTGTGCTGTGCTCAGTACAAGTCTGACAAGGATATGTCTCTAGTCTAGTCCAGTGTTGTTTTCGTCGACGAAAAATGTTCGTCGACTACCTTTTTTCACTGACGAAAACGAAATGGAAACGAGATGAAAACTAAGCCGTGATGACTAAAACTATGAGACTAAATATATCGACAATTTCGACAAGAAATAAGAACTAGACTAAAATGTTAGGAAGGGACTATAGTGGACAAGAGATCCAGTGTAAGTCATTTTACACTTGGTTTGCGTGCTGAAAATACTGTATCTGATATACAAGCTCACAACGCGAGCTTGTAGCTCGGCTATATATTCAGCAAGTGTAAAATCAGCCATTACGACGGCATCAAGGCCCGCCAAAATACATTTTAGTCGACTAAATCTGCAGTTTATTTAGTAAAATCACATAAAATCGCATGACATTTAGTCGACTAAAACAAGACTGACACTAAAACATTCCAGCTGACTAAAATGTGACTAAATAAACTATTCAAAAGACTATGAGTAAAACTAACAACAACTAACAACAACAAAAACAACACTGGTCTCTAGTCTACACTGAATCTTCCTTGTGTTGTTAGTTTCATATAGCCTGGATCCTGTGCAATAATTAAGATCCTGAGTGCTAATTTTTCACTTTCAGAATCAACTTAACATTTTACTGCATATACATTTAATGCTTCCGACAAGGATCAAGATTCTTCATTATTGCATTATTCACTGTTTGCAACTGCAAAGTTTGCATTGTTTAAGATCAGCGCTCCCGTTATGGTTAAGATTTCGCATCACGACTTTCTTTGCTTTTCAAGGTGATTTCTTCTGCTTATTTGACAGTGAGTATATGAGATGCAGGAATGCCAGGAGAGGGACCGGACATCGGAAGCAAAAGGGGACCGAATAGTACCCGTTGATGAGCTACTGGGGTACTGTACTGGGGTACCCGGTGCTGAGCTACTGGGGTACTGGGGTACGCGTTGATGAGCTACTGGGGTACCAGGTGATGAGCTACTGGGGTACTGTACTGGGGTACCCGGTGCTGAGCTACTGGGGTACTGGGGTACGCGTTGATGAGCTACTGGGGTACCCGGTGCTGAGCTACTGGGGTACTGGGGTACGCGTTGATGAGCTACTGGGGTACCAGGTGATGAGCTACTGGGGTGCCCCAGCGAATTAATCACATTTTCGCCTCAGGTTTTCAGCCATGCTCAGACTCTTCATGATACAGACACACCAGTCTGAAGCATTTGAGATGTCCATTGTCCACTAGTATATATTTACAGTTGCTCACAGTTTGTCCAAAGTGATGAAGATTGACAAAGACAAACTACAGTATTGTTGTCTCCACCAGGCCGAAGGCATGAGGAGAGAGTATAAGAGTATGTTTGTCTGTGTGTGTGTGTGTGTGTGTGTGTGTGTGTGTGTGTGTGTGTGTGTGTGTGTGTGTGTGTGTGTGTGTGTGTGTGTGTGTGTGTGTGTGTGTGTGTGCCTCCGTCCGTCTGTTACCAGCTAATCTCCGACACCATTAATCCCGGTCGGTGCCAAATTCTTGCACGCACACTCCCTGGATGCCAACGATGAACCTCTGCCCAAAAACCTTCCAGAACGGCCTGTTATAGCGCCACCAGGAGGCCGCCTTTTGAAAAACGCATTTCTTGATATTACAATTTACGTGAAATCTTTCACGGACGTTCCTACTAGGCTGAGGAATATATCCCACCCTTTTCACATTGGCCTGTTATAGCGCCACCAACAGGTGGATATTTGCAAAACACATTTTTGGAACAAAATGCCTCAAATCATCCAATTGCCATCCAAGGCGTAAGAAGAAATGGCATCCTTTTCACATAGCGCCACTAGGAGGCCACAAAAACCTGACCTGCCCTGGTGGAGACCACGTGCCTATATGTTAAATGACAATATTTGTTGTAGCGACATATAAGCAAATGTTAGTTATTTATATATAAATCGTCCGTGGAATCGTGGAATCGTCCTCAGGTCTAAATGGGATATTCATCTTTTTGTTGCAAAAAACTATACTAATACTTCACTTATGTTACCATTTATTCACATTTGCCTGGTCCACACAACACATAAATCTGGCGTATACTGTATATAGGCCTATATGTCACTCATTCTTGAGATGAGGGACAAAAGTGGAAAAAACATGTCCCACACATAAGAGCCTTATTTTATGTAAAAAATAAATTAATTCATAAAAATAAAAGCACTTGCAAAGTTAAGTGTAATACAGTTGTGTATTATTATGCCCTTAATTTCATTATAATTGTTTTCATATTCCATCTGAATTAGTTAAAAGCAGGCCCTGTACCCAAAAAGGCCTGTATTTAGCCTGTCCCCAGCAAGTGGCCACAATTTCAAACTGCCAAAAAAGTGTCTAATACTGTCACAATCACATAAATATACATACTAAATTAAAGTAGATTGTCAACAACATAGCAAATAATATACACAGTTAATTTTAATTCATATTTTCTATTAAATATCTCATATCAAATGTTCGTCCCACGTCTCCGTCAACTCCGTCAGGTTTTTTTAAAAGTCTTAAATTAATCCGAAAATATTGTCGACAGATTTAGCCTGAAGACTCCTTTTCCAAGTCCCATTTATATTTGTTGCAACAGTGGAGTACCTGGTCTGACAAGCATTCAATTGTTTGATATTTTAAACAAACAATGTTGATAACAATGTGGTCACAGCTTTTACATGTCAACTCCGTCAGGACATTATTATGATCTTTGTTAAGAATTCAAAAATAATGTTTATTATTTTAGTTTAGGGGTTAGGTTTAGCTAACAAAATTAAGCAAAAACAAAATGGCTACATTGTACTAAAGAGGGTTAAGATGAAAACAAATGCCATTTTGTCAACTCCGTCAGACGTCAACTCCGTCAGATTTTGTGTCTGACGGAGTTGACGTGTATCTGACGGAGTTGACAAAAGTGTTCCTAAAACAATAAAATTATTGTTTTTGAATAATGGGCAGTATTCTAATTTGGCACACAGTTAGAGCATGCCTTAAGGAACATTTTTGGCTATGGGGCCATCACAGATTTGTCTCGTGGTGACCATGGCAGCCATATTACAAAAGAGCCGCCACCTGATGTTATTTTACAATAACTCAAGTTCTACACCACCTAGGATCTTGATTCTGGTGACTAAGACCTCATTTTCAAGGATGAGGGATACAGTGGTACAATTTAGACTTTCCCTGTGACCATGGCAGCCATTTTTCAAAATGGCCGCCACCTGCTGTTATTTTACAATAACTCAAGTTCTACACCACCTATGATCTTGATTCTGGTGACTAATCATACATTTTCAAGGATGTGGGGTACATTGGTAATATTTAGATTTGTCCTGTGACCATAGCAGCCATTTTTTTTTCAAAATGGCCGCCACCTGCTGTTATTTTACAATAACTCAAGTTTTAGACCACCTAGGATCTTGATTTTGGCGACTAATCATACATTTTAAAAGATGAGAAATACAGTGGTACTATTTAGATTTGTCCTGTGACCATGGCAGCCATTGTTTTTCAAAATGACCACCAACCTGCTGTTATTTTACCAATAACTCAAGTTTTAGACCACCAAGGATCTTGATTCTGGCGACTAATCATTACATTTTCAAGGATGATCTTTCTCTGGGAGAGGTAAGGGCTTATTTCAGGTGCAGGTTGAGTTTCTACTGACAGGACATTAAAAGGAGGTGGGCTTTCTGGCCTTTGACTTGCCCCTTTCAGGTACAGATGCACAGTTTGACTTCACTGGCCACTGCAGGGAACTGTGGGGGAGAAACTTTGGTCTCTTGACACCCCGATTAGGTTCAGGGTTTTTTTTGGTGGAGACTTGCCTTTCATGACATCTTTGCTGCAGCAGTTGATCTCCTTATTGCCAGTGGTGGCACACTCTGGGTCTCTGGGGCATTGTATCTTGGTGGCCTCCTGCCAGTGTTTCTCCATCCTTCTCCTGAGCTCTGTGTTCTGGGGCTCTGTTATAGTCAACTTACATTGTCTTGGCTGGAGATTGCTTTCCTGCAGGGTCCAGCCCAGTCTTGTGCAGATGGCTGCTGGCCCACCTGGAGGCCCCAACCTCACTTGTTCGGTTGGTGTGATTAGGTGGGGTGGTCTTCCCCAATCAGGATGAGGGGTTTGACCCTTTCAAACGGCAGTCTGGCCAAGTGTCTGTATTTAGTTGTGAGTTTAGATACAGGATACGATTGCTCACCCAGCCCCAGGTGACATGAGGTGAAGGCTCCTTTGATTTGGTAACATTGCTTTGGTTGACATGCTGGGGACACAGAGAAAGACACTGATGCCTTCAGTGTCTGCACATCCTGCCTGATGGTCCTGAAGCCAAATCTTCTGTCTTCAGTCTTTCGCTCACTGTTCACTGCTCACTGTTCACCTCACCGAATTTAGCCCAAGGAGTTTGACCCCTAGTTTGGCCATAGACCCCCTAGTTTGGCCATAGCCACTTGCCCAAATGTGCCGACATGTGCTGACCTCATCACATCTGTGATGATGGCTATGGCCGTTTTTAGCCAACGTAGTGTTTTTTGTGCAAAACTAATGCTTGGAATGGATCCAGAATCATGAAAAGCCCCTAGTTTGACATGCCACATGCTACTTAAAGCATAATGAAATTTAAAACATTTAGCCTTATATTGTTTGTTGATGGTACCCAACTTTCAGCAGCTGTCAAACATGCCCCTAGGGTGGTCAAATAGAAACCAATGTGGGATATGTTAGTAGACACCTTTACAAACATTGGTGAAGAAAATTCTTGGTAAGAAATGTATTCACAGATTTTATATTATTCTGATAATATTCCCTGAGTAAATTGGTAAAATAATAGCAGGTCCACCATTTTTTTAAATGTCTACCATCCATGGTCACGGGATAAATCTAAATAGTACAACTGTATTCCTCACCCTTGAAAATGTATGATTAGTCACCAGAATCAAGATCCTAGGTGGTGTAGAACTTGAGTTATTGGGAAATAACAGAAAGTTGGCGGCCATTTTGAAAAATGTCTACCATGGTCACAGGACAAATCTAAATAGTACCAATGTATCCCACATCCTTGAAAATGTATGATTAGTCACCAGAATCAAGATCCTAGGTGGTGTAGAACTTGAGTTATTGGGAAATAACAGAAAGTTGGCGGCCATTTTGAAAAATGGCTGCCATGTTCACAGGGCAAATCTAAATAGTACCACTGTATTCCTCATCCTTGAAAATGTGGGATTAGTCACCAGAATCAAGATCCTAGGTGGTCTAGAACCTAAATCAGTTAAACTTGTCAACTCCGTCAGATGTTCGTCAACTCCGTCAGACGTTCGTCCCGTGATGTTTTTGTTAATTTCCAAAGAAATAGAAAATTCGCTGTCAAATCTTTTGTGCTTATGTATTGAAACACCAACTGAAATGATACGTAATGATGATTTTTTTTTTTTTTTACATGGTTTTCATGTTATAATATTGAAAATAAAGGTTGAAATGACGGTTTTGAGAAATTGGATATTTCATAATAGTGTGATATTGGAACAAAATAATATTAAAAGATTTGTATTACTTAACTTGATTACTGAAAGCCATTATAAGATAACTGAGGACTTTATATTATTGTTGAAATGATAAAATTCAATTAAAAGGGATTTTAGTGTGTCTGACGGAGTTGACATGAATCAGGTATTAAGTGCATAAATGTCCCATTTTAGAAAGAAATGTTATGCGAAAAACCTGTTCCTTCTCAAGATTGGTAGTTGAGACCTGTGTCTACAAATACATCTATTTGATTTGAATGTATCTTAAAAAAAAAAAAAATCCAGTTTGAAAAAAGTTTTGTCCCTTATCTCAAGAATGGGTGATGTACTTCTCATTAGTTGTGTACCGTGAACGTGCAAAGTGCCGGCAGACGTTCAAACATTTCATATGCATTAGAAAACGCCATTATGACGACGTCAAGAAAGTTGGCCAGATCAAGGTATTATGTGTCACGATATCAAAAGCCATTAATTTATTTCACACGGTATACAGTTAAGCGTTGTGGAAATTGCCGTGGCGGCGCGCTCCGCTATTATATTTTCAGCCTTTTTTTTATTTTTTACAACGTACAACGTATTTCTGTTTTCATTCGCTATAATCTTCCAAGGAGGTTTTGTATTTAACAGCCCATGTATATTTCATCATCACATACGTCATTCCTAAAAGAAAAGGAAAATACAGAGTCCCAAAAGAAAGGAAACTTTGTGGTTTCTGTATAAGGTGCCAATGAAGTTAAAGTTGGGAAATAGGATTTGGTTATTAACCCGTTCTGAACGGGGGCGCCTTTCGGTGTTTGAAGCATTACGTGATACTTTTAGCTGTTGAAAAATAGCAGATCTACAAGCTTGTAGCGCCGCGCTATGGGGGGGGGGGGGGGGGGGGGTTCGGCAACCAAATATATATAATTTCTGGGGGTCCATGACATGAAATATTGAGCACCACTGACCTAGAAACATAGGGTTTTTCAGAAAACTGTCTCTCAAAGACATTTGTATAGAATGTGGTGTCGGTCCTAAATGGGTTATGGGCATTGGCAGAAGCCTTAACCCATGTTGGGCGGGAACCCGTTTTGGTGTTAGCATAACGTTATGCTTTAGCTATTGAAAAATAGCAGACCTACAAGCTCGTAGCGCGCCACTCGGTGGCGCGCTACGAGCTTGTAGATCTGCTATTTTTCTAAAAATCGAAGAGCGACTGACATAGAAGACATTTTTTAAGAAACTGATCTCAGGTCAGAATGGAAAACTGTCAGGATGTAGAAGACATTTTTAGAATCTGATCTCAGGTCAGAATGGGTTAAAGTATAGACAGAATGTCAGTCAACGTGATATGGCATGGATGGCACTCGCTGAGAGACTCAGGCTGGCACAGCTGTACTCCATGATGAATTGATTACATGTCTTTTGGCCTGAATGGAGTATAGTAGTGACATAATGTCTGGTTATAAAAATATAGATAATAATAATAATAATAATAATAATAATAATACAAATAAAAGGTATATAGAGAATGGGTGCTCCATGACATGAAATGTTACCGTTTTGTGTTTGTGTTTGCAACCATATATAATAATGGCCTTTAACCCAATCAATCCACGGGAACGCATCTGTGTCATTTTAGACTTTAGCTATACAGTATATATATATATATATATATATATATATATATATATATATATATATATAAATATATATATAAATATTGCAAGCAACATAGGTTTTTTTTTTAAAGGATTTAGAAGGCACAAGAATTGGGCTCAAGTCTAAATGGGTTAAACTATATTTATAATGCCTCGTCGCCGCACGAATATATAGCAAAAATAGCCTAATATACAAGATAGCAATGCATCGTGGTGCGTTGTGAACTTGTAGATCAGTTATTTATGGGAAAAAAAATATATATATATATACGCATTTTCACCTATAATGATAATTATGTCCAAAATGGGGGCCGCCTGTATAGAAAGCGGTCGACCATGACACCCATGGGGAGGTGAACCTTGCACCTGACCTGCCGCTGACCAATGGAAGACCCCGGCTGTAGGGCTTCGACGCATGGCCTGCACTTTGCTCTCCGTTGCCCTGCTGCTTTCAAAAAGAGCTTCATAGGCGTGCACGTCCACCATCCGCCATTTTACCAGCCCAGGCAAAGCTTTTCATTCTGAAACCCACCCCGTGTGTGTGTGTGTGTGTGTGTGTGTGTGTGTGTGTGTGTGTGTGTGTGTGTGTGTGTGTGTGTGTGTGTGTGTGTGTGTGTGTGTATATACAGAATCGATTGGTTGTCTGAGTTTCAGAGCTTCAACGTGAAAACATGCCGCAGCATATTATGCTATAATATTTAAAAAGAAATGTGTGCTCATGCATGCCTTCATCTTCACTATCAATTAATTTCCATTGAATGATTGCGGGGTGTTTATTAGGCATGGCGTGCGGTTATTATAATTGCCTTTGTTAATTGTTACAGTGAAGACGGACATGAGGAGAGATGGAGGGAGAGAGGGAGAAAGAGAGAGAGAAGGGAAAGGTCGTCATGAACGGGACTCGAACACGCGACGCACTCTCAGGCACGCTGTGTGGCATGATGCCCCCCCCCCCCCACCACCACAACTCGTTTGTCATTCCAGAACCCAGGTGTGCCCATTGCAACCCGTTCCGGGTGGGAACCCCTTTTGGTGTTTGAAGCAGCATTATGTCATGCTTTACCCATTGAAAAATAGCAGATCTACAAGCTCGTTGAAAAATCGTGAAAATGTGGCACACATTTGGAATATATAATTATATCCTTTCAGAGTGAACGTTTTTAACAGCTGTCACTTGAGGTATATAGTTTCTAAAGCCACTATACTCGTTTGTCATTCCAGAACCCAGGTGTGCTCATTGTATAAGAGTTTAAAAGCCGGCTCCACAAAAACATTGCACCTGTAGGCTATTAATCGACCTGGTGGTGGAATATCACGTTATGATGTGAATGTAAACTTTAAGCCTCACTATGATTTTAAATCTATCACCATGAGCTACGGGAAGCTACGCTGGTGTTCTGTTACAGTATATGAACCAAAAATGGGTTATGTCTTTTTTTTGTGTGTTTTAGTGTCGTTAATAATTATAATTATATATATATATATATATATATATAGTAAATCAATATTCTAATAATTGCATTTACTGGAAATTTAATTGTACTTAAATTACAAAAAAAATATGTATTGGTTCATACAGTTCTCATTGAGAGCTGAGCTCTCATTCTCAAGAGAGACATAAAAATAATAATATTGTATTAGTTTGAGGTCTTACACAGTGTGTGTGTGTGTGTGTGTGTGTGTGTGTGTGTGTGTGTGTGTGTGTGTGTGTGTGTGTGTGTGTGTGTGTGTGTGTGTGTGTGTGTGTGTGTGTGTGTGTGTGCACTCATACTAACAACAACAAATATATATACATATTTTACAGTTGACTTTATGGTTTGAAAGTCCTTGAACATATTATTAACGTAATTAATGCTATATTATGCCTGAATTAATATACTGTATGTTATAGAATTTTCATTGTGCCTTTTCCCTGGCGGCTTAAATTATTAACCTGTAGATCCATATACTCAGGAAATAAAATGCCTTTATTGACATTAAACAAATCCTCAAAAAAAAATCCATGATTAGAACATTAATATTATTATTATATTATTATTATTATTGTATTTCTCGTGATTAGAAAACCATAGGCCTATTATCAAATGTTACATGTATACTAGGCTATACAGTATAACTGATATTCACTGTATGTTCCTAATCATCAAATCTAAACCATATCGGTACAGTAGAACTGTACCAAACCGGTTTAAAGGAGAATTCCATATTAAAAGGCTTTCTTACCTTTCTTTGTAGTCGTTACGTCCCCACCAAAGAGGTCCAGGTGTTATTTTGTGCAAAAGCTCCTTATTGGCTGTTTCCCCTACCATAAGCTCTAAATGAATTGCATTGAATTGAATGGGAATTGAATAGGTGTTGTACTAATTCGCTTATTTCCATCGCTCAAAATTATAATTTCTTTGTATATATCCTCTCTTCATAATGTAAATAATATCACAAGCTGCACACTTTACTACTTATTTCGATGGAAATAAGCGAACTAGCATAACACACCCCATAGCCCCATTCAATTCCCATTCAATTCAATGCAATTCATTGAGGGCTTATGGTATAGGGAAAATAGCCAATAAGGAGTTTTTGACCAAAATAACACCTGGACCTCTTTGGTGGGGACGTAACAACTACAAAGAAAGATCAGAAAGATAAGAAAGCATTCTAGCATGGAATTCTCCTTTAACAAAGCAAAGTGTTTTACGAAAATTGACTGCAAGCAAAAACCAAACCATCCATCCCGGCCAAACCTTTGAGTCAACGCCACTCAGTTCTTAACACACACACACGGACCGTTCATCGTCTTACCTGAACTGTCACTTTTCCCTTTATTGTTCTGCCTCTCCGACACCTCCGGAGACAGACTCTGCCGGCCGTACTCCCCCGAGATGCACGACGGCGCTCCGGCGGCCGTGGCGGTGGGGTCACCGCCGCCACCACCCAGACTCGGGTTCGAGACGACGCACAGGTTCGGAGGAGCCCCGCCGCCCCCCGCGGAGCAAAGCTCCGGGGTCGAGGCCTCGTGACAGGCGACGAGGCCGCCGTGCCGGACGCTGGGCGAGGAGGAGGAGGAGGAGGAGGAGGAGGACATCTGGGGGACGACGTGCCAGCTGGACTGGTGGTGATGCGGGGTGTGGTGGTGGTGGTGGTGGTGGTGGTTGTGAGGATGCTGCTGTTGCTGCTGCTGCTGCTGGGAGTGGGAGGACAGGTGGCCTCGGTGGTGGTGAGGCATGAGGCCGCCGAACAGGCCCCCCTCGTCTCCGGCGTTGTAGCCGCATGAGGGAGACGAGGAGGACGGCGGGACGAGGTCCGGGTAGGAGACGTGGTCCGAGCGCCCGTGCAGGGTCAGCGGCGACTGCGCCGTGAAGGCGGGGTGAAGGCCCTGAGCCGCGGCGTGAGGGCTGCGCAGACAGCCGAACAGAGAGTGGTCCATTACTATAGTCCCCCACGAAAACAAAAAACCAAAAAAAAACCACACAAAACTTCACCCCCCCAAAAAAAAACGGCACACACACACACGCGCGAGGGAACCCACTGAGAACTCTGGACGGGCGGTGCGAGAGAGCAGAGAGTGAAAAGAAAGGAGTCGAGGTTATAGTGAAGCCTCAAATCGCTTTGCTCTCTCTCTCCTCTTTGCGAGCCCCGCCGACTCTCTTCAGCTCCACAGTCTCACACCTCCACGGTCCCAGAGAAGAAAAAAAAAACGGATGGAAGGATATAAGGCTAGAGAGATGGTTGCGAGGCGTTGAAAGGAAAGGCCTCTGGGTAATCCTGAGCATGCGGGCGGGGTTGCCAGGCGGAGAGTGTAGGGTAAACACGGTCAGAGAGAGTGGCTGAGGAGGTGGTATATATCTCGGATGACAGGGAGGAGGAGGAGGAGAAGACGCGGAGAGGCCCTGCAGCCATGTGCAGCAGCCAGGCCCTGCAGTATACTGTGGAAGGAGAAGGAGGTTTGGTTCCAGGGAAGTTGTGCGTGTGTGTGAGTGAGTGAGAGAGAGAGAGAGAGAGAGAGAGAGAGAGGGGGGGAGAGAGAGAGAGAGAGAGAGAGAGAGAGTGAGGGAGGCCGAGGGTGGATGTTATATATAGGGCGTAACGTGAGAGGTAGGCTGGGTCACTGCATGCGACTGGACTGACCACACATTGCATACGATCTTCCTCCGAAAACGCAAACGCACAATAAATCTGAACCATTCCCATATAGCCTTATGCCTCGGGAAAAGTGGGCAATTTATTTTGGAACCGGGAGTAGAGCTATCTGACCCCCCCCCCCCCCTCCACCCCCCCCCCCCCCCCACCCCTCCCCTCCTCCACCCCACCATATACTGAAACTTTTCTAAGAAGTGCATGCAGCCGCGTTGTTGCGTCAGCTTGGGTCTTTTGGACTTATGCGGACCCCGACACATTCTTATAGCTGTGCGTGTGTTCATATTTCTTTGCAAGTCACTCTGCGAGGTTTATAAAAGCAACGATCTGACGTATACGTGTGCCCTAAAATGATTGCACGTCATGGCAGGGGGCGGTTAATAAATATATGCATTTGGCAGTTCCAAGAGGTATATATATATATATATATATATATATATATGTATTCTGCAATGTTATCGCTGCAATTTTGCAACCGTTGAAACCCTCGTTTTGTTTTTCCCCCCCTATACTTTATACTGCAGTACTTTTCTGTCAGCAGGATTTCATAATCTTTCATGACTTCCATATGTTATATAAACTCACAAACCACACACACGCAAAAAAGATTAATAGTTGAGAAATGTAAAATGTCAAGCCATGCACGCACGCACGCACGCACGGCCAACGTAAACAACTAATAATCCATATAGAAACTGTGCATGTTGAATGCATTATGTTTTTTTTGCAGATTCCAATTTAGCCGCGTCCCATTTTAAAACGGAGAAGTAGCTTAGAAAACGAATTACAGAACATCAACAATGGTGTTGTAATACTGACATGCAATGTGTTGAGAAAAAGAAAAAAAAATATAGAAGCAAAGTGTCGGTATTGGCAAGTGTGCAGGGATTTCTTTCTGGCTGTTGTATGTATTCCTATACTTTGACTTGTTGTTTTTATAGTTCAAACAGTGAATATTCAACCCACAAGGGAAAAAAACGCCTTTGACTTTGAGGGGGAAAATATCCCAGTCTGCCCGAGGCAACGACTTAGTTGTGGTGGAAAAAGTATAATATACGTGTAAATAAAGTATTATACACTATAGACGGTCAAATTACATTTCCATGTAAAAAGAAAAATGAGGGGGGGGGGGGGGACATTTTATACCGGTGGCATGTCACTATCAATTGTATCCCTGGCTTTTGGAAGCTCTTTGAAATTGTGACCAGATTTGACAGATTTGAGAGCCTGCCATCGCGCATTCGCGCAAACACCAGGAGAAAGACTATTTTTTTAAATCCAAAATGAGTTAATAGCACAGGCAGACTCTTCGCATATACTAGAGCATGTCTGAAATAAGTGTCAGAGCTGAAAACATTTGAAAAATGTACCTATAGGTGAGACCACAGAAGTGAACCATGCAAGCCTGTTTTCTCAACTCGCTGTTTTCGGCAAGACATTACCGGTATACTCTATAAGCCATATCTCCTAAACTGGTGGGTCAAACTGAACAACCATGAAACATGTCAATTTGAAGCTATGATTCCCTGCTTTCATATGATAAATAATAAAACGAAAATTCAAAAGAATCCAATGGCAGTCCCCTCAGTCAAATTTAGTCACAATTGTTAGCGCGGTCTTCGGTCAAAACTCTCATTCGCAATACCGATTTAGAGGATGCCACTCACAGAACGGAGGCTGCCGGCTTTTGATATCGGGCTGTCTCTTTGGGATGACCCCACAGCCACCCTCGCCGTCCGTATAATGCCTATATACACTCACTTGTCAGACATCTCCAGAAGCACTTTTCCTACTCCATAAACGTTTAGACTTCATGGTCGCCTAAAAGGAAGTATTGATATTTCCTGTGCCCCCCCCCCCCCTGCGTTAAACAGCGATATCAGTGGTTTAAACCGCACGCTATATAACGAAGGTGCATGTGGGCAAGAGGAGAGGAAATTAGATTCATTATGATGGAAATTGCTTTAACAGACCACTGAAAAGCCTTTGCCACCGGTCTTGGAGGAGGGGGAGAGGGGGTCCTGTAGTATTACCACATCCGGTGACCCCCCCCCCCCCCCCCCCCCCCCCACCCCACCGCCCACACATATCCCTCTATATCCCCCCCCCCAGTGTAAAAGGTCCCGCAGAAAAAACACTGTGTTTACTTAAGAAATTAGGATAATTTGGGAGCTCTGTAAGGTAATCCTTCAGCGTGGGCCCAGGGTGCATATTAACGCTCATATGGTTTCATTTCAGTACGACGGACCCAGGCCTTGTGGCACGTGGGGGGGGGAGATGGGTTCTCACTTCTCCGTGACTCTGCCTTCGCTGCCTGCCTGCTTCTCTCTCTCTCTCTCTCTCTCTCTGTGTGTCTCTGTCTCTCTCTCTCTCTCTCTCTCTGCCTCTCGGGCCTGAACTGAACTGTATACTCGCACGTCGCACGATGGTGTGTGTGACGTGCGCTGAAAACAAGAGCCGGTCTACAAGCAATATAACGACGCGTCGCGAACGGACGCGTATATAAATTAGGCATTATAGCCGCCCTCGACTCTATACAGCGCACCGGTTCATATAACCACCGCTAATTTGACAGCTCCCATGGGGGACGAGGGGGATTTTCACACCACTAAACTGTGCGTGCGTGCGTGCGCGCGTGCTGGACACACATGGTCTCAAATGTTGCCCTATATAAACTTCCCTATATGTGTGTGACATCATAGGGAGGTTTATTTTTTGTTTGTTAGTGTAGGAGATTTTGAACTGAACTGCCGTGCGATACGGCAACCTGTCTTTGTCAATCACTCAGCATAAACGTACAGTTGCAGTATACAGTGTGTGTTACTGTACTGTGTGTGTGGATGCATATATCCTATCCTATGGTGTGAATACTGTAAATTAATAGCATGATGCCCGCCCAGTGACCTTTTGGCATTAATGGGAGTGAAAGTATAATTTTAGAGCATTTTTTATTTTATTTAACCCATTTAGACCTGACTTTTAAAATGTCTTCTGAATCATGAGAGTTTTCTGAAAACCCTCATGTTTCTATGTCAGTCATGGGGTTCTCAATATTTCATGTCAAGGACCGCCAGAAACTATAATGTATTTGGCCCGCCGAAAATATATTTGAAGCTCTGAAAAAATATATATTCAAAGATTTCCGCCACATTTTCACGATAAAATAAAAAAAAGCAGATCTACAAGCTCACAGCACGGCACCGAGTGCCACGCTATGAGCTTGTAGATCTGCTATTTATAGTATAATATAATGCTTATATAACACCAATAGGGGTTCCCGCCCAGAACGGGATAAATACTCCAATAAAGTTCTTATGAAAATGTAATAAAAAATTATATGAATATCAATTGAAAAGTACAATGTCAATGTCATATATTTTACGATTCCTGTGGTCGTGTTTGTGGCGTTTAATTGAAATAAGACTTTCAACACCGCCTGTGTGTATAGTTTATAATTAGAGGGTTCTGGTTTGCGTTTAATAAACACGCTTTTGGGGCTTTTCATTTAAAAGCCGTGAGCTCTCTTACGAGGCTGTGTGTAGTTCTTCTGTGATGAACTTTGAGAAACTTTGACTTTCCAAAATGATGTGATGGAAAACTAACTCGTTATGGGCAGCCCGGGATATGCTTTGTTGTGGCGCTTTTATCATCTGCAGTGTTGTTTTCGTCGACTAACACTGTGACGAAAAATGTTCGTCGACTACCTTTTTTCACCGACGAAAACTAAATGGATAAGAAACTTAAATGAAAACTAAGCTGTGATGACTAAAACTAAGACTATATATATATATATATATATATATCGACAATTTCGTAGAGAAATAAAAACGAGACTAAAATGTTAGGAAGGGACTATACAGTGGACAAGAGATCCAAGTGTGAGTCATTTATTTTACACTTGGTTGTATGCTGAAAATAGCAGGTCGACAAGCTCAGCGCGACGCGCTGCGAGCTTGTAGATCGGCTATTTTCGGCACGCGTAAAATCAGCCGTTACGCGACGGCGTCAAGGCGCCTCCAAAATACATTTTAGTCGACTAAATCGCGTGGCGTTTAGTCGACTATAAAACTAGACTAAACACTGAAACATTCCGGGTGACTAAAATGTGACTATTATTAAAAACTAATAAATGAAAACTATTCAAAAGACTATAGGACTAAAAAAAAACTCAAATCAAATGCTGCTGCCCAAAACAACCACAGGCCTCAAAAACCGTTTCAGCACGTAATCATGTCTCAATGAATTGTGAATGGTTACTGTCGGGTGTAAAGGAAAGCCGTAGGTATATCCTATAAACCATTCTGACCTGAGATCAGATTCTAAACATGTCTCTACTACATCCTGACAGTTTTCAGTCTGACCTGAGATCAGATTTAAAAAAAATGTCTTCTATGTCAGTCGAGACTTTGATTTTAAAAAAATTAGCAGACCTATACAAGCTCGTAGCGCGCCATTCAGTGGCGCGCTATGAGCTTGTAGATCTGCTCATTTTCCATTTGGCGTAGTTGTTGCTATGTATACACAGTATTATACCAGCGGTTCCCAAAGTGGGGTCCGGGGACCCTCAGTGGTCCTTGAAGGTGTTTCAGGGGGTCCCCCCAGCTAAATGATATAGTTTGGAACCAAATGGACCCTTACTGTATATGTGTCTGTAACTCTGAGAGTGTACACAAATGGTTCCATTTGTATACACTCTCAGTGTTAAATAAACATTGATTTGACAATATAAATTGGGTTTCCAGAGATAGAAATGGGGGGTCCGTAGACTAATGCATGTTAAACTGTGTGTGTGTGTGTGTGTGTGTGTGTGTGTGTGTGTGTGTGTGTGTGTGTGTGTGTGTGTGTGTGTGTGTGTGTGTGTGTGTGTGTGTGTGTGTGTGTGTGCGTGTGGGTGTGTGCGTGCGTCAGAGCATGCAGTGATTGTCTCGGCTCTTATGAACGTAAATCATTGTTACTGTGTTTTCAGGAATTGGCTTGTTTTACATTGGAATTGTTAAACATTGGAGTAAAACTATATTTCAATTCATGATGGGGTTACTGTATAAATGAATATAGCCCTAATCTATATTGTATGTTCATTCTAAACCCTCCTGGATTGTGCCTTAAATTAAACATGTTCTATAGACATTGTAATGATGAGATTTTGAAGTTTTTTGAGAATTTCTGCCTCTGTGGGGGGTATTTATATGCAAATATCATGACTAAACAATGAACATCAGTGATGAAGTTTAGGTGAAAAAAATAAAAAAAATAAATAAAAAAATAAAAAAAATAAAAAATAAAATAAAGCTTCCACTTGTGCTCTACAGTAGGTTGAAAGTGGTTAAAAAGCAAAAACATACTGAGACAGTGAGACTATACTAATACATATTGAAATTGTTGTGTTGTACAGTAGGCCTATATACAGTATGTCTATGAGAGAGTATTACTGTTAATGGCAGAGGCAGAACAGACACACAGTGTTAATGTACCATGTCGTATGTGAGAGAGAGGGTTGTGATAACCATTAAATAAATTCATTTCATTATTTGCTATAACCGTCTGACAAAGTTATACTCATTACTCACGTTACCCACGCGGCCGAGTGATTACGCGGTGGATTTGAATCGGTGTGAGTAATGAATAGTTGTAGCCGCGGTCCAGGCATTTCATGGCTGTGTCGTAAAACGGGCGATATTGACACCCTGTTTTTCAAAATGCAAGCAGAGACACCAGCTCGTATATAGAGAGCGTTTTAATGCAGGGAGTGAAAGCTATATAGTCTGCCTTCCTACGTGAGCTCTGAGGTTTTTAGTTATATACTGCAAGCGGAGAATCCTTTCTCCTGCGAGGGATGAAGGGTTCCAGGCCGTGCCGCTCCATGTCAGACCCTTTTAACCCATTTAGGCCCGAATGTCCAAAAAAAAAATTAAAGTCTTCTGAAAGATATATATATTCACAGATTTGTGCCGCGTTTTCACGATTTTTTCAAAAAATAGCAGACCTGCAAGCTCGTATAGCGCGCCACCGAGTGGCGCGCTATGAGTTTGGAGATCTGCTATTTTTCAATAGCTCAAAGTATAACATGAGGCTTAGGGCTGTATTTTGCGTGTCTTAAGTACAAGGTCTTATTCCCTAACTTGAGTAAACTAAAGACCTGGAGGTGTGTTCAATGCCATTTGGCTATTCTGAGTGGCCAAAGAGCATTGATCACGCCTCCAGGTCTTTAGTTTACTCAAGTTAGGGAATAAGACCTGGTACTTAAGACACGCAAAATACAGCCCTTATAGTCAAAGCACCAAAAGGGGTTCCCGTCCAAGCCACTTATATAGACAGAGACCGATTCGACAAAATGTCTTCTATAAATCACGACCGTTTTCGGAAAGAACCTATAGGTTTCTTTATCAGTGGTTCTCATACTATATTTCATCCATTCAAGGACCCCTAGAATCGAATGTATTTGGCCTAGTCCGACCCCCCCATATGCAAATGTGTAGTTCCTGGGACTCCCCCCCCCCCTGCAGAAGCAAAGATTTGAGTTAAAAACGTTCGCTCTGAAAGAAAATAATACATATAATTATTCAAAGATTTGCGCCACGTTTTCACGATAGCAGATCTACAAGCTCGTAGCGAGCGTGTAGATCAGCTATTTTTTTCTCTCCAATAGCTAAAGTATACAGCACAATGCTTAGAAGTTATAAACACCAAAAGGGGGTTCCCGTCCAGAATGATTTAAAAGTGAATTCCATCCCGGCTAAATCCCAGAGCAGTATATGAATCCAAGCTGGCACATTTCAGCAATCAGGAGGGAGAGAGAGAGAAAAGAAATCCCCTTGTTGTGGAGCTCACTTTACCTTCGCCATACGCCACGTTGTTCTTCTAATATTTAACCCATTCTGACCCGAGATCAGATTCTAAAAAATGTCTATTACATCCTGACAGTTTCATTATTATAGCCCATTCTGACCTGAGATCAGATTCTAAAAGTGTCTTCAATTTTTCAAAAATAGCAGACCTATATACATGAAGCTATGAGCTTATAGATCTGCTATTTTTCAATAGCTAAAGCATAACGTAATGCTAACACTAAAACGGGTCCCCGGCCAAAATGGGTTAACAATATTTCACAAAAGTGAAGTTGACATCTTAAAAGTTTAATGGCTTCCTTCTCCTCTTAAGGTCTTCTGGCGCTCTCTGTCTGTCTCTCTCTCTCTCTCTCTCTCTCTCTGGCTGGGTTTCTACTGTACTGTTACAGTACATGCATGGTATTTCCAAAAGTACTTCAACTCCACGGCGATCCATGATTAATAATAATCTTTATTGTCCCGAAGGATATTCATTTTCACAGGTCTGTTCAAACACCAACAACAAAAGCAGCACATATAGAAACAACATAACACCAAGACAATACAAAAACAACATGAGTTCCCCACTGTGTACAAGAAACCATCCTATCGGCGGGGCAGTTTGTTTAATGCCGCGATGGCTGAGGGGACAAAACTCCTACTGAAACGAACCTTTTTCCAGGGTAAGGTTCTGTATCTTTGTCCTGATGGCATGAGGTTGAAGAAGCGATACAGGGTTGATTATGGTTTCTCTATAGTCATTTGTGATTGGCAGCAGCCGTATATACCAGCCATTTCTCAATGAAGGGTTGAACATACTGTATATAGTACAGTATACACAGTATGGTGGGGCGGCGGTGGCTCAGGGGTAGAGTGGCCGGATGGTAACCGCAAGGTTGCCAGTTCGAACCCGGGGCTCCCCCAGAGTTAGTGTCGAAGTGTCCTTGAGCAAGACTCTGAACCCCCTAATTGCTCCTGATGCGCTGGTTGGTGCCTTGCCTGGTTTCCACCAGCATCGGTGTGTGAATGTGTGTGTGTGTGAATGTAATGCACAATCTATGTAAAGGTGTGTGAACGTGTGTGTGTGTGTGTGTGTGTCTGTGTGTGAATGGGTGTGAATGTAATGCACAATCTATGTAAATGTGTGTGTGTGTGTGTGTGTGTGTGTGCGTGTGTGTGTGTGTGTGTGTGTGAATGGGTGCATGCAATGCACAATCTATGTAAAGGTGTGCATGTGAATGGGTGCATGCAATGCACAATCTATGTAAAGGTGTGCATGTGAATGTGTGTGAATGGGTGCATGCAATGCACAATCTATGTAAAGGTGTGCATGTGAATGTATGTGTGAATGGGTGAATGTAATGCACAATCTATGTAAAGGTGTGTGTGTGAATGGGTGAATGTAATGCACAATCTATGTAAAGGTGTGCATGTGAATGTATGTGTGAATGGGTGAATGTAATGCACAATCTATGTAAAGGTGTGCATGTGAATGTATGTGTGAATGGGTGAATGTAATGCACAATCTATGTAAAGGTGTGCATGTGAATGTATGTGTGAATGGGTGAATGTAATGCACAATCTATGTAAAGGTGTGCATGTGAATGGGTGAATGTAATGCACAATCTATGTAAAGGTGTGCATGTGAATGTGTGTGTGAATGGGTGAATGTAATGCACAATCTATGTAAAGTTGTGCATGTGAATGTGTGTGAATTAGGGTGACCAGATGTCGCTCTTTGCGCGGGACAGTCCCTCATTACCCTGCAAGACTTTTCAGGTGCGTCCCACAAATTGAGACCCTGTCCCACATTGTGACTGGCAGGCAATTGCATCAGTGTTCAAATGCCCTAATAGTTTAGTCCCCTAATAGTTGGCCTTCTGTTGTAAAGCTCTCTCGTTGTCTCTCCCTGCAAGATGTGTTTTTATAAGCCTGTTAAAATAGCATGGAAATAAAAAATAAAGCATGATTTTAAGACAAAATGTGAGACACCAGAGGAGTCATATTCGACCATAGGCCTATTGGCCTATGGTTGAATATGACATCAAGGCATTTAATAGCAACTCAATTAGTAAGTTGCTAACCCGGTACTCCAGTATTGCTTGTGTGGGACAAGTGGGATGTGTGGGACAATTGATACTTCTGTCCCTCAAATGAACAATTTGGATCAGGTCACCCTAGTGTGAATGGGTGAATCATGCAATGCACAATCTATGTAATGGTGTGTGAATGTGTGTGAATGGGTGAATGTAATGCACAGTCTATGTAAAGGTGTGTGAATGTGTGTGTGAATGGGTGAATGTAATGCACAGTCTATGTAAAGCGCCTTGGATAAAGGCGCTATATAAATGCACCAATTATTAGATTAATTCAAATCTTTGCTTCTGGGGGGGGGGGGTCCCTGGAACGACATATTTTCAGATGGGGGGGGGGGGGGGGGGGGGTCAGCGGCCAATTACATATATTTTTGGGGATCCTTGACATGAAAATGTTTGAGAACCGCTGATACAGAAACATAGGGTTTTTCAGAAAACTGTCAGGATTCAGAAGTCATTTGTAGAATCGTCCTCAGCAGTCTAAATGGGTAGAAACAGACATGTTGTCCATGTTGTCAACTAAAGAGAGGCGTGTGTGTGTGTGTGTGAGTCCAATTTATTATTATATTTTAATAACCCATTTGGGCCGTAATATAGACTTTCACCAGACTTTGGCCAAAACAACAGTAAATTGGTGTGCCGGTATAGCCACAGTGAGAGTTATACATTGAGTCTTTCTTCCGTTTCAACGCACATTACAGCTTTAGTATAAGCAGTCCAAATCTGAGCCTTTTCAACAAAAAACAAACGCACAAACTAAAAAGTTACATTTACTCAGCACAGCTAGTTTCTATAATATGTTTCTTTTCCCTCTTTACCTCCTTTATGATGAATTCCTGTTCTGTTCTCTGGCTATATATAGAAGTGTCTATTTGTACGTCTCTAAAACGTTTTGATGAATTGAACAATGAGGTGTAATGCTTTATATTGGGTCGTAGACTCACAGTTAACAGTCTTTGTATTGAGTTGTGCTTGAAATGTATACTGTAATTCTGCAAACTGACATATTTCAATCAATCAATCAAAAAGATTCTGTTATTAGAGTTTAACACCAGGTGTCTTGCCAGGCTAATTGAGCAGTGAATGGGGCACAGTGCCCTCTGCTGTTGTGGTCGAATACAACAGGAGTGATAGATAGGTATACATTGCCACTGTACAGTAGATACAGTAATACTCATACATCATGATAGGAGTTCCATGCAGTTCAGCAGCAGTCACAGACATCTGCAGTTTGACATGTTGACCTGCGGTTTGGTGAGCCGCACATTGGCTCCACTTGCAGGCTGTGTTAACCCATTCAGTACGGAAACACCCTCTTGGTGTTTTTTAAAGCATTATGTTATACTTTAGCTGTTGAAAAATAGCAGATCAACAAGCTCGTAGCGCGGCACCGAGTGCCGCACTACGAGCTTGACGGAAACTATAGGTTTTACTCAGAAAACTTGTCAGGATTTATAGAAGACATTTGTATCCACACTTTTCCTGGGCTGTGTGTGCTCCAGTTCCTGTCGATTTGATCCAATGAAAGCCAATGAAACTGGTCAGATGACCAATGATATCCAATGAAATCAACAGGAACTGGAGCACACACAGCCCAGGAAAAGTGTGGATAGAATCATCCTCAGACCAGACTCAATCGGGGTGGTGCAGGGGGGACAATAAACAGGACAATAAACAGGGCCAGGCGCCCCTGCGGCCTGCCTCAGGTATGAACGGGTTAAAACTGTAACAGTGCAACTGGAGAACACAAGAAGCCTCGGAACGTTCACTCGTCTCATTGTGTCCGCACGAGAGCCTCCGTCCATGTGCCTCGTCGTGTTTACATATCGGTTATAGCCGGGGCTTCCCAAATGGGAATCCTCCAAACATTTGAAACTTTGAAGCGAAGATGCAAAAGGTTTAATTAAACCCCCATTCTGGGCGGGAACCCCTTCTGGTGTTTTAAAAGCATTATGTTGTACTTTATAGCTGTTGAAAAACAGCAGATCTACAAGCTCATACAGCGCTACGAGCTTGTAGGTCTGCTATTTTTGAAAAATCGTGAAAGTGTGGTCCAAACGTTTGAATAACACAAAACTTTGCTTCTGGGGAGGGGGGTCCCTGGAACAACATATTTTCAGATGGGGGTCGGGCGGGCCAAATACATATAATTCTGGGGGTCCTTGACATGAAAATGTTTGAGCACACACCACTGACATACTGTACATATAGAAACATGGGTTTTTTTCAAGAAAACTGTCAGGACTTAGAAGGCCTTCATTTTGTAGAATCGTCGTCGTCAGGTCTAAATCCGGTGCGGCCTGGAAGGAAATCACTGCACACGCCATCCCTCAGCACCACATGTTGGGTTCATTGTTGTTCTGTAATCAAGAGACATATACTGTACGGCTTCCTATTTTTACCCGTTATAGAATCCTAATCCTGGCCCCAGGATGAACCGGTATAACCCATGTAGACCGGAGGACGATTCTACTATAAAATGTCTTCAAAATCCTGACAGTTTTCTTGAAGAACCTCATGTTTCTAATTCTATGTCAGTCGTTCTCCTATACAAGCTCGTAGCGCAGAGCTTGTAGATCTGCTATTTTTTCAATAGCTAAAGCGTATAACATAATGCTTTTTTACAACTCCAAAAAGGCGGTTTCCCGGACAGAATATATGTTGTTCCAGGGACCCCCCCCCCCCCCCCCGAAGCAAAGATTTTAGTTAAAATGTTCACTCTGTCATTTATATTCAAAGATTTGAGGCACATTTTCTCGACTTTTCAACAAAAAAAAATAGCAGACCCACAAGCTCGTATAGTGCGGTATTGATTGATTGATTATTTTATTAGACAATAACAAAATGCAAAACAGTACATGGTATACAGTCAAAGCACATTTATCCAAAGGATATATTAGCACCGGAAAAAAAGACCTTGCGGTCTTGTTTCCATTCGAGGTCCCATGAATGCATTCATTCACAACACAATGATGACAGTATATAATCGAGATACCTCAAAGAACATGACAATTATTTACAGGTGTAAGTATAACCGAAAAAATCTTAAATACCAAATAAATCACTCGGAGGGGGGTGTTATCAGAGGCGGAAAGTTCTTATAACGGCAGGGGGTTCAAGCAGCCACGCCCCCCCCCCCCCCCCCCCCCCCCCCAAGCGGTGGAAAAAAAACGAGTTTTGTTTTTTCGAACAAAAGCCACCTTATTAGCATTTGAATGCGGCATGCGCGGCGGCCCAACACCTATCTTGTAACCAATGTGACTACGTGCATGACAACATGACCACTGGGGACTCGGGAAATTTCAGTGGACAGTCAGTGGGTGCATAATTTACTGCAGTGCATATAGATATATTTTGCCAAAATGCAGTGGGTTCAGTCGCTGCCTTTGCCAAAATGCCAGGGGGTTCAATCGCGCCTCTGAACCCACGGAGTTTCCCGCCACTGGGGTGTATATATAGGGAGGTTGGGCAGTCATCTTCTCTCCTTTTGACCCGCTTTTCTCAATAGCTATAAAGCGTATATCACATAATGCTTTTACACCAAAAAGGGTTTTTCCCCCCGGACAGAATGGCTTAAACACCACCAGCGAGCAGAACGGCATCTCCCCTGCCATGAGGCCCTCGGTGTGCCCCCCCCCTCCACCAGGCCCCGGCCCGGTCTGCGTGCACCACACACACACTACACACACACACACACACACACACACACACACACACACACACACACACACACACACACACAATCATCATGCTCTCTTCCCCCCCCCCCCCCCAAAAGAGATCTCACCATCAAACAGCCCCCACGATGTACCATTTTCTTAGCAAATGAGCCGTGTGAGAGCACCGCTGCCTGCCATGTTTACACGCAACAAGGCTGAGACCAGCTCCTCAAAAAAAGGGGCTGATTAATCAAAAACAAAAAAAAAACTCGACTAATTAGGGGGGAAAAGAAATCTTAAATGTAACACAGT
>NC_137878.1:6201837-6236837 GCF_963924005.1 Protomyctophum bolini
GTGCACGCCACTGTTTCGTGTACAGTATATATGTGGACCATGGTGACATTGATCAATTCTTGATAAAAAGCTTCTAATATATAATTTAGGCCCAAAATCTATAAATCTCACACTATTAGGCAACCGGCCGGTTCCACGCGCTGCACAAGGTGCCCCATTTTTTCACTTGCCCCTCTAAATGTCTGTGCACGCCACTGGTTAAACCTAACCTTATTCTTATAACGTTATAACCTCAGTAAAACTATATGCCTAAACCTAACCCTATACCTAAACTTAGCGTCAGTAAAACTATATGCCTAAACCTAACCCTATTCCTAACCTTAACCCCAGTAAAACTATGCCTAAACCTAACCCTATTCCTAAACTTAACCTCAGTAAAACTATATGCCTAAACCTGAACCCTATACCTAAACTTAACCACAGTAAAACTATTTGCCTAAACCTAACCCTATTCCTAAACTTAACCTCAGTAAAACTATATGCCTAAACCTAACCTTATTCCTAAACTTAACCTCAGTAAAACTATATGCCTAAACCTAACCCTATACCTAAACTTAACCACAGTAAAACTATGCCTAAACCTGAACCCTATACCTAAACTTAACCTCAGTAAAACTATATGCCTAAACCTAACCCTATACCTAAACTTAACGTCAGTAAAACTATATGCCTAAACCTAACCTTATTCCTAAACTTAACCTCAGTAAAACTATATGCCTAAACCTAACCCTATACCTAAACTTAACCCCAGTAAAACTATATGCCTAAACCTGAACCCTATACCTAAACTTAACCTCAGTAAAACTATATGCCTAAACCTAACCCTATACCTAAACTTAACCTCAGTAAAACTATATGCCTAAACCTAACCCTATACCTAAACTTAACCTCAGTAAAACTATATGCCTAAACCTAACCCTATACCTAAACTTAACGTCAGTAAAACTATATGCCTAAACCTAACCTTATACCTAAACTTAACCACAGTAAAACTATGCCTAAACCTGAACCCTATACCTAAACTTAACCTCAGTAAAACTATATGCCTAAACCTAACCCTATACCTAAACTTAACCTCAGTAAAACTATATGCCTAAACCTAACCCTATACCTAAACTTAACCTCAGTAAAACTATATGCCTAAACCTAACCTTATTCCTAAACTTAACCTCAGTAAAACTATATGCCTAAACCTAACCCTATACCTAAACTTAACCCCAGTAAAACTATATGCCTAAACCTAACCCTATACCTAAACTTAACCACAGTAAAACTATGCCTAAACCTGAACCCTATACCTAAACTTAACCTCAGTAAAACTATATGCCTAAACCTAACCCTATACCTAAACTTAACCTCAGTAAAACTATATGCCTAAACCTAACCCTATACCTAAACTTAACGTCAGTAAAACTATATGCCTAAACCTAACCCTATACCTAATCTTAACCTCAGTAAAACTATATGCCTAAACCTAACCTTATTCCTAAACTTAACCACAGTAAAACTTCTTCACCTTCACCTATCCCGTAACCCTGGAGGGTCTTTGGATCACCACAGACGACCTGTTGACCAGCTCTCTCCATCCCTCTCTGTCCTCGGCAGCTCTTCGTTGCCTCGCTGAGTTTCAAGATGTTGTCTTCCCATCTTTTCTTTTGTCTCCCTCTTCTCCTGCCTCCTCGTATATACGGTGCCTTGCAGGATGGTCTTTGCAAGGCCTGAGGATCATGGTGATGTGTCCGTAGTACCACCATCAGTTTACGCTTTATGACAGTGGTCCGAAGGTCATCATGTGGGCCGATGGCTTGGCTGATCTTTTGCCGTATACTTCCTCGATTGTGACATGTTGGGTGTATAGGAGATACCCACGGGTCTTCTGTATAGCATCTCATTTCCATACTCTGTATTCTCTTGTGTAGCTCAGCTGTAAAGAGTCCAAGTTTCACAAGCATAGAGAAGGATTGCCATGACGAGTGAACGCAGTAGTCTCACCGTTCGTTGATGTCAGACTGATGTTTTTGTCTTTCCGTATTATGGGCTTGAGTTTTGCCAGGGCAGCAGTTATACCTATAACCTTAAACCCCAGTAAAACTATATGCCTCTCCCTAAACTTATTTCGAATAAAGAATACAAGAACCGTCAGGCCGAGCGGTCGGCGTGATGTTGGCGGAAAGATCGAGGGGCGAGATGGTTTTGGGGCGACCGTACCTGTTACCGGGGAGAGGGGAAGGAGGGGGGGGGGGGGGGTTTAAACTAAAATCTTCTCTTTTATAGGGATCTCTGGCACAAAACCTTCAGGTGAGAGATCCGCGGCCAAATACAAGTATATTCCTTCCACCGTTTTTAGAAGAAGGCATTTGTATAGAATCGGCCTTTTATGGTTCATTTGACGGTTGTGAAGACTATACATTACAGGATGCACTCTCACACACACACACACACACACGCACACACACACACACACACACACACACACACACACACACACACACACACACACACACAAACACAAACACACACACACACACACACACACACAGATCTATTTTTTTAGATATTTGTGAGCGTCTTTTTGCCTTTATTGATATAGTTACAGATTGTACAGGAAGGGGGCGAGAGACAGGGGGGGGGGGGGGGGTGGTGTTGGGGGTGTTGTTGGGTGTTGTTGCAGGGCCCGACGGGCTCGGGGCTCGAATCCGCGACACGCCGTCAGGCTGGATTGCCGGCCTGAGGTGCCTGGACCGCTATAGGCTGCGGTCCAGTCCCTGCACAGTCTGGGATCTTAGCACTCAAACGCACGCACGCACACACGCACACAGATGTATTTGATGGCTATAGATACGATGACGTGACCTCATGAATACATAGAAATATTGATATTGTACCGTGATGTACTTCTGTGGAGCATATATACTTCTAAACTGTCGGGCACGCAAAACCATGACACAGGAGTCTGGAGACTGTATAGCAATCAGTACCATGGCAGAGTGCATGCATGCTGGCCCGCGTACAAACTGGCTGCGAGAAAATCCATTTCACAGATATCGCGGTGACAGCGATTCGACGACGTACTGTATAGGTCTGGCAAACGTATAAACCTTTAGAATTGTTTTCCATTTCAAAGAGGAGACTATTTCTGTCGTGGCGGTCGTGGAAGTCAGCGTTTTCGTTTTTTTTCCCCTTTTTGTTCTTTTTTCTTCTCCGCTTGCCCTCGATGTATTTATCTTGACAGACGCCGCGACCCCGGATCGTACCGCAGGCAGCACCAGTGGTGGAAAGTAACTAAGTACATTTACTTAAGTACTTGAGGAATTTTGTACTTTACTTGAGTATTTCCAATTTCCAGTACTTAATTCACTACTCCACTGCATTTTGGATCCAAATATTGTACTTTTACTTTTACTTTATTTTGATTAGAAAACATCAACATTAACATTAACATTAACCACTCCCGGCCCTATACATTTTGACCATTTGAAAATAGCCGATCTACAAGCTCACAATGCGTCGCGATGCATTGTGAGCTTGTAGATCGGCTATTTTCAAAATATTTTGAACACATTTTGAAATGGCACATTCTGCAATGATATTATGAGTACTTTTACTTTTAGTACTTTAAAGAAGGAGTGCCATTTTCCAGTTTTTCATATGTCTATGAGGTGACCGTACTTCATTAGACACCCTGGAGTCGTTTTTATGTGCAATGATGTATTAACTTTGTATTTAGAGTTTCTTCCTGGAGGCTGAACCCTTGACGGTCAGGCGGGCCCATGAAATAACCAGTAATATAGTGACATCACACTATCAGCCCCTCCCCTAACCCCTCCCCCTTTATCATACAACTACAGCTTCAGTTCAGGTGGATCACCACCCATCACCACCCACCAGGCAAACCAGGCATACTTAATGAACTGGTGGGCGTGCCCACATCAAAACTACATTTTAACAAATACTGTACACTTTTTTGAAAAACGTCTTCCTACTTATATGACAATAAGACCTGATGATCATGTTTTAAGGGTGGAAAAAAAATAATTGCACTCCATCTTCAAGCACATGTTGATGCCGCTACTTTTGTACTTTTACTTGAGTACATTTAAAATACAGGACTTTTACTCGTAGCAGAGTACGTCTACAGTATGCAGTATGTATACTTTTACTTAAGTAAAACATTTGAATACTTTTTCCACCGTGCACAGCGCAGCACACACTCTATTCCACTCAGTGACTGGCGTAAATATGGGTTTAGCACTACAGTCCAAAGCCTGTCCATATAGACAGAGATCACCTCAACACTGACAACACATCATCATATCACAGGCTTGTGTGGTTTGTTTCCATCTTGGCTAATCTAGCATTACTGTGTCGGGCAGTGTTGTTTTCGTCGACAAAAACTAGTTCGTCAACTATACCTTTTTTCACTGACGAAAACTAAATGGAAACTAAATGAAAACGAATGAGCTACGATGACTAAAACTATAAGACTGACAAATTCGTCAACAAATAAAAACTAGACTAAAATGTTATAAGGAGGGACTATAGTGGACAAGAGATCCAGTGTAAGTCATTTTACACGTGGTTGCACGCTGGAAATAGCTTGTAGATCTGCTATTTTCAACAAGTGTAAAATCAGTCATTACGACAGCATCAAGGCCCCCAAAACTATTTTAGTCGACTAAAAGTTTAGACTTTTCATTGGTTAAATATATGACAAAAACTATATACCGGTATGTGTGTGTGTGTGTGTGTGTGTGTGTGTGTGTGTGTGTGTGTGTGTGTGTGTGTGTGTGTGTGTGTGTGTGTGTGTGTGTGCGTGTATATATATAACCAGCAAAGTAACCAGCAAAATGAGTTAACCCATTCTGGGTGGAAACCCCTTTTTGGTGTTTTAAGCATTATGTTATACTTTAGCTTTTGCAAAATAGCAGATCTACAAGCTCACAGCACGCCACCGAGTGCTGCACTATATATGAGCTTGTAGATCTGCTATTTTTGAAAAATCGTGAAAATGTGGTGCAAATCTTTGAATATATATTCTTTTCAGAGTGATCGTTTTAACTCAAATCTTTGAATATATATTCTTTCAGAGTGATCGTTTTAACTCAAATCTTTATTGCTTCTGTGAGAGGGGATTCGTCCCTGGAACAACATATTTTCAGATGGGGGTCTGCGGCCAATTGCATTTTGGGGGTCCTTGACATGAAAATGTTTGAGAATGACTGACATAGAAACACAGGGTTTTTCAGAAAACTGGCAGGATTTAGAATGTGTATAATTGTTGTAATAGTATTATTGCAACATTTTAATAACACAATAATGGTGGTGTTCCCGGGCAATTTAACCTGGTGTTCCTTGTGTAATGGATATTCTAGAATGCCAAATAGATTGCCAAACATGTATGCATGATTCTGTATTTCTCTGCCTTCCATTCAGTATCCAATTGCTGACCAATGTGCTCAGTCTAATTCAACTACCGCTGTCAATCTAACAGCTGACTTGACTCCTCCACGCTGTCAGCAAAGGTATACTACTTATTTGTGTGTCGCCTTGTATGGACATTCAGTAAAATCAGTATAGCATCTTTGTTAAGACTAGAATATAAGAACTGTTTAGGAGTAGGGTTGGGGAGGCTTGCGCCCGGAAAGGGCTGCTGGAACAGGCAAGGAGGCCTGTTCCTCACTCTCTGTATGCATCTTCTCAATACAGTCTCAACACTTCACTTCGTCATTCCTTCATCTTTGGAAGATTATTTCATCTACAACGCTTGACATAAGGAAATTGCAATATACAATGTCAGTATATAGAGAGAATCAGGCAATTGATCCACAGTAACGTTTGTAAAAAAAAAGTTACCTACTCTACTGTACTGTACTGTACTGTACTGTACTTTACTGTCCATGTTGGACTGTGGCCCGATTCTAAAAATGCCTTGAAAACCTGACCTAAGTTTTCTGAAAAACTTCAAATATCTATATACCAGCATCAAATATTTACATTTTTGAATACTGTACAGTATTAGCAGGGTTCTCAACGTTTTTGTCCGGGGACCCCCGGAAATGCTTTGGCAGTGTCTCTGGACCCCCGCCCCGCCCCCCTCCCGACCCCCAATATAAATTGACTGCTACAATAACCTTAATAATATAGACCAATACACCATCAATAAATAGGGAAGTTGTATGCATGTACTATATGTGCACTATATGTAAACTCTTCATTTCCACTTTTATTGGGGGGGTCCCTGGCATATCTCTTCAAATGGGGGTCTGCGGGGCTAAAGTGTCAATTTGAGGGTCTTTGACTGAACAACTTTGGGAACCATTATACTGTAGAGAGGGCATCTGAGGTGAGTTGACTTAAGAGTCTCCGTGGTCTGTCTGTGTACCTTGAGTACACACGCGAGTGTGTGTGTGTGTGTGTGTGTGTGTGTGTGTGTGTGTGTGTGTGTGTGTGTGTGTGTGTGCGTGCGTGCGTGCGTGTGTGTGTGTGTGTGTGTGTGTGTGTGTGCGTGCGTGCGTCTATACACATGTCAGAGCCATATTTTCATGCGGTATCTGATTCCACCACTAGGTGTCAGTGTGTCCTCATGAATTGGAAACATGCCTCAAGCTCAAACTATAATCACAAACAAATCAAGACACAAAAAAGTCACCGTAACGTAGACTAATCCAAAACAAATTTACATGTGTTTCTGTTCCTTTCAACTTTGAGATCTAATAGTGTAATCAAAAACACATTCTCTCTAGGCTGTGTGAGATGACTTAACTTTTGGGCCATGCTGAGGATTATTGGACACTATAGTGTAGAAAACCCTCCATCAGATATCATCTTCACTTTTGGAATCCATGTGCTATGCAGGGATATCCCCATAACATCATCCAGATGTGTACAGTATAGTGTTATAATTAACATTGGTGGTTGTGGAAGAATGATAATATGCTGTCCTATACTGTATCGCGCTCATTCACCCTGTAATTTGTCTTATAACCCATTTAGGCCTGACATTAACATTTGAAGAAGTTTTCTGAAATACCTACGTTTCTATATCAGTGGTGCTCAATATTCCATGTCAACGACCGCAAAAAATATTATGCAATTGGCCTCCGACCCCCATCTGAAAATATGTTATTCCAGGAACCCCTCAGAAGCAAAGATTTGAGTTTAAAACGTTCCCTCTGAAAGAATATATATTCAAAAAATTTCAAGATTTTTCAAAAATAGCAGATCCACAAGCTCGCCGCGCTACGAGCTTCATGTATAGATCTGCTATTTTCCAATAGCTAAAGTATAACACAATGCTTAAACACAAAGGAGCGTGAATTAAACCATTGGGTGATTTTGTATAGATTGTTTTCCCAATGCAGGTTCAAAACTATACAGCGGGGTATAAAAACATGGCATGGCAATAATAAGCTGTATTATTACATCTGACCTTAATATAAAATATCATCAAACCCGGACGTTATGTGGAAACACCTATATACTGAGTGGCAAAAAACGATACTTTCTGGCATTGACAGCCCCATACATCCAAACAGAAAAGCCCTATTTGATTGCATTAAATGACTTTAATAAACAACGTTAAATTCACTTCGTCACTCACTTTGCCACTCGATCTGCCATTCACTTCATGCATGTACATCTATTGTGCTATACTGTAGACTGACCTTATTGTAGCCTACTGTAGTGCAGTGGTTACCGAACTTTTTCCACGTCAAGGACCCCCAAAATTGACACAAATTAGCCCGCGGACCCCCCATTTGAAAAGATTATGCCAGGCAGGGACCCCCCATAAGAGAAGATCTTTTTTTTTTACGGCTCTATAGCAGTGATTCTCAACCTGTTTCATTTCAAGGACCCCCCCCCCCCAGTTTGACATGCATTAGTCTAAGGACCCCCCATTTAATGGCATTTCTATCTCTGGGACCCCCAATTCATATTGTAAAATCAATGTTAATTCAACTCTGAGAGTGTACAAATGGTTCCATTTGTACACTCTCAGAGTTATACAGACCGACCCATAAGGGTCCATTTGGTTCCAAACTATCATTTAGCTGGGGGGACCCCCTGGAACTCCGTCAAGGACCCCTGGGGGTCCCCGGACAACACTTTGGGAACCACTGGCCTAAGCAACACAGCTGCACCCAGCAGATGGTTACGCTTGGGGGGTTGAATGGCCACCTTAATATAGATTAGTTATAATTAGCAATGATTTTGATTATAGGCCTTATACCGGTATTACCTTTGGCCAATTCATGTTCACAGCAGTGTTTGCAGAGTACTATAGTTAGATTGATGATGTGATTTTGTATAGTTAGTTTTGAATAAGAGCAGTTTTAGCTTTATTTAGTGATAGATGAAATGTATCCACACTTTTCCTGGGCTGTGTGTGCTACAGTTCCTGTTGATTTCATTGGATATCATTGGTCATCTGACCAGTTTCATTGGCTTTCATTGGATCAAATCGACAGGAACTGGAGCACACACGTACAGCCCAGGAAAAGTGTGGATACAGGGCAGAGAGGGGGAAATGTAATGCAGGTCTAAATCGGAAATTGAACTGGGGGCATTATTAAAGTTGCAATTTACAATTTAGACACATTGCTTTAGTCCAGAGTGACTTAGAAAGTGCAAGATCAGAGTAAATGGCGCGAACCCTGTAAAATATACAAAAACAGGGTAAATGCTCTAAAATATATAGAGTGCATGTGCAAAGACAACAAGAAGAAAATTAAATTATACAACCAGTATACCAGGTGTAAACATCAAACCTGTCTTGTCTGTTAAGAAAAGTCTTCTGTCCAAATAACATTAATTCTTTATAAGCCCTTGTGGTCAAGTAAACAGCTCAAATAACAACAACATAATATGAACAAGTATAATCTGCATAATCTATAATAAAGAAGTGCTGCTAGTGTGTGAGGTGCAGTCTGAAGTTTTCGGACTGCGGTGGAAAAGGGAGAGACTATAAAGTCTGCAGTCCTGACTGAGGGGGGCAGTGTTGATTTCGTCGACTAAAACTAAGACAAAAATTGTTCGTCGACTACCTTTTTCCACTGACGAAAACTAAATGGAAACTACATGAAAACTAAGCTATGGTGACTAAAACTATGAGACTAAATATACTGCCAATTTTGTCAACATAAAAACTAGACTAAAATGTTAGGAAGGGCCTAGTGGACAAGAGATCCAGTATAAGTCACTTGGTTGCAAGTGCCATCGTCATTGCCATCGTCATTACGATGGCATCAAGGCCCGCCAAAATACATTAATTGAATTACCACGGCCACACGGGCATCGACTTTACCATTGGACAAACTATAGTACCAACAACCAAATAGTACCCATCAATTATCTCCAACCCACCACAGCAGTAAATTCTGCATGTATGTTAGCAGTCAATTCCAACACAATGAATGTGCATAAAATGTTCGATTTTTCCTTGCTGTGCTGAAGTTCCTTTTCAGAGTGAACAATTGACCATTTGCAGACCACGGCCATCTTGCCATCAGAGTTTGGAAGCACTCGTTTTCAGTAATGCAATGTCTCGCTGCAAATTCAAAACAGGTGCTACGCAGGGCCGTTGAGTGATATCTAACAAGCACTTCCGAACTGCAACACTTGGAAAAATAATCACCTGCAAAGGACAGAAAGTAGCTCATAACAACAATGTCTACAGTGGACTTTTATGAAACAAACTCTTTGAGGATAGAAAGAGGATAATTCAAGCTTTTTGTACAGTTGCAATGTTGGTGAGTTTGACGTCAGATAGGACCTTTCTGTTTGGATGAATGAGCTGTCTATGGGAAGTAGCGCCTTGTTAGTCCATTGGCATGAAAAATAATCTATCCCATATTCCCAGTGTAATTACCAGGGTCAATATCAGTCAAAAATATTATTAGAGCTTCGTGTACAGTACATCTTATCTGCATTTTGAGTGCTTCTTAACCACTTAACCTCGATTTAACTGGACGGAGTTGGCTCTGTACTTGGACTGTTTTTCCTAGTACGTCTACACCAAAACCCTTAGCCAAAAACTGCCGATAGATAGATTGCTATTTCTTTGCTAATGCTCTCCCTCAGAATGTGGATGCTGGGGTTCAAGTGATTAATTTGTCCGGGTATTATATGGCATAACGGAGCGGGCCAGACCTGTCAGCATGTCTCGTTGCTGTTTTGGCAGGGTTATACACGTTCTTTAACTCAAACCACATTTTTAATACTTGCAGTCACATTTTGGCACAGCTAGGATCATCTTAAAATCCATGGTCTTCTTTAACTCTGTGCTTTAACAGTATTCTCTTTACCAGTTTTTCCATTACCCCAAATGCAAAACCACTAATGGCCACTTCCTATACTACTGTAGCTTTCACTATTGGCTCTCTGTACAAACAAGCCCGTGTCTAAGTAGCCTAGAGAGGCTTAGTAAAATGAAAGACGGAATTATATCAAAAACAAGGACCTTCGAGGCTCTGTTAGGGTGTGATGTGCATTTTAGCTGCTGCTTCAGACAACCTCTTAAAGCTATAAACCGCTAGGTATTAGGTAAAAAAAAATCACACCTGTGTGAACCGAGTGGTGCAACTCCCCTCTCTCTCTCTCTCTCTCTCTCTCTCTCTCTCTGCTCCGTTAGATTAGCTTTATTATGGATCGCGCATGCGCGCTGCCGTCCACCTCCCGTTATACAGGCATACTAAAAGCTGAATAACTCCTAATCTACGGAGCTCTCCATGGTTTGGTCAATTAGCGTGATTTTCGGAGGTCTTTGCTGATAATCCGGTGGTCTAGATGGAAACATTGGTGCTTTCTAGAGCAAGGATGGCTATATTTTAGCTCGCTAGCATTGACGTCCAGCAGGTGGCAGCAATGTCACATACTTCTCTCGTTCCAATTTCACGCATGCGCACACCACTCGTGCTCATTGACGTACAGCGTACACAAACACGTACACAAACAGGTACATTGCTAGCTGGTTGTAGGAGTGGTTGCACCACTCAAAAATAACAAAAAAATAAAAAAATAAATAGCTACATTATGAGTGATGTCTTACACCCTAAAGACAAATATGATGCGTTGCTCGCTGGAAATGATTGATTCTCGGCAAGTGACACTACCGTAGCCTGGCTAATAAGCCAGACTCAAATCACTGCCAGGCAAACGGCTGATGAAAAAAATGTAGTCTCTGTGACACATCTAGGGGCCACAATCTGCATTCAAAGATTTTCCTAGAAGATTTGTCATTGGTCGATTTGCCTATCTACTTCCTGATTGGTTAGTCATTTCGACTGTGTTTTTTTTTCTTCTTTTTCGACCAATGACAAAGCTTCTCTAGGAACGTATTTGAATGCAGATTGTGGCCCCTAGATGTGTAAAACATTTTTGGGAGCGTTTTACTCTCATTGCTGACAAAAAAAAACGTCATTAAAATGTTAAATCAAGATGGCATACCTCCGTCCAGAGTTATCTGTACTTCTCTCTCAATCACTTTTGGAATAACTTACCGTCTCATATCAGTCTGTACTATAGTCTCAGTTCTTTTAAGAGACAATTACTGCAATTTGTATTAACAAGTTTGGGCAACACGCCCTACTAGCCCAGTAGCCCTAGTCATGTTATTATTTGATATTATTATTAGCATTTTTTTCCTCCAATATCATCATTTTTGAGTGGTGCAACCACTCCAAGGAACAGCAATGTCCGTGTGTGTTCATCTATGTGTTCTGTTCACCTATGTGTTGGTTATTGAGCACCAGTATAATGAGTACCAGTAGGGGCGCTGTTATGCAGAAACAGAGAGAGGGATAGTGCTGCAATGTTGCCTGCTAATGAGAGAGAGAGTGAGAGTGAGAGAGAGAGAGAGAGAGAGAGAGAGAGAGAGAGAGAGAGGTGGGGGGGGGAGGGAGTTGCACCATTCAATTCAATTTAATTCAAAGGGCTATATTGGCATGAGAAAACAGACGTGTACATTTACACCAAAGCAGAAAGAACAATACAACAATACAGCAATACTATCAAAACGAAAATTATGTACATTTGAAGGTCAGAATCTTCAATAGATCAAATTCTATGTACCAAGGTCACTCGATGCAGGTATAGTGCAGGAATATACACAATGATTAGTCTTTAGGGTGGTTGTGTTCCATTTGATATCCTTCTCCTATCACAGCAACTCACAAATCTTGCTGCTGTGTTTGCACATTGTTGTACTTCGCCCAGCAGATATGGGAGTTTTTTGTCATTGGTCATGTTTTCAAAATCTCTGTGTGTGGTTGTAATCTGTGGGAAGTATGTGTCTCTGATGTCTTGGTACAATGGACAGATGGTTAGGAAGTGTAGCTCGGTTTCCACTTCATTTTGTGTGCAGTGGGTGCATAGTCTGTCTTCTCTCGGGATACAGGTCTGCCTATGACGGCCTTTCTCGATCGCGAGTCTGTGCTCACTGAGTCTGTACCTAGTTAAGATTTTTCTTTGTTTTGGGTCGGTCACGGTGCTCAGGTATTCTGCCACTGTGTATTCTCTGTTTAGGGCCAGATAGCATTCTAGTTTACTCTCCTTTTGTGTTGCTTCTTTCCAATGTGTCAGATAGTTTTCCTTTTGCTGTTTTATAATTTACCATCAGTTCACACGGGTGTGATAGGCCTAACACTATTATTCATATCTTAATTTCTGTTATTTAAGCTCAACTGGTAGCTTCTATAGGATGGCACTTCCGGCACATCATGTACTGTATGTAACTAATCTTGTTTCTTATTGAAGTATTGCTTTCTGTATTTATTTTATTTTACCATATTGTTGTTATTATGTAGGCTACATATGTGCAACTAAACTAAACTAAACTAAACTAAACTAAACTAAACTAAACTAAACTAAACTAAACTAAACTAAACTAAACTAAACTATATGCGTGTGAGATTGTGTGATTCAATTAGTCTCAAGCCTTTTAATTTTCACGGACCCACAAATCCATATACATTAGGCCGTGCATACCCCCATTTGAGTTGTTTGGCACCCCAAATCTAAGAACTTATTTTTATAATGTTAGGCATGATTTGGTCTGATACGGTCTGTGATTTGCTCCAGAGTTCTGTCTACTACTACTACTGTCTATTTCTAATGTACTGAATATTCATTATATGTATTCGTTATATGTACATGTAATACTGTAATGGTGAAAATGAACTATATCAATCATTTAACTGGGGACCCCCTAGACCCCGCCCAAGTACCCCATGTTGAGAACCAACACACACAACAGTCTTTACATTCATCAGATCACAAATAAGTTTAACACCTTAATGAGATTGTGGAGGTTGTGGAACTGGACGTTAATTCACATGAAAATGATGCAACGCACGCGCGCGCACGCGCACACGCTCACGTGCTGGTATTGCGCACGTAGGTATGATTTCTCTTGTATTGTAAGGACCAGGACATTTGTCCTGACAATGTTATATTTCTCAAATTCTACTACTTCCATATACGTATACTGGGGGCATTTGATTTGGCTCTCACAAGTAATACAAGCACACACACGCAACGCACGCAACGCACGCACGCACTCGCGCACGCACGCACGCACGCACTGTTTACCACATCATTTACTATGTCTCCCATTGATAAGGGGTAAGAATCTTGCCTCTAACGCTCTTTTCCCGACAAGCCGCATGTGTCTCCAAAGAAAAGGATCTTTCCAGTGCATTCACCAATATGTCTGTTGAGTAGGACGTCTCTCTCTCCGTGTTATCAATGCTTTTTTACTGTAACTCATATCCAAGAGCATGAGCTCACCACGCAGTCGACAAGGATATCGAGTGGTCTGCGAGCATTCAGCGTCGTCACCCAACACCCAACACCCGACGCGGTGAACAAACAGCGTAGCTTTTATATTTCCTGTCTTTAGGATATATAGCTCGCGAGTGACAATAAAGACAGTCTCGTGGACAGGAAACCTTGTATCCTTAATGTGCGCCGTGACTACAACTGCCGTAGTTTCGCCATCATCAATTACCAGCTCACTGAGCTCACCGGCGGAGGTCTGGAGGTCACGCTCCCGGTGACATCAACAGGTTTTCATACGAAACGCTGACTTATCCCTCTTTGCCTCGTGTGTTATTGTGCACAGGTTAGTGTTTCAGCTGAAGGCGACCGCTGGTAATTGAACGTATCCTGTTACCTTGTTGTATTGTGATTTACTATACTGGCGGTTCCTCTGTACTTGCACGTATAGAGGGTATATGCGCATGCATGCTTGAAGTGAATGGCACATCGAGTGTCAAAGCAATAACGTGCAAAGTGAGTTTAACATTGTTTAATGTTGTTTAGTGGAATCAGATAGGACTTTTCTGTTTGGATGTATGGGGCTGTCGAGGCCAGAACGTATAGTTTTTGGCCACTCGGTAGGCGATCCCAAACTACTCACTATTATATTCTTTCTCAATCATGCCTCCTAACTGGAGAAGATTAAGAAGTCTCTAAACGTCATGTCCATGTGGAAATCAGCGATGTGGCCAAACAGCTAACAACGCTGACGGGGCTCGAGGAAATCAAGCAGCTCAAGGTGGCCGTGGAAGAGAAGGATAGTAAGATTGTGATTTTGGAACGACGCATTGATGATCTCGAGCAATACTCTCGAATGGATGACATTTTAGGTGGCCTAGAAACCAAAGCCGTATCCTGCGCCCGTGCTGCCACAAACACGGAAGGTGTTTTAAAAGCGAAATCCACATCTGGCCAGATCCCCAAGAACTTATACGATGAGACCCGCTCAATTTGTGCCCCTCTCAGAGACAATTTACAATTTAGGCATTTAGCAGACGCTCTTAATCCAGAGCGACTTACATTAAGCAAGAACAAAAAAGCATGGGAATACATCACATAAAAAGCATTTATCATGAAACATGCGTAAGCTAAGAAAGTAACAGTGGAATATCTATATAATGAAACTATACATATATTTTATACAGGGCTGCACATAAGCTGTGCGCCAGTGCGCATGCGCCGTCAAAATGCATAATGCGCTGTCAGTCAAGCGCCGGGAAGCGCTTCTGCGTACCAACAGCTGGGGCCGCACAGAATGATTATCATGGCCAGAATACTAGTAAATTCTGTGGCTAGAGCATTTCCCACTGACTGCCACTCAAAGTAGCTACTACTGGCTAATCACAGCACGTCTTGCACAGGTGCACTGGCCATTGTGGCCAATCACAGCGCGTCCTTATAGTCAAACGAGGGAGGATTCCATGCTGCTCACTGCTTGTTTTCCGGGTGCTGGAGCAAGTTGCTCGTGTGCGATGCAACTTGCTCGTGTGCGATGCCGTCTCTCACGGACTGGCACTGCTGCTGCACAATATGAAGCTTATCAACATGACAACAGCGTGCCCCGACATACTGTCCCTAATTATCGTAAAGTCGGTAGTGTACACTGTTTATTTTGCACCGAGGAGCAATGTGTGTCTGACTGTCTGACTCTGTGTTGACTGTGTACATCGCCTCAAAACAAAAGGGAAGCCTGACGTATGCTTCGCCGTACGACGTGTCATGTGTTAAACAAATAGCTGATCTGCAAGCTCACAACGTGTCGCCTCCGCAACAAGTTGTGAGCTAGTAGATCGGCTATTTAAATAAAAAAATAAAAAAGTATCTAAATATTGCTTTGATGCTCATATTATCCTTAGGAAGTATTAAGAATTTTGTATTAGAATATGCATATAGGGCTGGAATACACATGGACCTATAGCTGCAATTTGCAACTCTAGATTTTTTAAAATAATGGGATGAATCTAGAGTTCAGTTGCAATACTCTCCATTGTCTCCCCAGTCCCCACTTATCCAATAAATATCGTTTTGCTATAAGTTATTCATGCATCCCTCTTTTATCAATCCGGCGAGACGGGTCGCCGCATTTTAGGAGCACCAAGTAACTCCTCCAGGTGCTCCTCTGAGTTCTGTGCAGCCCTGCATATATACTATACTATGCTATACATATGTACTATGACGTGCTATGACTACATACAATGCAATTATAGTGCTGTCTACATAACATGCTATAAGTCTGTATCAAATGCTATCTAAGTCTACAGAAATGCTATGGGGGTAGGGTAAGTGCTATGGGCCATGATGGAGTCTGAAAAGGTGGGTTTTCAGACTACGGCGGAAGATTGGGAGTGATGCTGCAGTTCTGACTGCAATGGGAAGTGCATTCCACAGTTTTGGAGCAAGAAGGGAGAAGAGTTTGGGACGCGTGGAGCGTTGTCCCGGCATTTTTAGTGAGGGTACTTCCAGCTTCCCTACGTTGGCTGATCTGAGTGCGCGGGAGGGGTATGGGGCAGTATGGGGTCCACTTTATTTTTATTTTTAAAACAACATATACTTCGTCTTGGCTATATTTAGGGCAAGTTTAAGACCCGCTAGTGCTTGCTGGATAACGTTAAAAGCAGATTGTAAGTTAAATATAGCATGACTACTTGATGGGGCAGTGTTGTATAGTATTGTGTCATCAGCATAAAAATTTATATTACAGTTCGCAATATTCTTTGAGATCTCATTAATATATATAGTCCTTGGGGGACTCCTTTTTTACTTCTAAGAAGTTTGATTTAATGTCTCCAACCATAATAGCCTGGGTTCTGTTAGATAGAACAGGCCATGCTATCTAGCTAATCCAATACATAATCTCTGCATTAAGATTGTATGATCCACTGTATCGAAGGCTTTTGCCAGGTCAATAAAAATGGCTGCACATTTTAGTTTTTTGTACAGTGCAGTTGCTATGTCATTTAAGACAAATTATGTTGCTGTGGTTGTACTGTGTCCAGGCCTGACTGGAATGTGTTCAAGAATAATGTTTAAAAAGCTACAGAGCTGCTATTTGACAAGTGCTTCGAGGATTTTAGCCAGGCATGATAATTTTGAAATGGGCCTATAATTATTAACCGCACTTGCATCTCCCCCTTTGAATCGTGGGCTTACATGTGCAGATTTCCAAACAATTGTAATAGTTCCCGAAACTATGGATGAATTGGAAATATGTGTTACAGATGGGGAAATCAGTGGAGCTGCAAGTTTTAGCAAACTAGGCACCATATTGTCCTCGCCAGTGGATTTGTTCGCATCAATATGAGTTAGCTCAAATAAAACATCTGTCACAGTAAACTCTTTGAATGAAAAATAATAATCTCTGTTTTCCTCCACCGTGCTTGAATCAGCTGCAGATAAACCTCCTGCAGGGGAGGGATCGGATCTTCCAAAAATATTTCCAGCCGTTATACAATGTTGATTAAAGAAATCACACGTGTACTCCCCCGGGCTCGGAGGGTGCGGGAAACGAAAACACCAAACCACTGATCATATAATACGCTTCGCAAACCGAAAAGCGAAAATCGAACTGATGATGCAGCGCAAAAAAGCTGGAGGGGACCAATGTGTTCCTAAATGATCACCTGACGAAAAGAAACGGCGAAATAGCAAGAGAAGCTTGGCATCCTGAAAAGGGGGAAGAGGATACAAGGCACCTGGACAAGAAACTGCAAGGTATGGATCAATCCGAATGGATCTGAAGAAGAAAAGCCAATCATGGTAAGAGATAAGAGCGAGCTGGACCAATATTGCTATGGCTTATGGCAACAGGAGATGAAACGAGTTGTTTAAAATGGCTTGTGCATTGCGCCGCTATTATATTGCCTTTCATTTGTCATATAAGGCCAATTAAGGCCGTGGCATACGTCTCTATTGGGCTAGTGCTTTTTGCAACGAATTGCATGGACTGCTTGGCTAGCATCTTTTTCATCACAGCCAGTAATAACCGGGGTGGTTGGCTTGTTTCCCCTGTGGACATGTGTTTTTTGTAATACTAACCCAGAAGTAATCGAAAGAACGCTGAAAGGAGTAGTTTTCTTCTTACTTTGCTTTGTTTTTTTGGAATGGACTAATGCCTGCGTGTCATTAACGACAACAGTTGTTGTTACCATGGTGGAATGGATTATTAAATGCATGCACTGAATTATTATAAAGGAACGCATGGATTCTTTTCATTATTTTCATCGATATGGAAGGATATTTTTTTCATTTTTTCTATCCTTATTTTCATTGACCAAATCTTTTCGTCTTATTCTCAGTAAAACTAAATAAAGAATACAAAAAGTATAAAAATCAATAATCTGTACATTGAAACTATACACACTAGTGTCTACAGTAGGTGTACAATGACCAGGCATCTGTCTACACATAGCTATGTTATCTAAATGACATCTTAGCCTTTGCATGAGCCCACCCAGCATGAATCATACGTATACGGTATACATATTGAGGGAGCTGAGAGTGTTGGGAAAGGGCAGCAGGAATGGAGGGAGGACAGCTATAGGCCCCGGCCTAGCCTGTGGAAACGGACCAGCCAGCCAGCTATATCTCTCTGCAGAAGCCCACCCAAGTAGTATAGCGCTCCAGTGATCTTACCGCGTGGATGATGAATGATGATGTCATCAGAGCGCTATATAGCCGTCCGGGCTATAGAGGGGAAGGGGCTTATCGACAAAGTGTCTTCGGTCTGTCTGGTTATGTACCCCTCCCCCCCCCCCCCCCCCTGTCTCTGCAGCACACCTGCAATAATGACTGGCTGTCAACGAGGGATGTGACTCACTTGATCAAGTGGAAGTGGGGGACCCCCAGGGGTCCTTGAGGCTTGAGGGAGTTCCAGGGGGTCTCCCCCTGCAGCTAAATGTTAGTTTGGAACCGCAAATGGACCCTTATGCAGGGTCTGTAACTCTCTGAGAGTGTATACAAAATGGAACCACTCTCAGAGTTAAATGAACATTGATTTTACAATATAAATCGGGGGGGGGGGGGGGGGGGGGGTCTCAGAGATAGAAATACCATTAAATATGGGGGGGGGGGGTCCGTAGAGACTATAACGCATGTCAAACTGGGTTGGTCCTTGACATTAAACGGGTTGAGAATCACCGCTAGAGCCGTAAAAAAATCCAAGGTTTGGGAACCACTGCATGCTTAAAGTAGACCCCACAGACAGTACTTGTTCACTTCTCACCCACAATAACACAATTTCTTGTATGTAGTGAACTGCCTTCTGATCGGAAGGAGTCAACAACTCTGAGAGATTCAACAATCAAGCCTGAACTATGAAGTGACCTTCCTAGGAGAGGGTTCCCATAGACATGTTACCTGCAACTGAACCGTATATTCTCAGGGGCAAACACTCGACGAAAATGAAAGATCTACAAGCTCACAGCGCATCATAACGCGACACGTCGTGAGCTTGTAGATCGGATATATGCGGCTAAGAGATTTGTGTTGTGGAGGGGAGAAAAAAAGGAGCAGACTGTGTATATACAGTCCGTTTTCTTGAACAAATTATGACTATACTAATTAATGTCAAATATGGATTTTGTATCGATAGAGTGCACGACCAGATTGGGTACGGTATATATATCGACCCCAATGACCTCTTATGACCCACTGACCTTTCTAAAAGCATCACGTCAGAATCTCGGGTATCTTTTTTTTTGTTTGTTGTCATGACGACTGTGTGAAACACAAACTCCGGTCCATGCAGAGGGACATTGTTGACGCGTCTCGTCTCGTCTTTATGTCCTAAAGGCTTTAGAAGCTGACGGAGATTCTCCCTATAGTCTGTCAGGCAAGAGTAGAGAGCTGCACAGGGACGTGCAGAGAGTGTTAGAGGGGCAGGGGCGCGTTGAGAGCTTGTAGATCAGCTATTTTTGGGGGCGCAACCCAGGACTCTTTAGTCTTTAGCTATAGAGATGTGGTGTATATAAACTAATTTGTTCAACACAAAATGCTGTGTTCAAGTTCAGGAGACTTCGGGGGGGGAAAAGCAATTCTCCTGAATGTGCCTTCCTTCCGGGGCATGGCATGGAAAGGAGAGGAGCGGCATTTAGCATTTCTTTCACCATGTAGTAAACGCTACACATTCGTGGTCTGGAGAGGGCAGTTGTTTTACAGACGGGTAAAAGGGCAGTGGCTGAAGCCCCCTTTTGATGTCTATTATGTGTGCACGTCCCTGTGTGCTGAATGGTATGACCAATTAGAGGATGAACAATGTATGTACACCGTAAAAAATGTTACTTTAACTCGGACTGGAGAGCGTACAAAATGGCCCCTTTTACGTCCACTTGGTTCCATTTGTACACTCTCAAAGTTACAAGTGGAAAACAAATGTATGTCTTGAAATCTGGCTTTGACTGTGTACTGTAGGCTACTGTGCATGCACTCCCTGTCCAGCTTGGTGCCATGAAAAAGCCAAAATCACTTGTGTCAAGCAGAGGACATTTTAGTCTCTGCAGGAATGTCTGCCAGTTCCTTCACCCGTGCCATGTCATTACAGCAGTGGTGGAAGTACTTTTACTTAAATACTGTACAATTGTGAGGTATTTGTACTTTCCAGTACTTTTACTTCCGCTCCAGTACATCTCAGAGCCAAGATTTGTACTTTTACTTTGAGTTACTATAGTTACTTTGGAGATTTTAATTTTGACACACATTAACCACTTCAATGCTATACATTTTGGCAATTTGAAAATAGCTGATCTACAAGCTCACAATGCGTTGCAAACGCCACACGTTGTGAGCTTGTAGATCTGCTATTTTTAATAGATTTTGTACACATTTTGTGAAACTTGTGAAATGGGACATTCTGCAATATCAGTATACTTGTAGTCCTACTTTAAGTACATTTTGATGCTGACACTTTTGTACGTTTACTCAAGTACATTTTCAATTCCGTACTCTTACTTGGAACGAAGTACGGTACATCTAGATTGCAGTATTGGTACTTTTACCTAAGTAAAATAATTGAGTACTTTTTTTCCACCCCTGCGTTGCAGACACAGAAATGCCCCAATTTCTCAGATGAAGTGACAAAACCGTCACTTCAAGCCAGCGGGGGGGGGGGGGGGGGGGGGGGAACCCAACAGGTGCCATGCAGTATAAAAGGGGATTACTTTAAATGTAACCCATTTCTGACCTGAGATCAGATTCATACGAGGTTTCCACTGGACACACACTGGCCTGATTAACCCCATTCTGACCTGAGATCGGATTCTAAAAATGTCAGTCGTTCTTCGATTTTTCAAAAATAGCAGACCTATACAAGCTCGTAGCGCGCCACTCGGTGGCGCGCTACGAGCTTGTAGATCTGCTCTTTTTCAATAGCTAAAGCATAACATGCATAACAAGCATAACGCCAAAAATGGGTTCCCCGTTCAGAATGGGTTAACTGTCTATACCGCATTGCGGGTGTATAGTTTTAATCCATGTCTGTCCAGACTAATATAATATTATGTAGTGGAGACATTGAAGGAATTTAATAAAAAGGTTATTACAGTATGTGTTAGGCAAGCTCTTGCGGCGCCATTCACAGATCAAGGACATTCCAGATGGCGCCTTTCGCAGACAGAGGCATAAAAATAACGTATTTTGTCAGGTCACAGTGACCTTGGCCTTTTAACCACCAAATTCCATTCAGTTGGTGGCAGATTCCAAGTGGACGTCTCTGCCAAATTTGAAGAAACCATGACCTGTCCGTGCCCGACGGCCACCGGCCTACTTGAGAACGATGCAACTTGGGAACCTAATAATACCAAACTTGTCATAGCACCCTTTTGTGCCCATACTGTATATATGGAGATCTCTGTAGTATACAATACCCGTTGTCATATAGCAACGATTTTTACTGTCTGTCTGTGTCCCACATGGAGATCTCTGTATATCTGCCTGTCTGCCATGGCAATCAATTGGCTGAAGGGCCTCACACACCGTCTGCGAACGCCGCGCGTCAAAACAGCCGCCTCCGTTATTTTCAATGATCCTATCGCACAACGGCGGCGTCCGACGCGCGTTCACGCCTCCCCTGACGCTCCGATACGCCGCCGTTCTATTTTCCAGTTGGGCTTGTGGCAGAGGTTGGAAATTGCACAGGTGAGGGCACTTGGGCTAATTAGGCCCACTGCATGTCAGAGACTGACCAGAGCCTTTTGTGGTGTTTGTGGACAACCGTGTGTCCGACCGACGCGAGTCCGGGCACTGCGCTCCCTGTGGAGGTGTGGAACGCGTATGTCGAATTTGAAGTCGGTGGGGCAAACGTTTCTTGAGTTACGTGCATTACAACCGTACACGCACGGACATTTATAGTTAGATTCCCTCTAGGCGTTGCTGAGATATGGTGTTCTGAAGGTTGGGATGGACACATTGGACAGACTACTGCAAAGTGCATACATATAAAATAGCAGATCTACAAGCTCATAGCGCGGCACCGAGTGCCACGCTACTCAAATCTTTGCTTCTGAGGGGTTCCTGGAATAACATATTTTCAGATGGAGGTCAGTGGCAAATTGCATATCATTCTTGGGGCCCTTGACATGAAATATTGAGCACCACAAATATAGAAACATACTGTTAGGAATCTCAGAAGAATGTCAGGATTAAGAAGATTTTATTTATTTATTTCAATGTCAGGCCTAAATGGGTTAATATCAATTGGTTCAAGAGAGGACATTCATAAGGCCTTCATTTTAAGGCCTGAGTGAACGCTGTGCGTATGGCATGCAAGCAAGAAGGTTGGTTGACAAAATGCAACCGTCGTGATTATCCACTATAAATCCTACTATAGTTGACCAGGGTTGCCCATGTTGGCTCTATTGTGTTTCCTTCTACGTCATATCTCCATCAAAAAATAACACGTCAGGGGCACGGTGGGACAGTTGGTAGTGCTGTCGCCTCACAGCTAGAAGGTCCTGGGTTCGATTCCCGCTCTGGGAGCTGTGGGTGCTGGCGGCGTGTTTCCTCCTCCGCGTCATCAGTGCCCATACCCGAGGCGGTGTTGGCGAAAGGGCCTTTCTGTGTGGAGTTTGCATGTTCTCCCCGTGTCCCCTAGGGTAGGTACCCTCACAAAAACATGCAGTAATGCTGGTCTCTAAACTGCCTCCCCCTGGCCAGCCGGGGCGCCTGATGGATGGGAATGGAACTGGTTGGAATAACGTGTTCCTTCCATGTGCTACGTCCAACCAGGGAAACTCCCCCCTGTCAGGTGTAAAGGAGCAACTTGGACACTCAGGCATGAAGGAAGCATGAGTTCAAGTCCGTTGCTCTCCCCAGGTTGACGGAGGGTGTGTAGAGCCCAGGATCACATTAGATAATTGACACAGGGGTGAAAAATGGGTTACAAAATCGTGGGATAAAAATTATAGAGAAAAAAATAATAATAACACGTCTTCTCTTCAAGACCAAGTGTAATTTATGCGACAACTCCAACAATGGATAATATAGGCAACTTTGACGATGGACAGTGTGCCACTATATTTCCATACTCCCTCCAGAGGCCCACAAAATCTGCTATTTTTATTATTTGAATTGAAATCCTGAATATTTTTTTTAGCTATTTTTTAATTTAATTTCAAATGCATTCACCGGTATAGTTATAACTTTATGAACTCAAATACAAATACATTGGACATTAAAAAAAAGTCAATAACATTTAAATGCTAATCATTAAGCTACTAATATAGACTGAAGTAATTAAAGCGGTTCATGTTTTACTGTATGTCATTATATTCTGATATTAACCTAAGGGCCACATTAAGTAAAGGTGGGGGCCCCATGTGGCCCCCGGACCGCCTATACTCCATGCTGCTCTGAAACACATGAAGCTCTCTTTGTGTGGTTAGACATTCTACAATCTCTACATGGTGCTATACTGGAACATCCCACGGTCACATCCTGATGGTTCAATGATAACCAGGTGTGTGTCATTTACTTTGAGTATACATTTCCTTGAGTTAAAGTATGTATACCTTTACGGTATACTTTCATTATGTTTTTTACACTTGTTGTTTGACCGGGAGTATCTATACTGGGGCTGAGTGCTTTGTCCACCTCTGGTTACTGACTGACTTCAGAACACACACACGTGGACCACTAACTGTCCTGTCTGTCCACCTCCATGGCCTTTTCAGAGCTCCCAGACCAGACCACATGGAGCTTTCTCTTTCTTCTCCCTCTCCTGCTGTGACTGCATGGTTTGTGGAAGATGGATACAGTGTTGCATCTTTTTGTTGTGGCCGAAAAGGCTTACTTCAGGTTGAGAGCTCCTTCCTCGTGTATCACGGAGAAGAATAAAGATAGGCAGATTATACCTCTGAAGGTATCTAGGCTGGCGTTTGGAGACATGGTCTGGCAGCTCGCCTATAGCCCATTTTGGGGGCGGGAACCCCTTTTTGGTGTTTTAAGTATTCTGTTCTGCTTTAGCTATTGAAAAATATCAGATCTACAAGCACATAGCGTGCCACTGAGTGGCGCACTACGAGCTTGTAGGTCTGCTGTTTTTGAAAAGTCGTGAAAATGTGGCATAAATCTTTGAATATATATTTCAGAGCGAACATTTTTAACTAAAATATTGGCTTCTGAGGGGTCCCTGGAACAACACATTTTGAGATGGAGGGGTCCGTGGCCCAATTCCGGGGGTCCTTGACATGAAAAAGGTTGAGCACATCTGACATAGAAACTTGGATTTTTCAGAAATAATTTAAGATTTAGAAGCCTTTTTTTTATCGACCTCCGTCCAAAATGCATGGGCTAGCTGGCACTGCACTGCATGGCAGAATGTTATCTTGTGGTGAATTGCCCTTTATTATGACTAGCGATTGTTACCACGTGGCTAGCAGACAAAATGCAGCTCCAACACTGTATTATGAAGACATGTACTGTATACATTCAGAAGATAAGCCGCTTCGGCGGTGGTGAAAGTACTGTATATTTCCAATTCTAGTCCATATGGGCCCAGAACAGAATTTTCACTAGTGAGGGTCATTCAAGGTGGCAAATGCTATCATGTTTTTTTGAAAAGGTCTATATCCCTAGATAATATTTCAACATGATAGCAGTTCCCAAGTGGTAGGCTATAGCTTAGTTGCAGTTATCAGCCTTCAAAGACACCATAACTATAGATTCACAGAATGAAAAATAGCCTAACTAATGTCATACAGAGGGAAACATGAAGAATGATCTGTCTTTCACGCACTTTAACCAATGAACATCATCATAATCATCACTGTCATATATCAATATAAATGTTTCAGTATTCATCATCTTCATCATTATCGTCACATAATCAATCAGTTTCACTTCAGGTTTTGTAGCTTGCACATTTCTGCATGTGCACTTTAATTTGTTGGCAAGGCAGGAGCAATCTGAAAGCTTGCAGGTCCGTACACACTTGCAGATCAGAACGGGTCAGCGCCATATATGGAGCGTATCTTGAGTGTACAGGGTTTGATGAGGTCAGATCAACATATGGAATGTCAGAACAGGTCAGCTCCATATGTGGAGATCTAATGGTGGGCGGGGGCAGTGTATTGTATATACATGGTTTGATGAGGGCCCAGGTATGGCCGGGCCTTCATTTTCGGGCCTGTTGAGAACTCTAGTTTTCACCGGCTGCACTAATACCTTTGCGGCAGGCCCGTCTAGAGTTTAAATGGACAGGTATCAGTCAAAAGGGAGACAACGAAGAGGAAGGACGGATGGGGAAGGATCGACATATGGAATGTCAGAACAGGTCAGCTCCAGTTTTAAATCTCCATCTCCAGGTGATGATCCTATAGTCTTCTCCATGTATGCCTATCCAGGGTTTGATGAGGGCAGTGTCGTGATCTTCATATATGGAGACGGCCATATATGGATCGTGTCACAAGCTGGCGTGACGGACTGATGGCCATATATGGTGGTGTGATGTGTCACGAGGAGAAACAAAACACCACATTCCACTATAATCTTTGGCCTTTGTTGGCAGGCGAAAACATTCAGTGGTAGCATTCTGGTTGGATCAACATAACCAAAGTCATATAGTCCTCTTCTGGTTGGACAGCATTTTGAGTATGACCTTGACCTTGCTCTCTCTTCCGAATAATGTCCACAAGGCCTACAGTGACCTTCGTGATGTGTTAAGTCCATTACCCACCCAATGGCACAGGGATCTGATTCTTATTGAACATGAAATGTTCAACATTGATGAATCCTTGTCTTTTAGAGGGGAATCAGAGGGGACGTATAGTTTCATAGCACATCGAGAAAAGAAAGGTTCAAAGTTCCCCAAGGCATTGAGGGAATTTCGGGATCTTCAGGATCTTCCTCCAGTCTGCTGCTCATGCTCTCAACCAGCTTTCGCTGACTCTGCACACGAACCGTTCTGGTTGGGAAATATAGGACTGTTGTCACGTGTGCTTCTACAGCAGCATGTTCTTGTTCTTTGTATAGGGCCATATACTGTATATACAGTATATGTGCCTATTTCCAGGCTCCATCAAGCCATCCATCAAGCCAACTACAGTATGTGCTATCTATGGTTGTTGGGTCCAAGCTTATCGGTATTCCAGTGATCATGCAGTACATCCCTTGTGTCTGCTTCAAGACTGTTATCAGTGTTTGCCATGCATAATGTATAGAGCTTCAATCAAATCACAGTACAAGTACAGTACAGTACAGTACAGTACAGTACAGTACAGTACAGTACAGTACAGTACAGTACAGTACAGTACAGTACAGTACAGTACAGTACAGCGAAAACTATTTTTGGTGAGATGCGAAAATACTTTTCGCTATGTGCTGTACATTGACAATGAATCTCATCTCATCTCATCCTCTGTCAAAGGCTTCTCAGATGCCAGGATTGAGTTATATAATATGCTGACCAGATTAGGGATATTCGGGTGTGGTGGAGGTGTAGGACTGCTGTTTCCTCAGATCTTTCCAGAGGGCAACTGATCATTTCATTTCAATAACTAGTGACTGCTAAGCCCTCAGGGACATCTTGCTAGGAACCCCAAGAGGGTCATCTGTTGACATGGTGTCCACGACCGGGACATCCTCAGCTTCAGTTGTGCGCATGAAGACTTGAAAGTAGCCAGACCAGACATGCTTTGATTCCTTCAAGGCTTGCTTGCCCCAGGATTAAAGTCATCAAAGGTTACATCACTTAATTATGACAAGACATTCTTTTATGGACATCAAAACAGACTTAGACTGTATACTGTAACATCCTTCTCAATAAAGGTAAAGCAAAATAGCTATTTATGGATTTCAGCCTAATTATTTAATAATTTATGCAAATATGCTAAATGACAAAAGGTTGAATAATTTAGTCATGGCAAGATATGAATTTCAGGACATGTATAGACTCAGAGTCTAAGAGAGACTAAGATAATCCTTGACTAAATTGTGAAAAATGTAGAAGTAAAGTATAGAATTGTCCTATATATCCACAAAATCCTACTTTGCATATAATGGGAGTTAATGGGGAAACAATGATTGTCCCAAAAAAGTACCGGTATTAAAGCTATTCATTTGAAAATGCTATCATGTCTCAAAGTACATACCCAACAAACAAAATGGTAGCAAAGAGGTTTTGTCCCTCACTTCTGGTCTGGCCCATGGACTATTCGTAGCCCTTACTCAAATAGCCGCCCTGTAGCTAATAACAGCCCTGACACCATTTTGCGTAATAAACGCCTCGTCCAAATGATAGCCCCCGTCCGTATAAACGGACCATGAATAAAGAATATAAATAATTTGAATCCACCATTAATAACTCATCACTTCAATATGTTCTGGGAGAACATTACAGTCCAAATGCACATTTTTGCCAGCAAAATACGTGTGGAGTTGTCATCAACTGAGGGACAGCCAGTGGACAGAAGAGCCAGGCATGTCTGGCTGAACAACAGGGTCACTAAGTTGCTGTTATGTTTCTGTTTGTTCATTCATTTTCATTCTTACTGTATTGCTTGTTGTTCATTATTGTTGGGATGTTTGTTGTTGTCTCTCTGTGTGCATGTGTACAATGTTGACATTTGTTTTGTTGTATGTATACGCTTCGGCAATGTAGAACATATTTATCATGCCAATAAAGCCGAGAGAGAGAGAGAGAGAGAGAGAGAGAGAGAGAGAGAGAGAGAGAGAGAGAGAGAGAGAGAGAGAGAGAGACGGTGACTGACAGATACAGAGATCTCCAAAAGTAATTTTTTGAACATGGGACTTTTGGTATTTCTACATTGATTGATTGAAACCTTTATTTGGGTTTATTTGAGGTTCTCCCTCATTTTCAATGCTGACGAGATTACATTACATACATTATATAAAACAATTTAAAGACATGCAGTTTATATACACAAACAAATCTTCATGTAAGGCAAAGACATATAGACAATGAGACAAACATAAATTAAAAACAGTTACATATTGAGGTAGGGAGGTTCAGAAGCAGGTTGTTAAATTGACCATAGGATATTGGGGTATTCATTTTCAATGTTTGCTGTAAAGTGTTCCATGTGGTTGGGGCATCGAAGCAAAAGGCTGACTTTCCTAGTTCGGATTGTATGGATGGGACCTCTAGTTTAAGCCATTCACTACATACATATAGCGATATTGCTGCCTATACTTCTTCCACCACTGATTATAAGTGGCTTCAGCATTGTTCTTTAATTGCCTCTCACTAAACTATATGGGATTCTGTAAGGTAGAAATGTGTGTTATTATGTGTGAGAGGTACAGTAGTCAGCACTCTCTATTGACGGTAGATATCACGATATGGCAGAATGCGTGGAGTTGGTTAAAATAAAGCATTATAAGCCAGCGCCTTGCAGGCTTTTCTTAAAGCATGTAATTATGAGATTGTGGGTATAGTTCATGGCCCTGGAATCACGAGATGAGGTTAATCCATTCTGGGCGGGAACCCCTTTTGGTGTTTTAAGCATTATGTTCTACTTTAGCTATTGACAAATAGCTAGCTCGTAGCGAGTGCCGTGCTATTATGAGCTTGTAGATCTGCTTTTTTTTATCGCAAAAATGTGGCGCAAATCTTTGATTACATATTCTTTCACAGCGAACGTTTTCAGCTTTGCTTCTGGGAGGGTTGAGTACCACTGACATAGAAACATGTTTTTTTTCAGAAAACGGTCAGGATTTAGAAGACATTTTTTTAGAATCTGATCTCGGTCTAAATGGGTTAAACGGGGAAAGGCGAGGCGATTGTGCCAATTGTGCAGATAGTGAAAGTTGGCAGGCTGCGAGGTGTTGACTGGGTAAGTAACAAATTGCAAGCTTCTGGAGCGACAGACAGACCAGACCAGACCAGACCAGACGCAGCCTGCAGCCAAACACAGTCTGTTAAACAGCAGGAGTTGAATCACTGAGGCGGGATTGAGACGATATACGGGATGTCTTATACTTCTATTCACAAATATGCTTTATTTGCTGCCAGCAAGGCCGGGGGAAAATAAATAATACAAAAAAATGACGTGTCTGTCACGTGTAGTGTATACTGATTTGAATGTAGTGTAATTATCGTCCGTCAGGCTGAGCTTATACTGGCTTGCAGCTACAGTATAGGCAGTAAAAACAACGCTGGAGACAGAGCGGCCGCTCGGGACCAGTGTTGTTTTCGTCGACTTAAAACTAAGACGGAAAATGTTCGTCGACTACCTTTTCTCACTGACGAAAACTGAATGGAAACTAAATGAAAACTAAGCTATTATATGGTGACTAAAGCTATAAAGACTTGATTGATTGATTGAAATATTTATGTTTGCAGAATTACAGTACATTTCAAGCGCACACTCAATACAAAGACTGTTAACTGTGAGTGGACGACCCAATTAAGCATTACACTTGTTTACAAGTAAGAGTTACAAGAGTCCACCATGTTCAATTCATCAAAACATTTAGAGACGTACAAATAGACACCTCTATATAGTCAAAGAACAGAATAGGAATTCATCATAAAGGAAGCAAAAAGGGAAAAGAAACATATACAGTGAGGGGAAAAAGGGGTGGGCGGTTGGCGGGGGATTCAGATTTTTACGGGGGCCAGTTTCGAATTGCAGCCGTCCGTAGGTGCCCTTTGAGAGCGGTTTTGAATGAATCAAGGGATCCACATGTCTTAATGACTGTTGGTAGGGCGTTCCACATTTTGGTGGCATTGGAGCGAAAATAATTTAGTCCCTTGTTTGTGCCGAATCTGGGTTGTACATGGTTTGTTGCACTCCCTCTGGTGTTGTGGGTGTGGACTTCGTTGACATTAAGGAAGTATTTAGACAGGTACATGGGTATCTTGGTGGTGTATCGAATCTTGGGGACCAGACCCATTGCAAGATGCTGTACTCTGTCGTCGACCCTAAGCCATCCCAGCCTGTCAAAGTGGGCAGGGGTGAGGTGGGTTCGGAGGGTGAGGCCAATTAGGAGCCTGACCAGTTTGTTTTGGGAGGTCAGGAGCCTAGTTTTAAGGGACTAAATATATTGACAATTCCGACAACACATAAAAACTAGACTAAAAGGTTAGGGAGGGACTAATGGACAAGAGATCCAGTATAAGTCATTTTACACTTGGTTGCGTGCTGAAAATAACATATCTACAAGCTCACAACGTGTCACGCTGCGACGTGTTGTGAGCTTGTAGATCAGCTATTTGTGTAAAATGAGCCATTACTATTTACGACGGCGTCAAGGTCCGCCAAAATACATTGTAGTCGACTAAATGAACAGTAGAATTAGTCGACTAAAATCTTATGACATTAACTTAGGGCTGTATTTTGCGTGTCTTAAGTACCAGGTCTTATTCCCTAACTTGAGTAAACTAAAGACCTGGAGGCGTGATCAATGCTCTTTGGCCACTCAGAATAGCCAAATGGCATTGATTACGCCTCCAGGTCTTTAGTTTACTCAAGTTAGGGAATAAGACCTGGTACTTAAGACACGCAAAATACATACAGCCCTAACTTAAAGTCACATTTAGTCAACACTAAAACATTCCAGCTGACAAAAATGTGACTAAAACTAAATTAAAACTATTCAAAAGGCTATGACTAAAGCTATAAAACAAAAGATGTGCCGCCTAGATCAACACTGCACTGAAGCTATACACGACGGCATCATTGCACAAAGGGACATCAATCCACTCAATGCAGCAGTTTGATCCTTGTGTAGCTAGCCTCAGTTAAACATCCTGTTGACATTTTGCACGGGGGGGGGGGGGGGGGCTGCTCCATTCACTGCGTGGCTTTAGTTAGTCCACAAGCTTTCACTGTGAAAGAGAAATGAAAGGATATGCGATACAATAAAAGGCCTCTTACATGTTGCCGCTGCTGGAACAAGCCCCAAGGTAAGGGTATCCCTTCACAATAAAAGTGAGTAGGGTGTCTGATGAAAGAGCTTCCTCATTGACTAATGCCTCTGTTGTTATACGCGGCTTCCTGTTTGCTCTGTGTCTGTAGCTGTCTGCGCTTGCAGCATTGTGCTGCAAGCAAGTCAACATTGCATCGGAGCGACTGTGGCTCCGGAGGTATAGGGCAGGTCGTCCAATGATCCCTGGGGGTCGGCGGTTAGAAATCCTGGCTCCTCCTAGTCCTCCCGTCCACATGTCGAAGTGTCCTTGGGCAAGACACTGAACCCTACAATACGTCGCCTCCAATGAGTCGGTCGGTGTGAGCTCGCCACCGTCGGTGTGTGAATGTGGGAAGTGAGTACGCTGGCGTCGACTGTTCGCCGCTTCACCTCCCAACGTATGAGTGAATGAACCATTGTAAAGATTCACCTCCCAATATATGAGTGAATGAACCATTGTAAAGATTCACCTCCCAATGTATGAATGAATGAACCATTGTAAAGATTCACCTCCCAATATATGAGTGAATGAACCATTGTAAAGATTCACCTCCCAATGTATGAATGAATGAACCATTGTAAAGATTCACCTCCCAATATATGAATGAATGAACCATTGTAAAGATTCACCTCCCAATATATGAATGAATGAACCATTGTAAAGATTCACCTCCCAATATATGAATGAATGAACCATTGTAAAGATTCACCTCCCAATATATGATTGAATGAACCATTGTAAAGATTCACCTCCCAATATATGAATGAATGAACCATTGTAAAGATTCACCTCCCAATATATGAATGAATGAACCACTGTAAAGCACATTTGAGCACTTGGAAAAGGAGAAAACGCCACGTAAACATGTTTTGATCCAGTTAACCTTTTATTGTTTCCCCAAGGATTGACACAGTGGCTATCTTAACTACAACATACGGTATAGAAATTATCCTTGTATATATATATAAAAAAAAGACAAAATAATAAATTACATTGTTATACAATCCTTTAGAATTCACTTAGAAATGTAACCCCACAACAAATAATTTCATATACAGCACATTACATCATCACACTACAATATATGAACCTATGTTTTTTTTTTAATACAATATGGAAACTTGAAAAAAAGAAAGAAAGAAAGAAAAGGTAAACACACATTATAAACAACTCCCGGGTCTCTGACTTTTACATTTGCAGGACGATAATGTTACCGCTCACTGAAGTCTGAATGGCATAGCAGGTTGTATGGACTAAAAATCCTAATTTTTTTCTGAAAAACCTATGTTTCTATGCCAGTGGTGCTCAACCTTTTTCATGTCAAGGACCCCCAGAATTATCTCTAATTGGGCCACGGACCCCCATCTCAAAATATGTAGTTCCAGGGACACCCCCGGCCCCCCCACCACCACCCCCAGAAGCAAATATTTTAGTTAAAAATGTTCACTCTGAAATATATATTCAATGATTTGTGCCACATTTTAACGATTTTTCAAAAATAGCAGACCTACAAGCTCGTAGCACGCCACGATCTGCTATTTTTCAATGTTTAAAACACCAAAAGGGGTTCCCGTCCAAAATGTGTTAATAATGTTACTGAAGTCTGAATGGCGTAGCACAGTGGTTTTCAACCTTGTTCATATCAAGGCCCCATTATTCTTTACGGCATTTGAGCCACGGACCACCATTTGATGATATTTAGACTATAGCTGGCCAAGAACTAGCAAATGTTGTTATCGTTGGATAGGATTTTGTCCACAATTCCTCTCTCCAATTACGTAGACTAAACAATGATTGTAACTCTTGAGCGTAAAATGAAACCAAATGGACCCATAAGGGTCCATTTGGTTCCATTTTACACTCTCAAAAGTTAGAACGAAAATACATTGCATGGATTGATGCAGGTTTACACTCTCAAAAGTTAAAGAACTAATGGTGTCTTTCTGTGTGGCGTTTGAATGTTCTCCCCGTGTCCCCTGGCCAGCCGGGGCGCCTGATGGAGGGGAGAGGAACTGGTTGGAATAACGTGTTCCTTCCACGCGCTATACGTCCAACCAGGGAAACTCCCCCCCTGTCAGGTGTAAAGGAGCAACTTGGACACTCAGGCATGAAGGAAGCATGAGTTCAAGTCCGTTGCTCTCCCCTTGTCCCCCATATATGGGGACTAGGTTGGTGGAGGGTGTGTAGAGCCCAGGATCACATTAGATGATTGACACAGGGGTGAAAAATGGTGTCCATTTGGTCACAAACTTTCCATTTCACTGGGGACCACCTTTACCCCTCAAGGACCACTGGTGGTCCCCGGACCACTGGTTGAAAACCACTGCCATAGCAGATTGTATATACATTTTTGCGTAAAGATATGTGTTGTTTCTTTGTTTTACATCTTGTGCTGCTTGTCTGCCCATTATCTTAACATCTCATTCAGCTGCATCAACAAGTCCTCACAAGTATATGGCAAACCAGCTGCTCTGCGAAATCACTGCATATTCCTCTGTATATTAAGAAAAAACATTGTAAAATAGTAAAAAATCTCATTGTTCATTTTTAATTCCAAAGAGCGACATGTGTACGCTCTTCAGAGTTAAATGGATTTTACTGCGTAGAAAATAGGTCGTATGAGTCTATGTTGTGTGCGTATAGTCTCGCGTTACCATAGTGTTGCCTCTCGCAATTTCCAAACGCTTCATCATACAGTCTGGAGCAACGGAAGAGCTTGTCATGAGTAAAATATAAAGCGGAAGTGGAGACCTCGCCACGTCCATTTTCTCTTTACACTCGCGCAAATTCATCCTAATATAAATAGAAATCATCTAAACATATATAGCTTGTTGCTTAGCAGAAAAAAAAGAAAGCTCTATGAAAGATATTTTAAAATATATTTCCGTTACTCTGATTTCGGGAGGTGTAGTTCCAGACTCTATATAGCATTTGGAGATTGTGGAATAGTTGTCTGGTAACTGGCAACTGCATTGCTGTTGGGCCCAGGTTATGTACAGGTAGGTTTTCCTTTTCCACCCTACCTGGCGGGTAGTTATGTAATGTTCACCTCGTGAATGATATGGAGTATGGACACATTCACCTTGTTGTATCCCTGATTCAACGGCAATAGAATGAGGACAAACATTCATCTCATATGTCTCCGATTTAATGCAATTAACTATCATTGCGGCAGGTATAGGATTATAGAAAACCAGCCCAGGAGTCCCTATAGCTGGCCTGGCGACAGGAGATAAGCTATAGGGCTTTATACTTCTTCTTCTTAAGACTGTTCCTCAGCCCAGTCTTCAGGGAGTCCAGCTTTCCTCTGCTCCTTATTCCTCCGTTTGGAGGAGCGGCTTTGGTCTTTGCTGCCGTGCCCCCCTCCTCCTCCTCCTCCTCCTCCTCCTCCTCCTCCCTCTGTCTTGTGCCCCGAGGAGTCGTTCTGCTGCCTGGAGTAGCGTTTGCACTTGCACGAGGTCACCACGGTGATCTTGTAGGTCCGGGAGCTGCCGTCCTGGCACTGCAGCCGGATGCGCTGCGTGCGCGTGCGGTCGATGACGCAGCGCCACTCCTGGGCGTCCCGCGCGCTCCAGCGCTTCCCCGACGACGACGGCGGCGGCGGCGCGCCGCCGTACGCTCCGTTAGTGGCGCCGATCCAGTTGGGGAGCAGGTGGGAGGGCAGGCACTCCCCGGCGCACACCAGCTCCTTGATGGGGTTGATGCTCGTGCACTGGCCGTCCGAGATGTACTTGGTGGACCTCAGCTCCCGACAGCCGACCTGACTCTGAGTCAGTCCACCTGGACGGGAGGAGGAAAGAGGAACGTTACAATTCATACATGC
>NC_137878.1:6239337-6276837 GCF_963924005.1 Protomyctophum bolini
TGGAGGATTCAGAAGATTTTTTTTATTTTTTATTTTGAGGTCAGGCCTTTTGGAAGATTTGTGCCGTTTTCAGGGACTGACCTCTTATCTAAAGCTCTGCAGCATTGATACACGCCATGGCATGGAAAGGAGAGCAGCGGCATTTGCATTTCTTTCACCATGTAGTAAACGCTGCATTCGTGGTCTGGAGAGGGCAGTTGTTTTACAGACGGGTAAAAGGGATTAATTGATTGATTGATTGATTGAAATATTTATGAACAGGTTGCAGAATTACAGTACATTTCAAGCACAACTCAATACAAAGACTGTTAACTGTGAGTGGACGACCCAATAAAGCGCTACACTTGTTTACAAGAGTGTCCACCTTGTTCAATTCATCAAAACATTTCAGAGACATAATACAAAATAGACACTTCTATATATAGCCAAAGAACAGAACAGGAATTCATCATAAAGGAGGGGGGGGGGGGGAAAGGGAAAAGAAACAATTATACAGTGAGGGGGAAAACGGGGGTGGGTGGGTGGCAGGGCCCTGAAGCCCCCTTTGATGTCTATGTGTGCACGTCCACGCACCTGTGCACCAAACAGGTGAAGTCAAAGGCGTATATTTGCACAGCAGTGTGGCGTATTCTTCCCCAACTAAATGACCCACGTCTGATGTATTCTTCCCTTAATAAATGCCCACATCCAGGACATTGAATAGATCAATTGAAGCTATAAGGCTTCATGGAACACAATGGACCCCAAAGGTGGAGTCAGAGGAGGTAAACTGGATGGGGGGGGGGAGTTTTTTTTCTTTTTCTTATACCTAACCTACGTTTTTAACTCAAATCTTTGCTTCTGGGAGGGGGGTCCCTAGCTGGAACAACATATTTTCAGATGGGGGTCTGCGGCCAATTACATAATATTTTTTGGGGGTCCTTGACATGAAAATGTTTGAGAACCGCTGACACATACTATAGCAACATGAGGTTTTTCAGAAAACTGTCAGGATTTAGAATCGTTCTTCTCAGGTCTAAATGGGTAACGCGTTTGGCTTGAATATATTATTACGCTGTTATTCTGAGTCTCATCATCTGTCTTGAATGAGCTCACCAGTGTGATGTATGTTGTATTATCCAAATTATATACAGTAGCAAGACAAAAGGCTCCTCTCTCCCCCCCCTTCATCCTGCCGAAACTAGTGCCCCTAAGAAGCAAGGTGTCCCGTTACATCCCATTCCCAGGGCCCGGACAATGAATTTAGCCTAACTCTCCTTGGCTATGCCTGCCCTTTGATACCAGTGAAAATAAATCCACTCCAAAAACTGTCCAGCTCATGCCATTATTGTTAAAAGGATATTTCCCCCCCCCTTCTCTCTCTCTCTCTCTCTCTCTCTCTCTCTCTCTCTCTCTCTCTCTTTCCCCTCAAAAGCCTTGCTGTCAAAATGATCTCCAATTACCCCAAAAAGCTGTGTTTGTCACATCGCAGCGCGGGGCCCTGGACAACGCGGGATGGGGAGATGAACCCGGAGGCCCTCTTGAAAGACGACTATCAAAGTCATTTGATCCGACGACGGCAGCATTTGCTAATTTTTAACATCTCTGAAAACCGGAAATTTGAGATCGACCCCTTTATGCGTGTCCCTCCTCCCGCAGCCCCCAGAGTGAGGAGGATGACATATCGGTGAGTGGAGCTGCAGAGAGAGAGAGAGAGAGAGATAATGGAATGGAACCTAGAGGAAAAAAAGGGGGTTGAGTTATGGACTCTATTGACAGGCACCGACCGTGACAGGGACCATACTTATTAGTTGTGCCTATGAGCATAGGGTCCAGTGTTCTCCCATGGGACACACACCGCTGCAGAGCGCACACACACACGGAACAATGCGCGCAGGGGGAAAAGAGAGTGATGTCTGTATAGAACTCCGCCGCGTTGCCCGTAGGACGTCCCTCGTGTGTGTGAGAAAGTGAGCGCAACGAGACTCACTAACCCTGCTCCGCTCCACAACCTGAAACCCATACCTACTTTGAAGATGTTCCTTCAAGGGCTATAGCTATATAAGAACACTGTAAATCTGAGGTTGAGAGATTAAAACAAAATATGTGAATTTGAAAAGTGCATGTAGCCTATACAGTGTAGGCCTACAGGTACATGAGGAAGAGAGATATTGCTTGTTCTGTGAACTTGGTGAAATTGAAAACGAGGTTCACTTTTTGGTTTTATCGCTCTAAATATGATGACATAAGGGGTGTTTTGGTTAATAGGATGTCTTCTATGATCTATCTGTGGGGATTTCCTCGATTTAAATGACTATATGTAAAAATGGAGATGTGTTTTGCCAAAGGGACTTTTGTTGTGGCAGATTTTATTTGTCAAACTTTGGAAAAAAGAGTGCTCTGTATAAATCTGGTGTAATGAATTATGTAATGTAAACATGCTGTAAAATGCAATTGTGAAACGGTGTCTTATATGAACCCATGAGGGTTGGGCACATTAATGTGCAGGGCACGAAAATTAATCAATCAATCAAAACGCAAGAATTTGTCTTGAAGTTGAATCTCGTCGTTTTTCTCAAGAACAAAAATAAATAAATCCTTGACCTTTTCTAATTTAATTAAATGACATTTATAAAGTGAAGATAATCTTTGCTGTGAAGAGATGGTCGGACATGTGATCCTAATATTATTGGTCACAAATTACAGTCAGGTCAAAACTATATTGAGGATTTTAGTTTGAGTTCTTTTTTGTTTTTAATATATTTTTTATCCCACGATTTTGCAACCCATTTTTCACCCCTGTGTCAATCATCTACTGTGATCCTGGGCTCTACACACCCTCCGCCAACCTGGGGAGAGCAACAGACTTAACTCATGCTCCCTTCATGCCTGAGTGTCCAAGTTGCTCCTTTACACCTGACAGGGGGGAGTTTCCCTGGTTGGACGTAGCGCGTGGAAGGAACACGTTATTCCAACCAGTTCCTTTCCCCTCCATCAGGCGCCAGGGGGAGGCAGTTTAGAGACCAGGATTACTGCATGTTTTTGTGAGGGTACCTACCCTAAGGGTAGTTTGAGTTCTAATGACAGGGAGAAGCTGCCATCTAGTGTTACAACTAACGTCCTGAAACATTTTCCATGACTAGAAAAGTATAGTTTATGTATTGTTGTTTATGCCATTCTAATATACAACAGTATAGGCTATCCTACACAAGTTAACAGTGGTGGAAAGTACTTTTACTTAAGTACTGTACTTAAGTACCATTTTGAGGTATGTGTAGCTACTTTACTTGAGTATTTCCAATTTCCAATGTGTACTTTTACTCCACTACAATTATTTTAAAACTTTATGTCACGGGGCAGCCCGTGCCCTATACACACACACACACACACACACACTGATTAAGGACATTGCACGCACGCACACACCACACAGACTGTGGGTAGTGGGGCAGACAGGTCCATATAATCATATCATATAATGTCAATACTGTTGATGTATGCATTTACAGGATGTACAAATGAAATGATACACAAAGGGAAAACATTCCGGTTATTAACCTGTGTTTATTGCAACCTCAGTGTTTGTATGGCCTTTCCAGTGCTGGCACTTTAAGAAGGGGGGAAGGTGCCAAGTACTGTTGAGGAGTAGGGGTGTTCCACAATGTCAAGAGTAAAGTATGTCTATTATCGGGGGAAATTAATGTAAACCCATATGATGTATAATCTAAAATAGAACATCTAGGTGTGGGGTTACCTATTCAGGTTCAGCTGATACGTAGCTGTGAGCTTGAAGATCTACTGTTTATATTTAATTGCTTCGCTGTGGGTGGTAGGATCCTCTCCTATAAAGCTAGTCAGTTATGCTGCATGGGGCAGGCATCATGCTGACAGCCCTGTGAGAGAGCTGCTGGGGCCCATGTCATGGGCGTAGCCTAGTGTATTTTGTTATTTTTCCTTTTTTCCTACGTTGCACATTAAGTATTTTTGAGTTCATTGTTTTGTATTTTTGGCCAGTATTATTTTTGCTGTTTGATTTTTCGTTGGTGAATATCTACAATTTTACAATTTACAATTTAGGCATTTAGCAGACGCTCTTAATCCAGAGCGACTTACATTAAGCAAGAACAAAAGCATGGGAATACATCACATAAAGACATTTATCATGAAACATGCGTAGCTAAGAAAGTAACAGTGGAATATCTATAATGAAACTATACATATAAGCTATACATCTATACTACTATGCTACACATATGTACTATGACGTGCTATGACTACTAGAATTGCTATCTAAGGGGGTGGGGTAAGTGCTATGGGCCATGATGGAGTCTGAAAAGGTGGGTTTTCAGACTACGGCGGAAGATTGGGAGTGATGCTGCAGTTCTGACTGCAATGGGAAGTGCATTCCACAGTTTTGGAGCCAGAAGGGAGAAGAGTTTGGGACGTGTGGAGCGTTGTCCCGGCGTTTTTAGTGAGGGTACTTCCAGCTTCCCTGCGTTGGCTGATCTGAGTGAGCGGGAGGGTTTGTAGGGTTCGATCATACTTGCAAGATATGGGGGAGCCATACCTTTGGTTGCTTTGAATGCCAGCATCAGGGTTTTGTATTCTGTGCGGGCAGCGACCGGGAGCCAGTGGAGGGAGCGGAGCAGGGGGGAGACATGTGAGAATTTTGGCTGGTTGAAGACCAAGCGAGCTGCAGCATTTTGGATCAGCTGGAGAGGCTTAAGTGCACATGCTGGTAGGCCAGTAAGGAGGGAGTTACAATAGTCAAGTTTTGACAAGACTGTTGTCTGGATTAGGAGCTGGGCTGATTCCTGGGGATCACTGGAGCTGGAGGTTTTGAACAATAAAAACCACCAAAAAGCATCGCTGACTGTTTTTGGAGCCTTGGCCCTCGGGCAACTTCACACTTTAGTTACTAGTTACTTTGGCGATTTAACATTTGATTAGAAAACATACACTAACCACCTCAACCCTATACATTTCGGCTATTTTCAATAGATTTTCTACACATTTCTGTGAAATGGGACATTCTGCAATATGAATACTTTTATACTTTTAGTACTTTAAGTACATGTTGATGCCGATACTTTTGTACTTTTACTCAAGTATACATTTTCAATTCCGTACTTCTACTTGTAATGAAGTACTTCTAAATTGCAGTATTGGTACATTTACTCAAGTAAAACAATTGAGTATACTTTACAACCAACATCAAACTCACCTCATCTGAGTGAGGCTCTTGAATATCATAAAGGTGTATAAAGGACCCCTATAGACAATTAAAAAAAAAACACACATAATACTGTATGACTTAGGCACACGCTATGAAATAGAAAGAGTATTTTTGTTTTGTCACGGCCCCTTGGCCTGGCCTGCAGGGCCTATGCTGTCTATATGGTGTACTGCCCTGTCTGTGTGTTTCCCCCACAGATCATGTGGGCGTCGGCCCACTTGAGACTCCTCGTTAGGTGCATTAGGAGCACCTGATCAGTGCTCCTGGAACTCCTATAAAGAGGGCTTGCCAGCCATTCTCTTGGTCCCACTCCAGATGACAGCACCATTCTGTTTGCTGCTCCTCGCCATTTGATTTGCACACTACAACACACCTTCATCATATTAACCACACATCCACACTGACACCACTGATCTTACTGACTACCACATCTCATACTTTTTGTAAGCATTATCATTTATATTAAGTATTATTAGTTATCTCTTACGAATAAATTATTGTTATTTTGAACACTGCTCTGTGTCCTCCTCAATTTGTCATGGCCCAACGGGCCGGGTTATGACAGTTTTAAGTGCAAAACAGTTATTTTCCATTAAGTACATAATTTATATAAAATGTCCATAAGGTGTGTTCCATTAAACCACATACTAAATATATATAATTTAGCATGCACCTTAGCAAACCACACACTAGGAAAAACTAAGTGCTTCAGTATTATATTTATTGAAATGTATTATACTATACAGTGCCCCCTGAAATGCATCATCTCGTTGTAGAGGGGGTCCTCGGGCACAACACAATGAATACAGTACATATAGACAAAACAGTACACATGTCAACACACAACGATACACTTACAACATCAAAAACATAGATAGAGGCTCTCCAATCCACTCAAAACACTACATCAACTGCACTGCAACACACCTCTCCCCCAAACAATAAATAAGAAAAATCAAATCAAGATAAAAAAAACAGAAACAAATACACCTATACTACTATATAAATCTGTGTTTTTGAAACAACAATTCAAAACGTTGAATATATCATTATACCATCATACGCCTTCCTTCCTCTTCAATATAATAGAAACAGTACAGTAATTGTACAAACGCGGCAACAGTAGTACAGGATACTATCACACCTATAGGATATAGCTGTGCGCGTGTGTGTGTGTGTGTGTGTGTGTGTGTGTGTGTGTGTGTGTGTGTGTGCGTGCGTAGCCTATACAGTGTATTATTGTTGAAGATTTTAACCGTTTTACAGCCCAGCTGACATGCAGACAAGTCAAAATGTTATTGTCAAACCTAACATTTAACAGGCGAGCTGGGACTGAAACCCATTCTCTGCAAATATGGAACTGGTTTATCGACCGTAGAAAAACACATGGTTTCAATTGGATGCTATACAAATGCTATCGGGTTTGTTAGTTTTGTTCTTCTCATTCCTGGGTCAAGGTCAAGGTAGACTTTATTGCCCACGAGGGAAAACATGCAGGGTTGCCACGCACAGACATACAATAGAGCGTCGCAGTCCCACCCCCCCCTCGAGAGACCCGTATTTTTTTATTTATTTAAAGACGTTTACGCCGCGTACAAAGCCAACTGGAGTTGTGACACATCATGACAATAAACACAATGTTTTGGGCCGAACAAATCATAAATAAATCATAAAATAATAATAATAATAATAATAATTTTGTTGTTTTTCTTCTTTGTAATAATTTGTTTGGTCCAAAATATCGTGTTTGTTGTCATGATTTCTCATGAACTCGAGTTGGCTTCGTACGACGCTTAATAGGTCTTTAAATAAAGACCTTTTGAAATGTCTATGGAGGAAAATGCATTGGGAAGTATTTCCTGGGCCTGGCGTCGTCATGAAAGGGGCCGGGACTGCGACGCTCTTTATAACATACATTGCAATAGAAATACAAGAGAGCTGGGACAACACAACACAATGTATGCTATAATCAGTAAGTCCTCAATGAAAAAATAATAATATTATATTGAATTTGTTCATAATAATAAAACATAATAGTTCTGTTCTGTCTGTTTGTGTATTTATCTATTATGAAGATGGTGCTGACTGGCGTTTCACTTTTCACACAGAATTTGAGAACTCTATACACAAACCAGGCCCGACGTTTTAGGGCCTGATCAGTTAGGGCCCAGTTTGGGCCGGGCCTTAATTTTGGGGCCCGATGAGAACTCTAATTAAAAGGGGTGGTGGTGCTGCATGGGCGGGGCTGGAGTGACCACCTCCACCCAGCATGTCTCCACCTTCAACCAGAGGGCAGTAACACATTCTGGTGTTTTAAGCATTATGTTATACTTATATAATGTGGAGCAAATTAGGAATATATATTCTTTCAGAGCGAACATTTTTAACTAAAATCTTTGCTACTGCAGGGTGGGTGGGTGGGGGGGGGGGGGGGGGGACCCTGGAACAACATACTTTGAGATGGGGGTCGGCGGCCAAATTAATATAATTTCTGGGGGTCCTTGACATGAAATAGTTTGAGAACCAGGCACTGACATAGAAAAACACAGGGTTTTTCCGAGAAAACTGTCAGGATTTATAGAAGACATTTGTGTAGAATCGTCCTCGGCAGGTCGAAATGGGTCAAAAGGCGTGGTGGTTCTGGGCGGAGCTGGAGTGACCCGGACCTCCTCCACCCGACACGTCTCCAGGACAGCCTGCCGCCGCCGCCACCTCCTCCTCCGCCCTCAGGCACAGCTCCTGGAGGAAGTTAGCCGTCTCCGTCACCAAGTCGCTCTCGTCATCTGACAGGTATGGGGAGGCACGTGGAGAGAGTGTTATATAAGGCTCATATACATATAGTCTGGATCTTCGGTGGTGGGGTGACCACCGAACTATATACAACATGACGTCACGAGCTGCGGTGAAGAGCAAACCACCGCCACCGCTCCAGCCCTTCTCTCTGTTTTTACTCCACTACCACCGCTCAATGTTATTTCAGCTCCGGTGGTCAGCTCACCACCGAAAATCCAGAGTACTATGAATAGGCCTTTAGAGGGGCAGGGGCTGAAATCCCATAAGAGGGCACTTTTGGACAAAAATAGCTAAAATAGTTGATCTACAAGCTCTCAACGCGTCGCAGACTCGCAGCGCGACGCGTTGAGAGCTTGTAGATCATCTATTTTCGGGGCGCAACCCAGCACTCTTTAGCTAGTGGAGATGCGGTGTGTAACGACATGGATCTTATCTAACGCAAAATGCTGTGTTTGCAAGTTCAGGAGACTGTGGAGAAAAGGCAATTCTCCTGAATGCTGCCTTTTCCGGGCATGGCATGGAGAGGAGAGGAGAGGAGGGGCATTTGCATTTCTTTCACCATGTAGTAAACGCTGCATTCGTGGTCTGGAGAGGGCAGTTGTTTTACAGACGGGTCAAAGGGCAGGTGCTGAAGGCCCCTTTGATGTCTACTGTACTGTATTGTGTGCGCACGTCCCTGTCTGACAGGGAGGGAGCAGAGAATGACAGACAGAGACACTGCTGTTACTAAACACTAGGTGGCACTGCCGCACTCCGAACCAGGCGTTAGGGCCCCACGGTCCCCCGTCTGAAAATATTTTGTTGCCGGAGAGAGACGCTCATAAGAAGCTTAACAAGCTTGTAGATCTGCTACTTTTGAAAGATCGTGAAAATGTGGCCCAAGTCTTTGAATACATATTAGCACTTTTAACTCAAATCTTTGCTTTGGTTTTCTAAAGGTGCGGTGCCATATCTATGGTATAAAGCAAAAAGAATCCAGTTGAGTATAGATAATACTATTTCATTTAAACTCCAAATCTGATCTTTTCAGATCGTATACAGCTCTCCAGATTCAATATTTTATTGTGCTGAGTCATTTTTTTTATAAAAGCACTATAGAACAGAGAGATGGAAGAGATGACATGATGAGCACCTTTAAGTTCTTTCAGCCTCGGGGAGTCCTTCTCTTGGCTGAGCGTCTTCTGGAGGGACCTGCAGATCTTTCTGTGGGTGAACCAGTGGAGCCTCTGACAGGCCAAGCTACAGTATGTCAACTTCAAGACAGAAAGCAAACAAAAGGGTCAAAACATTGTCATTTATTTAATAAACTGATTTTAGGATTTCTTATCACATTTATGCCTGACGTGTAAAAAAAAAAAGAAGTCTTCTAAATCCTGACAGTTTATCCTGACAGAAACACTGCATGTTTCTATATCAGTGGTGCTCAATATTTCATGTCAAGGACCCCAAAAATTATATGTAAACCCCCCCAGAAGCAAAGATTCTAGTTAAAAACGTTCGCTCGGAAAGAATATGATATTGAAAGACGTGCGCCACATTTTCACGATTTTTCAAAAAATAGCAGATCTACAAGCTCGCAAAGCTCGCATAGCGTGGCACTCTGTGCCACGCTATGAGCTTGTAGATCTGCTATTTTTCCATAGCTAAAGTACAACATAATGCTTAAAATACCAATTCTTGAATTCTTGCATCAATTTTCGAAACAAACTTTCAGAGACATTTCCTTACTGTTCTGCAGAGGGAGCATCTCTTGTCTGCGCCTCTCTCGCCACACGTGGCACAGTACTCCGCGTCCACGAAGGCCATCTGACCGGTCAGGGCTTGGGTCAGCACGGAGACGGCCGTCGGGTCAGTGCCCTGGTGGAAAACCAGAGTGGAATTATTATTGTCTCAACGTGGGAGTCCTGCACATGATCAGTGATGTTACCCATGTTTTAAATGGCGAGTTTGTAGGCTACTTCTGCCCTCTGGGAGAAGATACAAAGAACCAAAGTGGAAGTACATCAGATTTAAAAAAAATAATTTGTATCAGCATCAACTAAGATGCTGAACGAGTAGCTCTGAAACAGCGGTAACTGTGTGAGGCTAGATTATCCACATCATGTGTGCAATTGTGTAATGTTGTGTCTTCCTCTGTGATGTATTTTTGTTTTGTCATTGATGTTTTATGTGTGGCTGTAGCTGGGGTGAAAGCCCAAGACAAATTTCCCTTGTGGACAATAAAGTTTACCTTGCTTGACCTTGTAATATGAATCCATTCTGGGTGGGAGGGTTCCCTTTTGGTGTTTAAAAGCATTATGTTATACTTTAACCATTGAAAAACAGCAGATCTACAAGCTACGAGCTACAAGCTTTTAGTTCTGCTATTTTTTTAAATTCGTGAAAATGTGGCCCAAAACGTTTGAATATATTCTTTCAGAGCGTTCGTTTTTAGCTCAAATCTTTGCTTTTTTTTTGGGGGGGGGTCCCTGGAACAACATATTTTTTGATGGGGGTCGGCGGGCCAAATACATATCATTCTAGGGGTCCTTGACATTAAATAGTTTGAGAACCACTGACATAGAAACATAGGGTTCTTCAGAAAACTGTCAAAATGGGTTAAAAACATTTAGATTCCATATCTAAATAACATGATAGCTTAATAGGTAGTTTATCCAGACATTAGAAAATGTATGATAAGCATAACACTAAATCATGAGAAGAAATGGATTATCCATGATGTTGCTGGCCCCAAAAAACAATGGGGAAGAAAAACATCAGGAAAAATGTAGCTCTTTGAATGCAGACAAATATTGAATAATAGGTAGTGAGAAAAGGCGTTTTGAGTTAAGAGTTTCTTACAATGCAGCCCATGAGGAAGACGTTTAGTTCTTGATTATTAATTAACTATCTTTTAAAAGGCCCATATCTTATATTCACTCCTACACTGCGCAATTCAATTGCACAAAGTATACACTTACTATTTCCACCGGCGCAACACTTTTCATCAGCTGCTGAAGTAGAGTGCCCTCACAGTACGGAAAGGTCTTGATACAATCCCTGATGAACTTCTCCTGGTACTGTGGGAAGCCATCGCTCTCCCTGCCCCTTAGCAGACTGTGACATTATAGGCATTATAAATCAATTAAAAGGAGAATTATCTACACATCTTTCATTGTGCACTTATCGGATCGAATGTCATTCAACAAGAATTGTGATGTTTTTGCGTATATGCGCAGTACGTACTCGTACTTCCAGTCGAGAATAGGCGTTTTTTGTCTTGCTGCTCAATTTACAATTACAATTTAGGCCTTTTGCAGGCACTCTTAATGCCTAGTTTATGCTTCGTCGTAAACAAAGTAATAATAGCACTACAAATCTACAAAGCTCACAACGTGTAACACCGGTGATGTGTTGTGAGCTTGTAGGTCGCCTAATTTTGTGATGAAGTATGAATTGGGATTTATTCAGAGCGATAAATTGTAAGATTAGTCGCCCAGTCTACATTTACAGTCTACCAGCGACACAGTAAGCAGTCAAGTAAATAGAGTGTAAAGAAAACTAAGCGCTTCAAAGTAACCACAGGGTTGCTAGAGTACAAAACCACAAATAGCGTCTGTGAACAAGTAAACAACAAACATGAGCGTGTTTGGTAGAAGCCTAGCTCTGCATGGTCCATAATGCCGTTGCATGTAGATCTACTGTATGTTACCGATGACTTCCAGGGCTCGCATGAATGCAGACAAGCCTCTCGTCTTTAGCGTGAATAAAAATAACGTTTATGCTACTCACCAATACAAAGGCGGGTTGTGGTGTCATTAGAAAGACTATACTTTCCTTAGTGGAAGCACTCTGAGCCCCTCAGACAAGAAAGGGAGATGTATAACTGTCAGAGGGGTGAATCTGTGGAACGGCCTGGACAATGTAGGCCTACTAAAAAAGTGCAGTTCAATCTATACATTTAAAAGAATGTATAAATCAAAAATAATGGATAAGCATAAAACATCAACAATATAGTTTTCCACCTTTAAACCATAACTTATTAAGTATACTCTGTCACGGTCCGTGACATGTTATGTTTTCTTGTGTACCTTTTATTTTGTAGTATTTGTTTTGTGCCATCCTGTCTGCCCCTGTATAGTTCTGTACCTGCCTTGTCTAACCTGTATTGTGATCAGTCTTTGTTTTCCACCTGTGTCCTCTTAGTCCCCCAGCCAATCCCTTTCTTGATTTGAGTGTTGTTCACCTGTGTCTAGTTATCCCATGTCTATAAGTATGCCCTTGTGTTGTCAGTTCTTTGTGGGTTCGTAATTTGTTGTCAGTGTATGTCTAGCTCCTCGTGATTCCTTGATTTTCCTAGTCCTAGTGTATGTCCTTGCTCCTAGTGTTCCTAGTTTATTTTCCTGTGTTTGTTCCTGCTCCCCTGGTTTTTTGGTTAATAAACCACCGTGCACTTGACCTGCCTTGTGTCTGCCTCTTCCTCTGCCTTGTCCTGCGCTTGGGTCCTACACACCTCTGACTCTGATCGTGACATACTCATTAAGATATAGAAATGCTAAAACTGTAGAATAACCTTTATTTTCTTTTTTCCAGTATTTTGTTTGTTTGTATTTCTTTCCTCTGTTTGTCTGTTTTCACCCTGTTTGTTTACTGCCCCCCCCCCCCCCCCCCCCCCCTCCATGTGTGTTACTGTAGATGTATTGTATATATTATTATTTCTGTTGGTGTAAATAGGATAGGCAAAATAAGCCACTGGCTTCAGCCTATAACTTTTTGGTCTAAATACTAACTATCAAAAGCGCTCTTTTTTATTTACGCCAAAGACCGAGAGGGCATGGCCTGCATTCATGCGAGCCCCCGGAAGTCACCGGTAACATATAGCTCTCTAAAATGCAACGGCATTAGAGCTATATATATGGACCAGAGAGCTATATAACAGAAGCCCCAACCTGTAGACCAGTGCGTCCAGTTGCTGGTCATGGTCGTGGAGGTACTCCAGGCACTTGTGCAGAACGCAGCCGATGTAGTGCATCTTCATGGCGAGCACCTCCCTCATGTCCTGCTGCTCATCATGCACACACTGCTCACAGAGGAGGTCCATGACGCCGCAGCACCTCTCCAGGGCCGCCTCGTCCTGCAGCAGCACGGGGTTCTCCTTCACCAGCATCACCATCTGACACGTACGGTACGGCGGCATGCATGCAGCACGCATATAGGGCCCACCGCCGCGCACCGTGCGGAAAGCACATTATTGTGTTATTATGTTTGACGGCATGGGCGGAGGGGCAGGGGGGGTGCAGGGGGGGGGGGGGGAGGGGGGGCACTGCACCCCCTGGCAAAAAAATAAATATATTTTTTTAACTTAACTTCTGGCTTCTGACTGTAGTTTGTAACCATCTCTCTTATCATGATATGATGACTCGCTGTACGGCTGTAGTGCATGTGTGTATGTGTGTGTGAGCTGCTGTACTAAATAACTCCTTTTTAGGGGTTAGGGCATTGTAAAAACGCTAAAATAATAAAACCAGTAAGACGCGCAAACGCGGGAAGCGAACGCAGCTCGTGTGTCTGTGCCCTTTGTGCCCATATATGGAGCTGAGTGATTTGTTTGTGATTGATGCAACACACTCCATATTTGGACGTAGCTCCATATATGGGCACAAAGGGGGGGGGACACGCACACACAGACACACAGACATGATCTGCTAGGTCTCATAGTAAGTGCTCACTGCTTTCGCAATAAAGATAAAAAATCAGGTGTCGTTCGCCAAGCACTCGCACCCCCCCTGGCGTCAACTTCAAGCTCTGCCTATGTTTGATGGAGCACCGAAGTCCTGACGTCACTGCCAGTAGAGGGCGCCAGTCCACAGGCTCGTCGTGTACTTTGTATTGTCTCCACCAGGCCGAAGTCATGGGGAGAGAGTATGTTTTGCACTCGGGGAGAGAGTATGTTTTGCACTCCGTCCGTGTGTGTGTGTGTGTGTGTGTGTCCGTCCGTCCGTCCGTCCGTCCGTCCGTCCGTCCGTCCGTCCGTCCTTCCGTCCGTCCGTTACCAGCTAATCTCCGGCACCGTTGGCCCGATCCATGCCGAACCTTGCACACACACTCCCTGGATGCCAACGACGAACCTCTGCCTCAAATATTCCTCAACCTCGACCTGTTATAGCGCCACCATGAGGCCGATTTAGGCAAAACACATTTCTGCAGACATTTTATCCATACATCACTCAATTCTGTACACATTTCTGTACACATTTTATCCATACATCACTCAATTCGGTATACACTATCTCCATAGTCATGTGATCAACGCGGATCTGCACAATTTCCCATCTTCCATCCTGATTGGCTAAGATTGGCTTCCAAAGCTCACACGATTGGTCCGTTTCGAACAAAATCAAAATACCACAAATCACAAACGCAGTGTGCAATTTCCGTGAATTTATGCACGCACATTTCCACTATAGGCCGAGGATGAAATGCCACTATTTTTTTTTTCTCCCAAATCAGCCTCACAGGGCAATTCCTGTTTTACCTATAACTGCATCGATCTGTATACAACTTATTGATTTAGTCGACTAAAATATATTTTGGCGGGCCTTGATGCCGTCGTAATGACTGATTTCTTTTTGCTGAAAATAGCAGATCTACAAGCTCACAACGCATCACACTGTGAGCTTGTAGATCTGCTATTTTCAGCATGCAACCAAGTGTAAAATGACTTATACTGGATCTCTTGTCCACTATAGTCCCTTCCTAACATTTTAGTCTAGTTTTTAGCTATTGACGAAATTGTCAATACATTACATAGTAGTCTTAGTTTTAGTCATCATAGCTTAGTTTTCATTTAGTTTCCATTTAGTTTTCGTCAGTGAAAAAAGGTAGTCGACGAACATTTTTCGCCTCAGTTTTAGTCGACAAAGACAACACTTGTGTAGATCTATTTGCGCAATTATGGAAATTGTTGACAAGTTTGTAAAAGTTTGGCATCAAGGTCCGCCAAAATACATTTTAGTCGACTAAATCAACTGTATATTCAGTCGACTAAAATCGCATGACATTTAGTCGACTAAAACTAGACTAAGACTAAATTTGCTGCCAAATTTGTCGCGCACGAGTACAGACACACACAGACAGACAGGCAGATATAAGACTAACTAGACAGCTCGCCAGCACGCGGTAAAAAATACATTTGGAAATGTTCTGCCTATGTACAACAGGCCCCCACCTTGACAGGATTGAGGTTGGTGGTCATAATGATCTTGTAAAGGGGTCCTGCCAGTTCGGGAGGCAGCATGGCTTCAGTCTCCGGACCCTGGGGTCTGGTGTAGTGGTCCAGCCTGGCCCGAGAGAAGTAGTTGTTGATCAAAGTGACACAGTCATGCTGGCCTGGAAGAATCAAGGTCAAAGTCATGAAGACATGTATAGTCTATAGACCATTCTCGGGTTGCGGGAACCCCTTTTGGTGTTTTAAAGCATTGTGCTATACTTTAGCTGTTGAAAAATAGCAGATCTACAAGCTCGTAGATCTACGAGCTTCTCTAGGTCTACTATTTTTGAAAAATCGTGAAAATGTGTCGCCATTTTTCAGCCATGGGATAATACTGTTTACTGTCTACGAGCTTGTAGATGTGCTATTTTTGTGAAAATGTGGCACAAATCTTTGAATACATATGCTTTCGGAGCCAACGTTTTTAACTCAAGTCTTTGCTTCTGGGGGAGGACCAGAAGCTGACAATAGAAACAATATAGGGTTTGTCAGAAAACTGTTAGTATTCACCAGCTCAGTGGCCTTGTGGTTAGAGTGTCCGCCCTGAGACTGGGAGGTCTGGGGTTCAATCCCCGGCCCAGGTCATACCAAAGACTGTAAAAATGGGACCCAGTGCCTCCCTGCTTGGCACTCAGCATCAAGGGTTGGATTGGGGGGTAAATCCCTGCGACATACTAGCGTCATGTCCAGGGGGTGTACTTGTACATCAAGCTGCCTCACGCTATACAGAAACAGGAGATAGGCTCCTGGCCTCATGGCTCGGCAAGGCTACTTACTTTACTGACAATAAAAACAATAGGGTTTTTCAGAAAACTGTTAAAATTCAGAAGCCTCAGTCCTAACCTTACCCACAAAAGCTGCCATCTGAGCAGCCGTGCGCCCCACAGAGTTCACCTGGCCCGTTTCTGCTCCTGCGTTCAGGAGCATGCTGGTCACGTCACTCTTTCCTGTGGAGGTCATGAAACATGAAGTGTTGTTTTTGGCAGCAAATGTTAGTAGTTAGTTAGTTTTAGTCATAGTTTCTTGAATAGTTTTCATTTATAGTTTTAGGTCACATTTTAGTCACCTGGAATGTTTTAGTGTTGGTCTAGTTTTAGTCGACTAAATTGTATTTTGCCGAATAGCAGATCTAGATCTGCTATTTTCAGCATGCAACCTATAATGACTGGATCTCTTGTCCCTTCCCTTGTTGACGAAATTGTCAATATATTTAGTCTTAGTTTTAGTCATCATAGCTTCGTTTTCATTTAGTTTTCATCAGTGGAAAAAGGTGTAGTCGACGAACATTTTTCGTCGACGAAAACAACACTGTGGTCAAATCAAATATATACATCATCAAAGATGTCAGGCAGACGTACAGCGTTTGTGTCCAAATTCCGACAAACCATTACTTTTCAGGATAAACCTTACTTTTCAGGAAATGACGGAAAAATAAATAACCGTTCCAGCGGATCCAGTGTATAGTTTTTATTTAGTCACTTGGTCAGGAGGTCGTGGCGTTTTTTAATACTTTTCGTTGGTTAAATCCCATAGACGCACTTTTACCGTAACTATTTTAAGAATGTCTGGTGGGGTGAAATGAACACTGGATATTTGACACTGTAATATCTGGACATTTGACTGCATAGTAGGCACTAGGCAGACCCACCTAGCCTCGGAAACCCAGACGTTTTTATTTCCAGGGAGAAAAAAAAAGTCTGGGTCCACTTCAATTCGGCATAGAGTAGCGCAAACATTGCTCACTCTCTGCAGATTTCTGATTGTCTGCACCTTTGTAAAATTGACATACACACGCACACATGTACACACACACGCTCCTCTCTCTCTCTGTCGCTCTAAGTAATTAGTCTCATGTCGCGCAGCTGCACATATATTCTCCCGGCGGATCCTGCCGGGAGCTGCCTATGCCATAAAAAGCATAGGTGAGTTCCAGGCTAGACCCACCTGACAGAGCAGCAAACATGAGGGCGGTGTATCCATATTCGTGTTGGTTACAGTTGACGTTGGCTCCATGTTGCAGCAGCAGGCCACACATGCCGGCCTCACCCTTACACGCTGCGTGCATCAACGGTGTCATTCCATGCTGTATGTACAGGAAAGAGAGGCAATTTATCTATGAGGGTCATTTGCCTCATACTGTATATTATGTTCACAGGCCTGACGTCGAAAAAAAACCGTTCGCTTTGAAAGAATATATATTCAAAGATTTGTGCCGCATTTTTACGATTTAAAAAAGACCTACAAGCTCGTAGCGCGCCACTCGGTGGCGCGCTATGAGCTTGTAGATCTGCTATTTTTCAATAGCTAAAGGATAACACAATGCTTAGTTAAAACACCAAAAGGGGTTCCCGCATGTCTGTATTCTGGGCTCATTTGTCAAAAGGGTTAGGACGCACGCACGCACGCACGCACGCACGCACGCACGCACGCCATCTGATCTTGACAGACTGGAAAGTAAACACTTATGGACTCACGGTGTGTTACGTCTAGTGGCACGACGCTATTATCTATATCTATAGCCTTCCTTGAAGGGCTGTCACCTCCATGTGTCTCAGAAACAATAAAGAAGAACATTGTGCTTTTTATAACCGTTGTTGTGAACATTTAGCCTTATCCTTCCCATGAGTGTATAGTGCTAAATCACATGTAGTTCCCCCTGAGCTCTGTACTAGGCCCTCTCCTGTTTTGTCTCTACACTAAATACCGGATCTTTGCCAAAAGAAATAGCCAATCGCATGCTCTGAACTTGTAGTTCTGCTATTTTTGCCAAATGTCATTTGCCCCCAGAATAGGGACACAAGTGTATAATCAAATATATATATATATATATATATATATATATATATATTTTGTTTTACAAGACTTGTCATAGTTATGAATAAACATAAACAGTCTTCATACATACCTCGTCCAAGCAGTCCACCTGCACATCTGTCCTCGCCAACAACATGTCCGCCTCCTGCAGATCGTCTACACATGAACAGAATCGACGTCAGGAAGAACACTAAAAGGTTCAGGTTGGGGTTTGGGATATTAAGGCAGGGCTTCTCAACCCTATTCTGGGGGCCCAGGTCAAAAAAACATGACCGCTTATTTAATGCTTATTTAAGGCTTTCGGCTGCCGTAAAGTGGTCAGATGCGTGGGCTGCGTGCATGCATTCTCCGACCACATAAATCAATTGTGTTCTGGCTATATAGGATCAATGGAGTTTTTGTATTGAGTTGTGCTTGAAATGTACTGTAATTCTGCAAACTGTTAATAAATACTTCAATCCATCAACATAGTTCCTATTCATCGATATCATAATGAAAAGACATTTTTCAAGGCTTCGACATATACTGTGTGTTTAATGCATAATAAATGATTGATATGTGTGTATGTTTGTATGTATGTATGCATATAAACAGTGAAATGGCTTCTACAATATGTATGTATATATGTGTGTATATATATAAAATCTACAAGGAGGAAAAATGTAGACGTTTTCCATATCATTTGGATATTTCATCGATATTGAAATTGAATGGTTGACATTTTATCTACTATATAAATGTAACGAAGGAAGAGTACACACCTGCAGCTATAGTTTGTAGGAGCTTCCACTCAGACGCAGAGAGATCTCCCTTCTTTGACGCGGCAGCCATAAGTCTGTCTTTTTTTTATCAGATGTTTAGTTTGACCGTGTTCTCTCTGAGGAGGTGACGATAGTTTGATCTGTAAAGTAAAGTAAGGCTGGCGGAGTTTAGTTTAAAGCTGCTGGCACTGCATGGGATAAAACAATCACTGGAATATACCATCATAAAGACCACAGGGGGGGGGGGGGGGGGGGGGGGTATTGGTGCAGTCCGACTTTACTGATCAAATAACTTTTGAACTTGCCGATTGATTACATTTCACACGCTTGTATAATATTCATTTTAAACACATTGTGATTGTGGTGTAATGTTTTCTAGGGTGTTAAATGTAGACTATAGTTTTAAATCATATCAGACCCCCCCCCCCCCCCCCCCCCCCCCCCCATCCTGCAGTGCCTCCATCCACACTAGACCCTGCCCCCTGTTGTGTGTCTGGGTGGTTGAAAACCTCCACGCTGAGTGAAGAATTTACAACTATACATCAACTGTAATATCTTCCACTTATTGAGTCAACCACAGTCAGGTAATAACCCATACAACAATGACTAGACTGTCAGTGATTGGTTACTTATGACTACCATAATAACCTATACAACAATGACTAGACTATAAGTGATTGGTTACTTACAGGGGCGGCCTTAAGGATCGGGAGGCCCCGTTCATGACGTCATATTTTTTTATAATTAATAATTATATATATATATATAAATGTATAAATATATATTTAAAAAAAATACTTTACTTTTTAAACCTGGCAACCATTTTCCGCTAACCTGAGCGGGGCTCCCTAGCCTGCTGGAGGGGCTCCCATCATCCCATGCACCCTCGAGAGAAAGAAAAAAAAGGAAAATAAATGCAGCCTTGAGCCTACCAAATATGTTGTGGTCTTGTGGAGCTTGATCACCTCCTCCTCCTTTCCCCAAATTGCCAATCCCAATAAATCAAAAGTAGTGTGAATACTTCCACAGCCTAATTACTAAAGGATTAACTATCAGTCTTCTCCGAAATCTGTCAATCTTTGTCAACTCAGCACGTGTTGACAACGCATTGTAAACAGAAACAGAAGCTGACTGTGTGTGTGTGTGTGTGTGTGTGTCACACCAAAAGTGGTGACCTATAGAATCCTGTACATTAGAATCATCGCGATCCTCACCCCTAACACAGCTGTCATTAATTAATGGTCTTGATTGCCTATGCGTTCAAGTTAGAGTTAAATACCCATAAGGGTCCCTTTTGTATCATTTAGCTGGGGACCCCCTGGTCCATGGAACTCCCTTAAGGACCCCTGGGGGTCCCCGGACCCGACTTTGAGAACCACTGTTGTAGCCTACAAGAAGACACACACATAGCCTAGCCGGCTATACTCAAGTAACTCAACTCAACTCCATTTTATTTCTATAGTGTTTAACCTGCAGGGCCAGCAGGGGCCTATTTCACGAATCTTGGATGACCTAATCCAGGATATAGGCCAAAGCCAGGCTTTTTAAATCCTGATCTTTACAGCCTGGTTTATTCCGTTCCACTAAAGCCAAGCGAGGCTCAGAATTGGCGGATTTGGCGAGCCGGGATCAGCAAGCCTGGCTTAATAGACAGTCTGGCTTTTTGTCTCTAGACCCCTTCTGTGGATCAAAGATTTACTGATCCTTCTTCTTCATGGGGTATTAAGGCAGTTTGCATCCTTAATAGTTGCATTACAGCCCCCTTCTGTATATCTCATTATCTTTACCAATCTATTCAAGACTTACTGATACAAGGACTTAAGCTTCTAAAATAAATACTGCTGCTGTAATTAAAGAGAGAACATAATCTCAATAGTGGATAGACTGAATGATTAACTACCCCAAAAATATAGTTTACGTTTTACCACTACTATTAACTTAAAACAGAATTCTTAATATTGTAAGCATAATGATATTGTCACATTGTGATATTTGGCCATAACTCCCTCCTCTGAGGGAGGTACCTTTGGGGAAGGGGGTTGTTTTCCAGACAGGGGCAAGACTGGTGAGGTTCATAGGTTCATGGGTTCATTTAGCATGCCAAAGTTTGTGCTATTGCCATTGAGAATGCATTGGGCGTTTAAGTTAAATAACTCAGAAACTACAAAACATTTCAAAGTAAAAAGTTCCAGCATGTGTTTCCACAGTAAGCTGAATTTTACAAAGTGTGAATGGAGTTTCTAGGTGAAAGTGATTTTTTGAAGTGCCACTATCTGCCTATAAATGTCTCAAATTTGAAAGCACTATATTTCTAAAACTATGAAACATTTAAAAGATTCCTTTTCAGGCACACATGTCCACCGTAGGATGAACCTAAATAGGTTTGAATGGGGTTTCTAGGTGTAAGTATGTAGGACTAGTAGTGGGTGAAACGTTACAATATGTTGTAAAACAATGAGTAATGGTAATATTTAGTAGTTTTCACTTTTACAAAGAATAATAATATAATATAATAATTATTCTTAACCGTGCACTTGCACGACAGCAAACCTATTCATGGGAAACATTCACCAAAAGCAGCTGATCTACAAGCTCACAAGCTGTCATGATGTTGTGCAGCCTATTTTGGTTATTTGATTTTATATAGTGCTTAAATTAGTCCTTTAATGCAGACCGATACAAATAAGGCAACATTAACCCATAATAATTGAATAAATCTGGAAAACATCATTGGTTTGTGATCAGTTTGGAGGGTTGACTGCTTAATGAACAGTAAAGACATCAGGATTAGGTTAAACCTGGCTGTTAGCCTGGTCCGGAGCAGGCTAAGTCCAAAGCATAAGTTTCCATGGTAACTAATGTAGCATCACTTTCATGAAACCGAATCAAGCCTCAACATATCCAGGTTAACTGGTTAAGTTAATCTGGCAAGATCAACCAGCTTTCATGAAACCGGTTAAGCACTGATCCAGGATATATTAAGCCAGGATATGTGTTAAAGCCCGGCTTAATCTCTAATCCAAGTTTCGTGGTCAAGTGCTGTACAGGTTCAAAGAAAACAAACAGCAAACAATGCAATATTATTAAACAGACAGTAGAAAACATAAATATAAGCAGGCATTAGAAAACAATCAAGGAGCAAACGGTGCAATATAAATGGACATAGGCCTACAAATATGCATGTTCAAAATAATAATTTCTAGACAGTAAAATGATTAAAAAAAAATTAAATAAATAATTTCACTTAAAATAAAATATATGGGTAATGTTATCCATATTTTCCCTCCCCGCTTTCCTGCCTCACTTTTAGCTTCAAATTTCAATATATATGTACTCAGCCAATCAGTTCATCGCTGTGCGGTGATGAGCCAATCACAACAAGCCAATATTTGTGTTCACACAAACCCGGAGAGCTGGCCATAGGAGGGGCTACCGCGCCTCAAAAAATAATAATATGTTTTTGTATTTTTGAGGAGCTCCTATATATTCAGCTATTAGTGTAGATTTTCGTCTCACACAAACTGACAATGAATGGAGAATTTACGTCATTATGTGTCTGAGCAAATCGGCAAATGTTGTCCTATACACAAAAATTCAATTCCCAGTGACAAAGGAGAGTTCACGTCATTAGGTGTCTGAGCAAATTGTTACGTCATGATGATGTACAATGAGAAGAGCGTCCCTCACATTTTGGACTGAGGTCGAGAAAAAAAATCTCCTGGATCCTAACATGTTTCTATGTCAGCGGTGCTCAACCTTTTTCATGTCAAGGACCCCCAGAATTTTCTCTATTTGGCCACGGACCCCCATCTCAAAATATGTAGTTCCAGGGACCCCCCAGAAGCCAATATTTTAATTAAAAATCTTCGCTCTGAAATATTTGTGCCACATTTTCACGATTTTTCAAAAATAGCAAACCTACAAGCTTGTAGATCTATTTTTCAATAGCTAAAGCATAATGCTAACACCAAATGGGGTTCCCGCCCAAAATGGGTTAACACGGGTATGTTTTTTTCTTTTTACATCTCATGTCGTCATTAGTGCCCTAAACAAACTGCCTTATGACGTCATTTCAAAAGCCATACATAGTCTATAGTAGCCAGAATGTGAACCCGGACATGTTGAGTACACCAACGTTTTATGTTACAAATGTTTAGTATGGGGCCCCAGCATGTAGAAACTGATAGTCTAGTAGCCAGAATGTGAACCCGGACATGTTGAGTACACCAACGATTTATGTTACAAATGTTTAATATGTGCCCCAGCATGTAGAAACTGCCGGATGCTAAATTGCATATTGTGTTGAGCAATTTTCCTAATCGGCATAATTAGCTTTAATGACTATCATCTGATGATATAGTCCGAGACTTTAGTCATATTTTTGCGGTAATCAGTCTTAGAAGCACCACATTTGGCATAGATGTAGCCCAGGGCATAATGATTTAGCTATATAGGTGGGGCCAGTGTGTCAGTGTAAAAACCAGATCAATGAATGTCCTCTGACTGCATTGAGTCTTCTGCTCACTTTGAATGACTGTTGTGTGACCTACGTCACATTCACAGGAAAAGAGGGAGCTGTTTTTCCTTTATTTTTTGACGATGGGTTCTCAGATTGCTTCTTGTCTGAATGGGATTGAGGAATGTCACAACAAATGTGTGAGTTTGTCGCCCTCTGCTGGACAAACATCAGTCATAACATTAAAATAATAAACATCCAAGGTTGAGAGAGAGAGAGACACATTGATTGATTGATTGATTGAAATCTTTATTAACAGTTTGCAGAATTACAGTACATTTCAAGCACAAACTCAATACAAAGACTGTTAACTGTGAGTGGACGACCCAATTAAGCCTTACACTTGTTTACAACAGGGTCCACATTGTTCAATTCATCAAAACATTTAGAGACAAACAAATAGACACTTCTATGTAGTTAAGAACAGAACAGGAATTCATCATATAGGAAGCGAAAAGGGAAAAAAATATATATACAGTGAGGGGAACAGGGGGATAAAAGAAAACGAAAGACAGAGTGTAGGGCGCCTGCACACAACACCATGCGTTGATGCCATGTGTGCATATGTGCAGGCACCCAACACCACGTCCATACAAAAACATAGTACAATCCATAGTACAAAGACAGAGTGTAGGGCGCCTGCACACAACACCATGCGTTTATGCCATGTGTGCATATGTGCAGGCACCCAACACCACGTCCATACAAAAACATAGTACAATCCAGATAAAAATTCAGCTTTTACAGAGGCCAGTTTCGAATTGCAGCCATCCGTAGGTGCCCTTTGAGAGCAGTTTTGAAGGAGCCAAGGGATTCACATGTCTTAATGACTGTTGGTAGGGTGTGACAACATTTGTCACACCATAAACACAAAGTTTGCCACTACCTCTAATCCCAGGTATATGATTTTAGTTATATAATTTTACCCAATATAATACATTCCTTAAAAGCCCTATATTAAATTACAGCAATGGCAATTTGAGGTACCAGTACTATTATTTTATATTAACTGTGGTCATTCTGTGTGGCACAGTCTGTGTTTTGCTGGTGAATAATTAGATGGCTTTTAATTTAAGGCAGTGATTACTGTTATCGGTGTGATTGGCAATTGATTAATTGTGTGTATTTAAATGTTCTAAACACGGATTTAAAAATGTCATCCGCTCTTCAAACAGTTCCACATGGATTCAGATTACAGCCACTCAGTGAAGCTGTTGAATTAACTTTGAGGACTTTAAGGACCAATAGAATCCATTGATTATTTGTAATGGTTTAATTCCTGAAGGTCATAGTTCAGTTACAGTTTCGTGTAAGGGTCCATTTGGTTCCATGTGTATTGTGTTACACTCGAGTTACAGACCTGTTATAGGTTATATTATATTAAGGTTTTTTTCTTTCTTTTTTTTTAAAGCAAGAAAAGAATTAGCCTACATGTATTCCAAGTTCCACATTCCCAAAACATAATTTCATGCATTACAATTAGGGCTGTCAAAGTTAACGCACTATTAACTATAGTTAACTCACAATCCTTTGAATGGCACTATTTTTTTTGACGTGCGATTAACGCACTGTGAAGTTTGACAGAATGGTTGAGAGACGCATGTATGTGAATGCAGGCAGTCAGTGAGCAGCTGCATTACTTACGTTAATTTAAGTCTACACAATTAGAAAACATGTTATTTTGATCAACATGGCCTGTTATCCCTCGTAATGGTATACCATTGGCCAACATCAATACAGTTCTTTAGTTTGGGTCTTGAAGGCTAAATGTCATCAAATGGTGGTCCGTGGCTCAAATGCAGAATAAATAATCGGCCTTGATATGAAAAATCTTGAAAACCACTGATTTAAGGTATATTTAGAACGGATAAAAAAATATGCGATTAATTTGCGATTAATCACAGCTAACTATGGACAATCATGCGATTAATCAGATTAAATATTTTAATCGATTGAACAGCCCTATAATTACAATACATAAATGTAAGAAGTTTAAGAAGCTTAGGCTAAAACGAACGCAAGAGAACGTTTGATAAGAAAGAAGGAGATGAAAATAGCAGATCTACAAGCCACTCGGTAGGCGTTCCCGCATAACTTCTGGGTATGATGATGCTGTCATATGCACATACCCTCTATTCTGGGGGGAACCTTCAGCCAAAAATAGCAGATCTACAAGCTGTAGGATGTTTGGCAACATTTGGTGAAGACAGAAAAGAAGCGGTCCAAGTACAGAGACAACTAGCACAGAGACAACTCGGGGCCAGTTTAGTAAGTCTAGAGGGTTTAAGAGTTGAAATAACAAGCTGTATTATAGTGTGTATATGAATTAATTTTAACAACCTGTATTCTACTATGTTTATATGTACATGAATGTATTTTAACAACCTGTATTCTACTACAGTATATGTTTATTTGTATATAAATGTAATTTAACAACCTGTATTCTACTATATGTTTATAATTGTATATAAATGTATTTTAACAACCTGTATTCTATGTTTATATATATGAGCTGTTTGAACTGATTTTGAAGGATGTGTCATTGATTGATTCCATCAATTGGTTCAATAATGGACATTACTTTACGAATAAGGATGACAAAGTGTGTCTTATTGTTGTTTCCAAACAAGGGACGGTTCCTTATTCCTTATTCAGTTGGCGACCCAATATATGGCTATTTACGTATACAATAAATTACCAAATCGACCCAAAAGTACAAATGAAACAAAGGATTTCATTGCTTACGGTATTGAAAGTAGTCGATTAGACCATTGGTTCCCAACCTTTTTATACTGAAGTACCACCTCAGAAAATGTTTGGCTCTTCAAGTACCACCATAATAACTGATGTTAGATGTTAGGGTAAAACAAAACAAAGGTGAATTTCATTGCTTACAGTAATGAAAGAATTCCATTTCCATCCAGTTTATGCCAGGTGAGTCCAGTGCAACGCACCTCAGAAATCAACGGGAAGTGTTGGAGAAATAGAATCAATATCCGGTCAGTGCGTTCAGTGTCTGTTTCTCGCTTCAAATGTTTTCAGAAACATTCTTGAGAGAAATGTTTAGCTGTAAAAAACATTGTTTGTTTATACATGAATAATAACGATAACGATTGGATCCAACGTAGTTCTTTGTTTGGAATGGTTATTGTACTTGTTCAAAACTTCTATATATGCTTAAATGGCATTTTAATGCAATATTTCCATCCCAAATATGATGATTTTGAAAAAAACTAGTAAATATACCCATTTTAAAAGTGTATGCTGAGACCCAACATGTTTCTAATGGCAATAGAAAGCTGCCCATCGTTCTAAGCTTCGATTTGAGTGGTAACATGTGGTTGTACCTCCTGACATACTGTCAGAAATGTGATAAGTGATGACATGAGCCAGCGTCCCAAAATTGAGCTATGGTATCAAATGGGTGGGCTTGCTTGCCGAAAGAACAAGTTTGTTAACGAAAAGGTGGACGGCCGGTACCTACATATATTAAATTGTTTATAGGATCAATATACGCAAATGAATATTATAACCCATCCATAGGAGTAGCTTTTCCATATTTATCACACATTTTGTCATGTTGTGAAGCTGCGCTGTGAAGGTTGTCTGTGACACCAGATCATGGAAACCTGATATGATCTTCAGGGTTTCTTCCAGATGCTGAACCTCTGCTCTGTGGTTGACCTGGATCCATGACAGAAACCCCTTCCATGCTAGCCTCATCATGGCCTCATAGACAATTTTACATTATAATTTTGTGAAGCCTGACAGCACGGTTGTACCTGCGCCCTTCCATCACAGCTGTGATGGAGCCTTCTGCGATGACACCAGACTCCACACACAGGTCACGGAGGCCAGCATCCTGAAACCTCTTCCCAATGGTCGATAGGAAGTTGCAGATGGTATGGAACGCTCCCATCCTCAATATGATGTTACTGAACTTCTCTTGTTTCCAAGTGATTTCTGTGGCCTTGGCGTAGAGAGCTTGGTCAAAGACACAGACAATCTCGTTCAGTTCCAAGGTCTCCATGATGTTCAGAGTTTGGGTGAGGATTTCATTGACAGTCGACATATCAGTAGCTGGGGCATTGATTGTTGGTAGGTAGCCCACAGTGTCCTGGACGACTTGTATGTCAGTGCGGATGAGGATGTTAAATCCAGTCCAACTGCTGATAGTTTGGTCGTCTGGGTTTGACATCCTGGTGAGCAGCCAGATCAAGTTTTTCACCCTGGCATCCTGGATTTGTTTCCCTGCGTCCGCATCTAGGCTGACTATGGCTGGAGGACCCACTCTCTGACCAGAGTTCACAGACATGCCGGTCTGACAGACAGACAGCAATCACTAGGGCTAATTAGCCATATAAAAAAATAGAAGTCCGCATTATGGCATCAGTGCAATTCGGCCAGTCTATAGTTTTAAGCCAGATCACCTTAATTAATTATAATATGGGCAACTGTAGCTGTGTAGGCTGTAGGCTACTACATTGATCTCATCATGAGATCAAACAAGTTTGGTGACAAATGTCCCACAAATCATTTTAATATGACGACATCATGCAATGAACCTGTACTTAGGCTGACAAAGAGGATATAGGCTACCCGCCGTATATGGTTGAACATTTAAATAGCTATATGCCTACCTACGTGTCCATGATCAGAACAAATCCATTCTCCACATGGCATTCAGACAGCTGATGACAGTGAGATGATATTAATCTATTCCCCGCATGAATCACGTGACTAATGCACTGACATGGAGATGTTTACAAGTGTTAATTGGTATACTGCGTTAGTGCGTTATACTGTTTTATTAATACAATGTATTGCGTTATATATATTGTCTGTGCTCCTTACTTTTTGGGTAGGTGCTCCTATTTTTTTGCTAGTGCTACTAACTCTGATATCTATTTTACTTCTGCAGGCGAGTGTGCAATTGTTCTTTAATTTTTTTATAACCCTGCAGTGCATTCATCAGTAAGGGCTTTTATCATTGCCGAGTAGTAATATAGAATTTGGTTGTGTGGTGAACAGTACAAATTAACTTCTTTCTCATTATGTGAAAGTAACTGTAATATCAGTTAACTTATTAACATTCTGACATTTAACAACGAGTGAAGCAATGCGTGCCAAGTTGGCAAGTTTAATTTATAAGAATATACATATAACTTGCGCTGTTTACTTGAAGATCTGTCCGTGCAGAGACCCTCCTGTCAAAAGTAACTGCTCTACAAGCTCATCGCGGCTGTTCTATATAATTTAAAGTTTGGGAATCCTCTGTGCAGGCTATTATATTGTGTTGATTGGGCGTGGATGTTCCAACTAACCAGGCGACACCAGGCAAATCGCTTGGGAAAAATGTGGAAAGGATACACTCAGCGATCCGCACAAATTAAGTGATTACACCATGCAGGTTCCCTGAATATCACGGGAGCAAATTGCAGCTTGATCGGACGGATAAATACGATATCATTACCCATCTGTTTACGCATCAGTTACACTGTGGCGTATTTCTCCTTTGTGAATGAGGAGAGGACCATAGTGTGTATTGATGGGGGAAAGTAGACCCTTTAAGCAGTCACTATTACTTTAAGAGTGTGCAGCCGAGCTGGGCCCAAGCAAGGTCACAGAGTGACAAGAAAGATTGCTAGTATATATTGTCAGGGAAAGGCGGTGACACGTCAGAATTCTCCAAGACCGACAAGCGTCTGTCCTGTGCTTCGAGGGGCCCCCCGATCGGCGGACTGATATGATCGAATCTGATTCGTGATGTATACAGGTCGTATCTGCTTTCATATGTGTCTTTGCTGTTCATATGTATATAACATGACCATTCAATTTGGGATAATTATGGGCAATCAATAAATGCCAGATCGTGTGAATCCATGATTTTAAGTGTACAGCCTGTTTATTGGACTATTAGATAACCCTCTCACAGTATGACGCATCAGTATATTGTACAGGAGGATTCACATACTGTGTGTGTGGAGGTCCAGGTTCATTACTGAAGTCAGGAGGAAGTCCTTTAGACGTGTCACTCTTCATAGACATGTAGCTGGGTGTTGGAGACTCTGCTCTGTGGTACAGACTTCTGGAATCATAACATTGTTTGTGTGAATGACATTGTCAATTCTTTTTTTTATTTGTATTATTGTTACATTTCATTTTATTTATACATGGGTAACATATTTTTGTTTCCTCTCACAACATTGCATTAAAAAGAAAACTAAAATTGCAAAAAATCAATTGTTTTGTTGTGGTTTTACTATGCATGTAAAATACTGTATTTACAGGGCCTGGCCAAGAGGGGGCACAAGTACACCAGATTAGGACTAGGAAGTTAGTAGGAGGCAGAGCCATATAGATTGATTTTAAATCCCTTTATTTTAGTTTTATAGTAATAGTACAACATAAACATTACAGAGACTTTAGTTGTCACTGTACAATACTTACTAAATATACAACACAATAACCGGTGATAGTTTAAACATGGCTTGTTGCATACTGTACACATACTGTATATTACTGTTCACATACTATACATGCACACAAGCAGCCAGCCTGTCTACTGAACACCACACTGATTTGTACCACTTCATTCACAAACTGCACACACAGTAATTTACAATCTGTAGATTCACTTTGAACAGGATTGATACAACATTATTAGATGTTATGTCTTGTTTTTGTCATTCATGTAACTTAGCATGAGATCACATGTATTATAGTGTTGTGTATATCAGTGGTATCAGTGGTATATCAGATGATTCACATACGTTGTATCTGGAGGTCCAGGTTCATTACTGAAGTCAGGAGGTTCATGACTCTTCATAGACACAGATGGAGGCTCTGCTCTGTGGATGTGATGTTTGTCAGCTCCCTCCTCCTCTCTCTCCTCACACTGACTCATCTTTGGTCTTCAGGAAACCTGTCAAGATTACAGTCACAATACACCAGGAAACAGTCAATGCTGGCCTAGTCCAGGCACATGCCACATAATGCCACATAATAGGCTCTTATTGTCGCGTCAGCTCGTCGCTTGTCTACTGTAACTATCAACAAAGGCACAAAAGCCAAAAACTAATCTTAAAAAAAGAGAGGAAATGTTTGCTGTATACGTAATGCGCGTGCACACACACACACACACACACACACACACACACACACACACACACACACACACACACACACAGACGTGCAGAGAATGTTAGAGGGGCTAACATTTCTAAAATCTTGCTCCCAGCGGTTCTTGTAACCTTGTAAACCGAGGAACATCATTTATATTAGCAGGCGTGGTGTAGGAACAGTAGGAGAGTAAAGCATGGTGGTGTAGGAACAGTAGGAGAGTAAAGCATGGTGGTGTAGGAACAGTAGGAGAGTAAAGCATGGTGGTGTAGGAACAGTAGGAGAGTAAAGCATGGTGTTGTAGGAACAGTAGGAGAGTAAAGCATGGTGGTGTAGAAACAGTAGGAGAGTAAAGCATGGTGTTGTAGGAACAGTAGGAGAGTAAAGCATGGTGTGTAGGAACAGTAGGAGAGTAAAGCATGGTGGTGTAGAAACAGTAGGAGAGTAAAGCATGGTGTTGTAGGAACAGTAGGAGAGTAAAGCATGGTGGTGTAGGAACAGTAGGAGAGTAAAGCATGGTGTTGTAGGAACAGTAGGAGAGTAAAGCATGGTGGTGTAGAAACAGTAGGAGAGTAAAGCATGGTGTTGTAGGAACAGTAGGAGAGTAAAGCATGGTGGTGTAGAAACAGTAGGAGAGTAAAGCATGGTGTGTAGGAACAGTAGGAGAGTAAAGCATGGTGGTGTAGGAACAGTAGGAGAGTAAAGCATGGTGGTGTAGGAACAGTAGGAGAGTAAAGCATGGTGGTGTAGGAACAGTAGGAGAGTAAAGCATGGTGTTGTAGGAACAGTAGGAGAGTAAAGCATGGTGGTGTAGAAACAGTAGGAGAGTAAAGCATGGTGGTGTAGAAACAGTAGGAGAGTAAAGCATGGTGTTGTAGAAACAGTAGGAGAGTAAAGCATGGAGGTGTAGGAACAGTAGGAGAGTAAACACCGCGCACAGTGTATAGTTTGTTGATTAGGTTTTGATGCAGTAATGCTCTTTCTTTGCTTTTCATTATTATACTAATTGTTTTTGTATTATAAAGGTCTTAAAAGTCCTTAACTTGCCACTTTACTGTCATCTGGGGACCATTCCAAAATCATGTGTGGACCCCCTGGGGGTCCCAGCCCACATGTTGAGAACCACTGATCTACCTTACAGGTGACTCATAACAATCATGCCACACAGCAACATGGCAGAGAGGAGTGATGATTAACATCCAATGCCCAAAATCTCGGCCACTCCCTGACTCACACTGGCTCATGCCAGCATGGTGGCGTTACTGTGGAATTGGTGACCTGTGGAATCGTGTAGACTCTACACGATTGTCACATATTTCCACAGGAAATACACTGTAGACAATCACATAAGTTCAATCTACTGGTATTCTGGCAATTTAAAGACTCCCATGTATGTGAAGTCCACAAGATGGTCACATATTTCAGCAGGTCACATATTTCACCTTAACGCCACGCTGGAGTGATGGAGTGGCTGAGATTTAGGGTATTGGAATGGTGTGTGTGTGTGTGTGTGTGTGTGTGTGTGTGTGTGTGTGTGTGTGTGTGTGTGTGTGTGTGTGTGTGGCATTAGCCAAAGTACAACACTTATTCTCCAATGTACATGTTCCACGAAAGTCACTACGTGATTTGACTGAAAAAACTGTACAGTTAGTGAGACAATGGACTGGCCTAAACACACACACAACACGTGACATTATATTCCACAGTAAAGGTGAGGGTGGTCTGGGGGTCCCCAATTTTGAATGGGTTTATATTGCATCATTCTCGAGGTCGGCTGTACCTTTGACTATAGCCTGGAAGAAGTGTGTGTGTGTGTGTGTGTGTGTGTGTGTGTGTGTGTGTGTGTGTGTGTGTGTGTGTGTGTGTGTGTGTGTGTGTGTGTGTGTGTGTGTGTGTGTGTGCGTGTGGGTGTGTGTGTACACACAGATACAGGGCACTAGGACAGCAAAGCACCTTGATGTGCTTTGACCTTTGTCCAAAAACTTTAAAAAATAATATATATATGGTCATAAAGTTGATATCACTTTTTAATAATCCTCCCTACTATAGAGTGCAGTGCACTGACCATATAAGGCAGGGGTGTCGAACTCAACTTGGGGCGAGGGCCGCATTGGTCAAAAGGTCACTTGATGGGGGCCACAACCAGTTGCGCACGCACGCTCGATGTCTCAGTCAGTCACTGCTATAATCTATCTATCTATCTATCTATCTGTCTATATGCTCAGACCCAGCCAGCCAGCCAGCCACACACACACATAGTGCTCAGACCCAGCCAGCCACACACATAGCTCCGTAAGGGAGTGGTTGCACCACTCAAAAGATCTTCAAAAAACTGAAGAGGCTACTGGAGATTGGAGAACCTGATTTGGACATGATCTGATGCAGGACAATGTCACTATGACAGAAAGAGAAGATGGGTCTGGCCACATTCATTCACCCCATGATCTCAGTGGAAATTGGGGAATATGTTGACAATAGTCGACAGCTCTGCCGATTAATAATCGATTCATTGAACCCACCCACCATATCAATCAATATCAGATACAACTTACCAGTAAGACGCGCAAACGCGTAAAGCGAACGCAGCTGAGACCCTGCAGATCATGTCTGTCTGTCTGTCTGTCTGTGTGTCTGTCCCGCTGTTACTGTATATGTGGACCTGGCCCCTTTTGTGCCCATATATGGAGCTGAGTGGACCTGGCCCCTTTTGTGCCCATATATGGAGCTGAGTGGACCTGGCCCCTTTTGTGCCCATATATACTACTATATGAAGTACTTGATATAAAGAGAACATGTTCAGTTCACTAGTCTACACTCTACTCAACACCTGCCTTCATTTCATCTGATTGTCTGTCTGGCAGGCACTTAACAAGCGATCGTTAACTGTGTCTGTTAGAGAGAGGGGCAGAGAAGAGTGGCTTTGCTCAACTTGATTTATACTTATATTCTCCACTCTGATGAAGGTACATGTTCTATATATCTTGCAGCCTTACTTATTAGCCTATATTTTAGCTATTTAGCATAAGACGACGGATCACCAGTTTGATACCCCTGATATAAGGTGTTCCTCCCTGTCCCCAGTTAACCCCTGGGCCTGGGGTAAAAAAACGTACTGCCACACACACACACACACACACACACACACACACACACACACACACACACACACACACACACACGTCAAGAACAACTGGACTGCAGTGGGTGGGGAGGAGTAACTGTTTTGTTATTTTGTATTTATCATTTATTTTCTGTAATATTTATTATAATTCTATTATGTTAGTAGTCATACAAAAAAAAGGGATGCTTTTCCAATGAGAGTTATACCTGTCATAGCTATTTGTTCACTATTGTGAGGTTTATTGTATATGACTAAGCGAGTTTCAACTGTGATTTACTTGTAATGGTAGAGAGAACTCCATTTTTATAATACAGTATACATTCAAGTCTATATTTTGATACATATCATGGGCACAAAGTCATATCAAAACAATGTCCTTGGATGTGTTTTTATCAAAACTGTGTTTCTTCATAACAGCTTTTTGAGATACATGTGTAGCCGGCTGGAATTGAGCCTTCGGGGCCACCGTAGACTGGCTGCCCTGCCACTTCCTTGTCAATCAGTGGTGACTATTTAAAGGCCCTGCAGTCTAACAAACACAGGTTTCTTGATGTTTGCTGTGGGTCCATGCAGAGATCATGTCTTAATTGTGTTTTTATCTGTCCCTGCCTTGGTGAGTAACCTGATGGATAGATGTTATTTAGATTGTACTAAAAAAAGTGTTTTCTAATTAAGTACTTTTATTATTTGTTACTATACTATACCCAGTAGTTCATGTGCCTGGAAGCGATGAGCTCATGTGCCAGAGGGGCCGATGTGAATGAACACAGACTCAAATAGATGTCACCACTGCTGTTTTGTTTTGTTTGTTTAGACTGATTTTAGTGTTTGGTTTTATTTAATTGAGCCATTTCCTCTTGTTTTGCTGCATGCTGCGTGATTCAGTGCGTGTGTTTAGTTGTGTTCTTAGTTTTTTAAGATATTGTTCGCATTTTACTGCATTAGCCTATATATATGAAATTGGACATTGGTCTAATAAATATTTGTTATTCCTACTGTTCTTAAAAGTTTAATAAATTCCTCTTTTGGAACTCACGTCTCAAGTCCTTATAACAAACTTGCATTTGTGGGGAACCCAGTTTACTGGTCCGTTTAATTCCTTGAACTATCTCAAGGTGGCGTAGTCATACAAAAGTAAATCCTTTGGTACACTTGGTTACACATGCATGAATAGACAAGGTACTGGTGGATCTGGCAAAGAGTTAAGCACCCACTGACACAATAGTAAGCCAAATAGCACACACTGACTGAAGGCTGAAGCTCCCCTCCCCCTGGTCATTTTGCACACACCTATACGGTGTTCACAGAACAGGTATTCAAATGCTAATACGGTGCCTTTGTTCCAGTGACCGCACGGTTCATTCACACTCCATGCAGCAACACTAATTCTTTATTGTTGATCATGCTGAAATGTTGGAACAAGATGCTGAAACCATTTAATGTGTTCGTTGTGAACTGAAAGCGTGTTCAGTTCTCTGTGTTGGTGTTGTGTCAAAATGGTCGACTGTGTTTTAACACACATAAAGTAGCCTATGGAGTGTCTAGAGACAAAACAGGTTTTGCCAGTGTACGCACAACGCGTGATGTGTGTGTGGCGGCTGGAATGTGCCACGGGCCCTACGGTAAGATTGACAGCCCACAACCCCATCCCCCGCCCCCGCCTGCAGGGAAAGGCCGTAAATAGTAAATACCACTTCAGAACCCTGAACGTGTCTCAGTTGCAGCAGGGCCGGTTACAGCAGGGCCGTGCAGAGGCCGGGCAGGGGCTCAAACTCCAGCAAAGGCGCTCATAGCACGCCAATTTCTGGGGGTGGTCTTTTTGTGGAGTCCTTCCCTTGTGCCATTTCATGTCATTGGACAGTAAAATAAGCAATATGTTCTCATTAGTCTGAAACTAAAACTGACTGATGGCATATTAAAAGATAATTCATTATGATAGTGGAATTTATCATTACTTGTCAAATGTTCGTCTCGAAGGGCCAATGGCACTTATTGTAGCAAATTTGTTAAAGAAAATGCTTCAACTTAAGTGATTGGCACACAGCACATGAAGCATACACATAGTACATTTAGCCAAAAGCTAAATACATAAAAATTGTCACAACCTACTGTGTAATGAAAGGTAGAAAATAAAAGCAGTGCGCCTCGGCCCACAAAGGCTACAAATCTATCAAATTGTTACCACATCCCCCTTAATTGAATAATGCAAAAAATGGACAAGACTAAAGACAAATGCAATAAAGGTCAGAATTATCACAACATATGGTATGAAACATTTATTCAAGTATCACAGCATCTGACATTAATGTACAGCTGGCGACCTTTGGGGTCACCATCACGACCTCAATAGCTGCTAAACTAAAACTGTTTTGGCTGTAAAACCAGATGAGCTACACATGCAAACGTTGTGTCTGTCACGTTTTTGGACCATTACAAACGCGTTGGAATGTTTCATGATTGGGTGTGTCTGGAACTGCTGACTCCAGGTACATTTTTATGTCCGATGTCGAGTTGATTGGATAGGTAGTTGTCCAGAACCACCTACAGTATGTACGCCCAATCGCCCATACATAGGTGTTGGCGTAACAGTATAGTATAGTATAGTATAGTATAGAGAGCTATATAGAGCACATTAGAGCTATGGGACTGTTGTCTTCCTGCGCTCGCATGAAATGCAGACCAGCCTCCCCTCTGTTGCGGAAATATAAATACGTTTTACCTATACTCACCAATACAAAGGCGGCTTGTGTTATTAGAAAGCCTACTTTCCACTCTGAGCTCCCCACCACATGTATAAAATCGTCACTCACTGAGTTTGCATACCAGGTGGACATTGGGTTTGATGTTTGATGATGTCATCTATTCTACATGCTAAACAAGGCATTCACACACCTTGACACCCTGGGCAATACAGTTAGAATCATGCTTTTTTTTAAACTTCTCCAATGTCTTCAAAACTATCCAGATGTCACAGAAGCTTGTGTTGAGGGGGGGGGGGGGGGGGGGGCATGGTTTGGTGGTATGGATCTAAGATCTAAGAATCTCTCGGGCAGACTGCAGTATGTGAGACTGCAAGGTTGTCTGTTCAGAGGTGCTGGTGTACATCACGGGCACTCCCCAGGGCTCAGTGCTGTCACCTTTCCTGCTCACCCTATAGACGAATTCAGAAACGGGTCTCGTGGTCGCAGCTTATATCAAGACGAACGTGTTTAGTATATGGCTGCTCCAACAGTAGTGGCAACATTTTATTATGTGGCAACATAATGTGAATCTAGATCATGAAATGTAGCAAGTACTCGTGCCTTAGTTTACTCATATTATGAGTAAACTAAGGCACCAGTACTTGTTTCAGATGTTAGGTATATGTATTTATGACATATAAAGATTGTGTCTTGCCAAAATCAATATAACACATTTTACAAGCAAAAACTGCAGCGCAAGATTTTCGTTTTTTGGTTATATACTTTTATATACATTTCTGGCCTGTGACAAAATACTGCAGGATATTATGAGTAGAACCTTTAACCCAAAGTTCAGAAGGGTATTATCTATGAAAAATTGCATTGAATGAGTAGTGCCCATGACGCGGGAACGAAATTAATTTTCTAGGCACTTTTTCTGGGGTCCCAACACGGCCTGCCCTATATGAAGGGCCCTTCACAATAAAGCGTCTCCCTTTAACTCCCAATGAACTACATTTTACACTGCTTATTATTGACAGGAAATGTAGTCTTAGTTGCGGTAACTTAACAGCGTGTTTGTGGGAGAGAGAGAGAGAGAGAGAGAGAGAGTGAGAGAGTATACAGTTTACTACCACGCATCGGAGCGGCGGCCAGCCGGACTCTCCCCCCGCGGGCCCTGAGGGCTGAGGCAATGCCTCTACTGCCTCTCCTATATCGCCACGCCTGG